>NW_024884900.1:1539052-1556552 GCF_019232065.1 Centrocercus urophasianus | reverse complement strand
CCGAGCAAACAGCTGAGTGCGGGCAGGCGGCGGGCACGGGGAGCTGCTCTGGGCATCAGGATGTCGCAGAGCTGGGTGCGAAAGCAGTCCCTCTGATCTCTGTGATTTAAAGCTTTCTGGCTCTGACAGTGAAGGAGGACGGTTTGTCTGTGCGTTTGTTTGTTTGTTTTTTGCTTGCATCAGAGCAAAAAGCAGGGTCAGCCCGTCGGGTTACATTGAGGAGCTTGATCAGATGAGTGGCCTGATAGGTTCAGCTGGAGGTAATCGGTGGCTGCTTTCCCTTCGGAAAGGAAACAGCTCTGGCACTTTGGATGTCTGCACCTGATTTTCTTTGCCTCTCAGAAGTGATGCACAGTGCCTGGCAGGGAGCATTGCACCCGGCTCTCTATGGGAGGCACGGAAATCTCAGCCAGGGTTCAACCTTTCAGTAGAAAGACGCACAAAATCTGGCCAGCCCTTAAGCCTTATTCATATTAGGAGGTTGTAAGTACCCGTAAAAAGAAGCTTTTGCAAAAACAAGCACTCAAAACCGAGAGAAGTGGCTTTTTATTCACTACTTCGAAGTACAAGGGGTGAATTTGGTTCTTTAACTATTTTCTGAAGCAGGACACAAGTAGTCCGTTGCAGATAACTCTTTGCTTTCCTTGTTCCCAGAAGGTGGCTGCAAACAGGGAACTTGTGCAACTGTGAGGTCTGTGGGCACAGAGCTGCTGCCACACGGGAGCCCCTGCAGGATCCACATCCCTTGTGGCCTCATCCCTGTGGGGTTGACGTGGAGCATCCTTCAGGGCGCAGGGATTCACTGCCTCAGGGCTGCTCCAAGCCAGGGGCTCCGGCAGTGTCTGTGTGAGCCAAGGGGAGCTGCCACCCCTTCCCTCAGAGCTGCACCCTCGGCCCCACTGCTCTGCAGCCAGGCAGAGCTCGGGGTTCCCCTCAGACAAAGGCTGTTGCTGGATGCGTGGCATCTGTTAGCAGACTACCGCTGTCATTAGCTGCAAGCAGGCATCTGCTGCTCCAACCACGCACGGAACAGATGCCAGTTTGGAAGGAGCGGGGGCGGGGAAACCCCCGAGCTCCAATATTTCACTGTCCTACAGACGTCCCTTTGCAGTTGGCAGTGGGGATGGATGCACCTGGGTAAAACTGCAGTGCTCTGAGGGCTGCCCAGTGCTGCCCGCTTCATGCTGAGCCATGGGTGTCCTGCACCAGCGATGCCCTGTTCCAGGAGAGCCCAGTGCCGTGCAGCACATCCTTACTGAAGCTTTGGGGCACGTTGTACATCTGTGCAGCATTGCTGTTGTACAGGGAGAGCTGCGGGGGCTCTCGGTGTGCCCAGCTTTCGCTGTCAACTTTATAAGTCCCTTCTGGGATGGATGAGGGGAACAGGGGGGGACAGCGTTTGTGCCGTGGGTCTGTACCCCTAACACCATACAAATGAGAAGATGAGGACCCTGTGCTGATGGATAATGAGGCAATATCAACATGCTGCGTTGTTAGCACCGTACCAAATAGGCTTTTAATTTTCTGGGGAGATGCGGGGCGTCTCTGCAGTGCCAGCATCAATCACCGTCGCCGGGGCCGGGTCTGGGCTCTCCCGGGGCCTTTCATTGTAAAGGATTCCCTCTGCTTCTGGCTGGGGGCTGTTCTCTGTGGCGATGCCTCTCACAGACTAATTGCTGATTTGTTCTTCTTATGATGATGGAGCTCGTGTCACCGCGGAACAGAACATTAGGATAAAGTCCTTAAAGTGGCTGCGCAGCTGGGAAACTAATCTGCAGTCCCTTCTGGTTAAAAAAAAAAATAGTGGTGTTGGTAGCAGAGATATTATTTGCGTCCATTAATGGCTGGAAATGAGTGTGGTCTGCTCATAAGCTGCTCACAACCCGGATAACCCGGCCGTTCCTGTTTTCTCCCACATGCCTGTACCTGCTGGCAGCTGGAGGGGCATGGGGTGACACAGTGGGGTGACCGATGTGACACCAAGCTGCTTCTGAAGGCCAGGCTGTAGAGCACTGAGATAAGGCTTTGGGCAAACCCAGCGCTAACCCAGCGTGGCTTTGCCATCCAGCAGAGCTCCACAGAGCAGCACAGCTCACAGGGAGCAGAGAAAAGGAGGACAGGGGGAAGGTGCTCGCCTGAGAAGCCTCTTGGGGGGAAAAAGTATCGTTAAAAAAAGAAAAAGGCAAAGCCGTGTCTGCAGCCCCTTCCCCAGATGCAATCCCACTCCTGTAATTTCTGGGGGAATTGGTTCATCTTGGGTGCAGATATATTTGTGTCAAGGTGCAGCTGCACAGATAGCCTGACTCTATGCATAGTAAGAGGCTTTCAGAGAAAGAGGTTATGCCCAGAGCAAGGCCTTATCAGAGCAAGCTGCCTGCCATTTATCTGGTTCCCTATCAAATATGAAAACAGGCCTCAATCTGCTGCTTCTATTTTCCTTGTGAAGGCTATGGGTGGAATAATAATTTAGGTCCTTTTTTTTGTTTCCAGCACTAACCTTCTGCCCAGCTCAGCTCCCAGCTTCCCTGCCTGGCTCTGCTGAGCCCGGGCATCTGTGGGGGGGCATTGGTGATGGCCAGAGAGAGACCCTTGTCCTGGGGTGAGATGCTGTGTTTGGTGACATGGGGCTCCTACTGCCTGCATCCCACGTGCCCTCAACCATGAGCTCCAGTGCCCAACGTGGTGCTGCTCGATGCCAGGGGATGGGAGTTGGTGTGGGGCTGGGTGGAGGCGAGGGGGAGAGGACCCAGCTATGAAGCCCCTGCCCCCCGCCCGCCCCACTGCAGCAGCCAGGGCTGCAAAGCCGCTGCTTACATTTCTAATTCCATATCTGTGTCTAACTGCTGATGCTAAACTCCGATCGCACAGCTTCTGAGGGCAATGCGATCCACATGTTAATATTTTAAGCCAGCCACTAATATTTTTATGTGGGAAATTGAGATTTTCTACGGTTGCTGGATGAGCAGGGCATTTCTCCACACTGGAGTATGAAAACTGTAGCTGGGGAAAACATTATTTTACATATTTGTATCTGTCTGGGCTCACTGTGCCCCCAGCCCCACGCGTCCCGCAGAGCATCCCAAGGCATCATGCAGGGATCAGCCCCCCAGCGCTGTGTGCATGGGATGGATCCATGGGAAGCTCCATCTTCCTCAATGCCTGAGACAGAAACCCATGTACCGGGGTTGGGCTCTCAATGGCTGGCTATGGGCTGCTGCAGGAGGACGGGGGGCTGTGGCAGCTGCATGGACACCACCTGAGCTCAGTGCAGCTGGCCCTGATGGGCAGCCAACACAGTTTGGGCAGTGCTTTCTGGCTGCAGCACTGGGGACACAGGCAGTGTAACTTGTCACCAGGGTGCGGGTCAGGAGGCAGCACGGGGATGCAAGCACAGGTATGCACACTTGTGCATACTTATATACACTTCCTCTTCTGTGCCCTGCTGCAGCTCCAAACCTCACTGGAGGTGGGTGGTAGCAAAGCTTAAGCTTAAGCGAGCTGCAGGTGTGGGACTTTGCCTCCTTGTGATCCTCGCACAGAGGGCAGCGTAACAAAATATTTTAGAACAAAAACTTTGGGAAATGTTCTCTAGGAGAGCGGTGGGAAATGGGATGTGGTGTTGGTTGGGTGTAAGCAAATAGCAGATGAAGGTGGACAAATATTGAGACAGATGCATCTCAGCATCGTTCCGGCAGCTTAACGTGCATTTCACATCTACGGACTTTAACGAGCGCTCGGAGATTTTGACCCGCTGGTATGGATTACTGTGAGAGAACCTGCCAGGCCCACATCATTGTTTCAGACAAGGCCATGATGCAAATTGGCAGACAAAGAAGTGAGCAGTCAATACAGATTAGAATTAAGTCTCTCCTCTTGTCCACAGCCATGGGCCCCGCATTGATTGTGCTGTGAGCGCCAGGAACCTGCGCTCAGCCCGGGCGGCTGCGAGGGCACAGGAGTGGGGCTGCATCCCTTTGTGGGCTGTCCCCATCCCACAGGGCACCACAAACTGCCCACAGAACAACCAGCCAGCACTCGCTGTGGGTGAGACACAGCTGTGAGTGAGCCTGGGCAGCGATGCAGAGTGTTGCGTTCAGGCCAGCAGCTCTCTGACTATTCCCAGTGTTTCCCCGTTCTTGTTTTGTCCTCCAAACACGTTTGCTCGGGGGCTGAGAGGGCAGCAGCATGACTGGCGTGCTCCAAGGTGGGCAGTGGGCAGTCGGCGCGTGCCGGGCTCTGGGTGCAGCAATAGTGCAGAGGGGAAAAATCTCAGCAAAGGTCATATTTGTTTGGTAGGGAGGCAGAACGATTGGGCATAATGAGTTGTGGTTGGGTTCCCATGGCGGAGCCGCCGTGCCTCGTAACGCCACGACAGCAGATGTCCTCGCGCTGTAGAGCAGCAGCAGAAATGCAAATTCCTCTATCAGTCAGGACCCAGAGCTGCAAGCCCCAGCCCCGAGTGACCTTCCGGCCCTCCTCCTTCGACCTCTGCTTCATTTTGTTCTCAAAATAATTTATTTGATAGAGGCCACAAGAAATAATGTCTTTTCTTTTCCATTTGCGTTCTCATGCAAATGGATCCCTGCTAACTTTTATTTTCTGGGTTTCCCAATTGTCATGCAAAGCCCGTCACCCTGCGCTGTATCTCCTCTGGCCTTCCTCCTCCTCCTTCTCCTCATACTCCTCCTCCTCCCGAGGTGATTAGGTGCTGCAGGCATTGCAGGACGGCTCCCAGCAGAAGGCTGCATTGGGTACCTCTGTAGTGACCCAGGGCTGGCACAGGCATCACTTCTGGCCCAGACCTGAGCCAGTGGGGATGAGAGCTTTTGGGACTCAAAGAGCCTCAGCCCCTGCTCAGATATCTGCGTGTGCAAGGAGTCTGAGTCAGGTTACAGCATGCATGCGTCACTGAGAGGTTTGGGGTTGGAAATGGGAGCACTGGAGAGCTGCAGCTGGCAGCTCACTGTGCAGCCTGGTGCTGCTCCCTGCTCACAGCCCTGCCAGCAGCCGGGCACAGCCAGCACTGCTGCGGGTGACAAAGGATGTGGGCACACTGCTGGCAGCAGAGCCGGCGCGGCCCTTTGTTCAGCCCTCGCCCCACGGAGCTGCCGCCTCCCAGCCTTTGCATTTTGATGCCGGCGCCTTTCTTTGCATTGACCGGAGTTTATCACATATCTCTGGTTGGGATCCTGCCTAGCTTAGCATAAGACAAAAATGAGAAGGAAAAAAAAAAAAAAAAAAAAAAAAGAAGTCGGCTGAATAATAGGACGGATTTGTAGCAGCTGAGGATTTGCATTCAAATGTTCGCCAGCCTCCTCTGAGCTCGAGTTTTATCATGTCTTTACAGCCAACAGCTTGTTTATGAATAAAAAATGTGGCATGAAACCAGAGGAGTGAGTTGTCTTTGTTTTGTCAAGTGTGTGGAGACAAAATGCTGGCGGCTCGCACGCCTTCACTCGGCAGGGCCCGCGGGACGGGGCAGCTGGCGGTACCTGCGTTGCCATGGCCGGGCACCCCGCACCCTGCATATGCATGAGGCGCCAGGCAGCGCCCGCTTTGACAGGCAGCCGCTTTATTAACTCATTAAGCTCATCTTGTTCCTTTAAACGCGGTATAATTGCGAATAAAGCTGTCACACTTTGTTTGCGGTTACAGAATCGAGCTCTGTGCTGCAGTGACCCGGGCTGTGGGGACGCGGCGGTGCCACCATCCTGAGCGCGGCTGTGCCCACGGTGAGCACGTGTGCCTGCAGCATCCTGTGTGTCACCCCTTGTGTCACCCTGCGTGTGTCACCCCTTGTGTCACCGTGTCACGCCGTGATAAAGAGCAGCTCGCTCTCAGGGCCGCGCTTTGGAAGTCCTCTCAGGACAGCAATGGCCCGCATTCATTTTCCTGCTTCTGCAGAAGCTCCTCTAAGGCCGTGTCCTAGATTTAGCACAGGTTCCGATAAGGCGGGGAGAGATAAGTCCCAGATTGTACTGCTGTGCCCAACAGACTGGTTACATCGTGCTTGATGACACTTCAGCCCCGTTGTCATGACCCCATATAATCCGGCATCCTGGACCATCTGACACACATTTGCACTTAACATTTTGTTAGAGACTCTATAAATGAGATCTCTTTGACCTTCAATCCTTGGCTAATTGCTGGTTTCATGTACAAGACCGGCCTAATTTTATGTGATAATTACCTGAAAGTGGCAATACATATGGCATCGCATGTTTGAAATGTCAGAACTGGAAAAATATCAAGTGGCTGGAGTCTTAGGCAAATGGGGGGAGCGGAAGGGTCGGAACAATATACTTTACTGCTCAGATGATGAAGAGAGACTATACATCACTATAAACCCCAGTAAATAGTATACATCTGTAATAAATCCTGTGCATAATGTTTGCTGAAGGGGGCTGTAGCCGTGTGGAGCTGGATGCTAAGGCAGCCATAAAACAAAAAGAGATCTTGAATTTGCAGGCGGTCCGATCATTCGTTTCGCATGTCTCTCTGCAGAGAGGAGCCCCTGCTCTGCCCAGCACCCTGTGCTCTTTGGCCGTGCTGCTGTGAGGTGCCTGCTGTGTGTGTCCTGGTGACGAGGGGTCAGGGGAGGCTGTGGTCTGCCCTCCCTGCACGCTGTCTTCCCAAGGTGCAGCCACCGAAGAGCGCTGCGCCCTGTCTTTGGCTTTAATTAATTGCTTCATAAGGTTATAATGAATGAAAATAAATGAAAATCGCTCCTGCGATTAGTTCACTGTAAACATTATTGACAGCTTTTCCTAAGTACAGAAAACTCAGGTCCACAGCCCTGGGTGGGAACAGGAGTGGTCCCTGCAGGACCAGAGTGATGAGGGGTGAGACGGAGCGATGGGATCACTGAGCATGTCCTCGTGATGCAGCAAGCTCCGTGTCCATCCCTGTTTGTTTGGCGTTGGGTTTATTGGCTTACCAGCTTCCTGGCACTGCCTGAAACGTGCTGGTACCCAGCAGATGTTCTCACTGAACTCGTGAAGAATTCCTCGTTAGGTTCTCAGGAGTCCTCTCTGATTACGGTGCTCAGAAGTTCCCCAGCCCACTTCTAGATGGGCAGATGTGTTCCCCAGCTGCTCGCTGCTGCTGCTGTGTCCCTGCTGCCCACAGGCTGCTGAGCATCTCCAGCAGCGACGTGAGCGGGAGGAGGAAGGGGCAACCCTTCAGGCTCCCTTCTTCCCTTCCCATCAGTGAATCCTTTCCCCAAATCATAGGGTTGGTTTGCAATTAGAGGCAGAACTAAATGAGGCACGTTCAGCATTTGTGGGGCTCAGAGGATGCATGCAGACGCACTGTTGGCCCCTTCCCCTCCCAGCACTGCCCGGCTTGTGGCAAAGAGCAAACTCTGCTGTGTTTGCAGTGCACCCTTCCTGCCCCATCTCAGGGCCAGCCTCTGTTTTCTCAGCTAATCCTTTTAGAAACATGGAAATGGGGAAGCAGCCCCGGTGTCAGCCCAAATCGGGTCTCCTCCTCCCAGGTGTTCATTAAGTTTGACTGCTTTTCTTCTCTGTCCTGCAGACTGATAAGCAGTTGAAGCAATGATGAAGGGTAAACAGCAGAGTAAACACGTTCTTAATTTTAGCTCTGAAGCTTCAGGGAAGCAAGAGGGATTGGCACATGAGGCTACCATGACTGGTTTGTCTGCATTTGGGCACCCCTGGGTGGTTCCTCTCTGCAGACCGTGAGAGCAAAGGGCTGAGTTCCATCTTGCCACCCCAGACCTGGGCTGTGTGGGCTGGAGGCTGCCATCTCAGCCCAGCAGTGGTCTCTGACTGCCAAAGGTTGGGCCGGAAGGGATCAGCCCTGTGAGAAAACACCATTATCAGGTGCTGTCTGATTTCTGTTTGCTCCTAATTAGCACAGAGGAGCCCGGGCAGCAAGAGCCCTGCGCTCACCCCAGCGCTGGTGTTTCCCAATGGCAGTGCCTTGATGGGCAGCTCTCTGGCTCAGGTGGGATGCGATGGCTGAGCTTTGGTTCTGACAGACGGAGGTCCCTGAGCAGAGCCCCTGATGCCACTTCATAGACTCTTCAGGTAGCAAGGGCTCGTCCTGCATTATGCCTCCTTGCACATCTTTGGGTTGGTGGAAGGTGACCCATCTGCACTCACATGCTTTGGCTGCAGCATGCTGGGTTGGCCTTGGGATTGGGGCCATGTTGGCCTCAGGACTGGGGCCAGGTTATCCTTGGGAGTGGGGCTGAAGCTGTGGGTGCCCCATGTGCAGCACACGATGCTGTGAGCACAGCCCAGCGCTGCCTTCTGCCCGCTCACCTCCCCACTGCACCACAAACATGCATCATATTTTGTGCTGACTTAATGCAACACGGATAGTTGTACTTTCCAAGTAGCTGGCAACCCTTAATCAATGTTAATTGGCTCTAATTAGCATATGTTAATTAATGATATTTACTACAAATTAAAGGTATGAGTGCTCCCAGAGGGTTTCCTGTTCATCCAATTAGTGCCAATTAGTTGCAATTAACACGTGTAAATGAGATGCCATTGAACCCAAAACAAACAGCACATAGTGTGCTGTACTCACTCGCAGTTGAACTTGCTCTGGTTGTGCCAAGGGGAGGGGGAGAAGGACTGCAGAGGGCTTTCAAATAACTGCAAGGTCCCTAACATCTATTTAGGTGGGCTCGTTATGTCTTATTTTGGCTCTCACTCCGTGCGAGCAGGTTGAAGGAAGGTGGATCTGAACAAAAGCCCTTGACAGAACAAATGGGTTGTGCTTCCCTGTCTCGCTGGGCTGCACAAAGGTCACCGTGGTGTTTTGGGAATGCTGCCGTGCTGCTTTGCACCCATCCCTCTGTTGTCTTTGGTTGGGGCACACAGCCATGAAGCTGAGCCTGCCCAGCACCCCGCGCCTACCAGGCTAGGGCACAACTCTTGGTGGCTCCAGTAGGATGCTGGCACCTCTGCAGGGTCCCCAGTGTCCCCTCGGTGCTTTTTTCCCCAGCCAGCATTGAGCACCATCACCAAGCAGTGTGCTTTGGGTGCTTCCCTGCTTGCATTTCAGCCTGCAGGGAAGCACATCCGCCTCAGCGTTGCCCCTCGGCTTGGGCTGCACACGCAATCTAGCAGGCAGCAGAACAAATTGTCATAATTGTGTTTAATTAAAAAGCGTAAACGGATTATCTTCAGGTAAGGATGATTTATTTAACTAATCAGTCTGATCGCAGTGAGCGTATAGAGTGGAGATGGAAATCATGCAGTGGAAATGGGTGCTTTCCTTTTACCGTCAGCCACGGAGCTGCTGTGACCGCAGGGATGGGCAGCTGCTGGGTGCAGGGCTGCAATGGAGTGGGAGCCCAGGGCTGCCTCTGATATGTGTGCTGTGTTGGTGCACGGGGTGCTGCTGCCCAGCCCAGCGTGCCTTTCTGGTTGGGACTGGATGACCTTTGAAGCCCTTTCCAACCCAATCCGTTCTGTGGTTCTGTGCTGTAAGGAAAGGAGGTGCATTGCATCTGGACACAGTGCTCTCCAGCATGTGCTGATTTTTGGGTGGTGCTGTGTGGAGCCACGGATTGCACTCCGTGATCTTTGCGGGTCTTTTCCAGCTTGGGATATTCTGTGGTTCCACGAAAGCCTTTGGTGGAGCTTTGTGCCATGCAGGGCTGGTGGGGCAGAGCCGTGGGACTCAGCTGGATGCTGGACGTCCCCCTGCCCTGATTCCACATGTGGGGAATTATGTGCAGCCATTGCAACGTGACCTGGGAAATAAGGCACCTGTGGTGTTTTCTGTTATTCCCAAGAAAATTCTCCTTGTGTTTAATAGGTGATGTTTAATAAAAATGAAAATGAGCTTATCCTGAGCAGGCATGCACGCCAAAAGCTGGCATTTAAATTAGAAATTATGATTTAATAACTTGTCAAGAAACTCACCAACGTAACAGCGTGATAATTATTGAAAGGAAACTTCATAAATAGGGGGAATACTGAGACGTGTGCAAGGGCCGGGCTGCGCGGGCACAGCTTTGGGCAGAAGGAGCTGGGGCAGAGGGCGGGGGGCAGAGCAGCAGGTCTGGGCTGGGGCTGGGATGGGGGGCACAGATGGGTGGTGGGGGTTGGCTGCAGCTGGAGCTGCTCTGAGCACGGTGGGCTGGGCTGAGCCTTCCCTGGGTGATGGGTTTTGGGCCCTCAGCGCCGCCGTTCCACGCCCCGCCAGCCCCCAGCCCCATTGGCCATGAAAATGATGGTTGGTGGAGTCCTATGATCTGAATCACGTCCCCTCTCTTAATTTCAACAAGATGTTCACATAAGGACTGCTTAATGTATATTTTAAATTACAGTCTTGACTTTCTGTTGGTTGATTGCGGCATATGACTCTCAGTTGGAAGGCCATTATTTCTGCTATGATTTACAAAGCAGTTAAAGAGAAATCAATGTGATAAATATTGAAGCATTGTAATAGATAATCCCCTGTATTCTGGGGTGTTCAGCTCTCCGCTGCCGCAGCCAACAGGACATTCTCAGTGCAGAATGTTCAGTGATGAAGGCACAGCAGGACTGCAGCCGACCTCTGGGAAAGTTTCCCACTGCTTTCAGCAGCCTTGGGTCAGGATTTCAAAATAGCCAAGGTGTTCGTGGGCTTTCTCCTTGCTTATAGGTCCACCAGTGCTGGTGGCAGCTACAAGATGCATGCGCAGCTGGAGGAACTCTGTCATCCTTCCCCCACTGCACACGAACCGTGGCTGCAGTGCGTGGGGATGCCCAGCTGTGCATCCCAGAGCATCTTACAAAGGTTTGTGCTTCAAAATCCCCAACCCCGTACCATGAGGGTGATTGATTCCCATTCTGTGGTGGGTAATAGAGCCGTGAGTGGGAAGCTCAGCGCTCTGGAAGTGACACAGACAGATGCTGCCAGCGACACGGGGATGGGAATCAGCCCCAGGTCCCGCTCTGCAGCTCCTCGATCAATAATCAATAGTTTAATTATTGATAATAAATTCAAATTTTGCTCAAAAAGACAAAAAGCTCTCAGGGAAGCTGAGAAACTTCCCTTTGCATGGAAGGCATTAAAAACTGGGCCGATTTGGTCAGCTTCTAGAATTGGAACATTTTAATCTGTGTTTGGAAAGTATCAGGAAATCAGGCACATGAAAAATGTGTCTCCTGAGAGCAATTTCAGGTCAGTCCGTGGCTGAGAGGTGACTCTGCTCACTGTTCTGTGTGCCCCACACACCAGGGCCTGGGCTGCAGCCGTGGGGCCTTTGTTTTCACCAAATCTGCATAAAATCACACTTTTCCGTGGTGTGGCTCTGTGTAAATCCCGCTCCTGATTGACTCAGCGCAGCTCCGCATTAATCCTCCCCATAAGTGCCTCACGGATCTGGGTGCCTCTTTTCACATCTTGACTCAATCACATCTGAGCTGCTGCTGCCCCACTGCCCTGCTTGCGGTGCGTCTCCTGCTGCTCATTCGGGGCAGTTCCTGCTGCACCAAGATGGGGCAGAGGGCAGGCAGTGGGGCTGGGGGCTGCGTCCCAACCTGCAGGAGCTGGGGGCTCTCCTGCTGCATGAGCAGAGCCTGCTTTCAGCTGCCCACATGTTGGGGTGGGGGCTCTGAGCCGGTCTTGCCTCCAACAAAGGGGGAGAAGGGGGACGATGAGGCACTGAAGTTGTGTTCACACCCCCCTCCCCTCCCAGTGCCCAGATCTCCATCATTAATATAAAGCAATCCCTGACAACAGCGCTCTGCCCTTTCCTAAAGAATAACCATCAGCCTGGTAAACAAACCTGGAGATGCACAGAATTCAGCTGAATGTCTCATCCTGAGAGGCTTTGTGAGAAATGTAACAAGGCAACGGCCATGAAAAAAAAGAAAAAGTATTAAAATGTAGAAAATTGACATTTGGAATGGAGCTGGGATGCGCTGCAAACGCTGTCGTGTTGGGGGGGCACAGCCATTCCTCCCCCCCCGACAGAGGCTCATTTATATGCAGTTATTCACGTGTGCAGTAAATTCCAATTATGTTTACAGATGTCTGCTTAACAGTTATGGAAAAGGAACCTCAGCATGTCTGAGATGTCCTTATAAGGGCTTGGACGGGGCTTTTAAAATTTTTTTTTAATACCAACACCGATTTAATTCTATTTTGCAGATTTAAAAAAGTAATAATAATTCCAGCTGAGCTTTCTGATGGTTTAGCACCTACTGCCTACATTTGGGGGGGTGGCCGTTTCCTCGACCTTCCAACCGTATTTTTGTATAGAACTCAAGAGTTCAGGGCGATTTTTCCAACATTAAACATGGCAATGGTGAGTGGAGGTGGGGAAACCCTCCTGCAGGCCCAGCACCTCCAGGCCTCAGCATCTCAGCCAGTTCCCATTCCCGCACACACTGCAGCCCGGTGTGCAGCACCGCACAGGGGATAATTGCTATCAGTGGAAGCGTTGTGATTTCACAGGCATGAAAGGCAGACTTTGTGAAAGCGTCCGGTAGGGTTTGCTCCTGAAGACGGCGTGTATAAAGGAGCAGTTCTCCATTTGAAACGAGGGTTACTTGTTTGGAAGCAAAAGGTGGTCAGGGGGATGTGCTGCTCAGCGGGGCTGTCGTGGCTCGGGGGGGTTTGGGGCAGGGTGCCCTTGTTGGTACGGGATGCTGTGATCGGGGCGGGATGCCTCGTCCTGCGCTCCCTGCAGCATCCCCACCTACAGGTGCAGACACAGCAGGAACACGCACGGATCGGCCTGTGGATGCTCTCCGTCCTGGTGCCGTGCAAATGACAAACGCAGGGACGAGCCGCGAGGGCAGCGGGGCTCTGCGGGCTCCGGCTCCTTTGGCACCACACGTTCTCAGCTCAGAGCAGCGGGCGTGGAGCTGCAGCGTGCAGTGGTCGCAGCCCGCTGCCAGGAGCTGCACCAACACTGCATGTGCCGAACAGGAAAAGCAGCGGCTCGGGCTGTGGCATGACAAAGCCGGGTGTGAGCAGCACTTCACACCGCGCGTCTGCCACTTTGGAGTGGTAATGCCGCTGTGGGATGGCGTCTGCGGGACAGGCAGCCCCGGGGAGCCGCTGGGTGCTGCCAGACTGTGTCACCCCCCGGGGCAGCGGGAACGGCGCTGCGTGCTCTGTTCTCGCCGGGCGTTGTGGTGAGGAGGGGAGCTGAGGGATGAGAGGTGTGGGCTGTGCCCATCCCGTCGCATCCTGTCCCCAGGGCCCCGCTGGACAATGACATGAGGAATTATTTGGCAGAACAATTTGATGTTTTCTGAGTTTCTGAGCAGGGAGTTCGGCCCTTGGCAAGGCTGTGCCCGGATGAGGGGCTCGTCCTGGAGGGGCAGCGGCACGCAGGGCAGCACAGCATCCCCAGAGCCCTCCTGGGATGGAGTTGTCCCACGGCTTTTGCTGGGAAAATTAGCTGCAGCCTGTGACATGTCACACTCCAGGACAAAACGCTCTGGTTGTCTTCATCTTGAAGGCCAGATACGGATGTGTTTCAGAGTGATGGAATTGTGTCTGCGCCTCCCACAGCCTCTCCGTAGCGTCGAGATAGGCTGCAAATGTGCACAGCCAAACTTAGAGCATCTCTTAACGGCTGTGCAAAGACAGAGGCGATGTCACTGTTTGGAATGTGCATTTTTCTGAACTTTACTTGTTTGGCCGCATCTCACCACAACACTGCGGTGTCACACCAGCACAGCGGTGCCCCGGTAGGAATGGGGTCTCTCGTGGGGTCATGGAGCAATGCTGACGGCCCTTCTCAGCGCCCACAACCCCTCCGAGTGCCCCCGCTGCCTGTGGTCGGGGCCGGGCACTGCGGAGCTGCCTCCCGGCGTAAGCCTTAAATAGCAGCCTATGGAAGCACGGTGTGAGGCGGGATGTTGTGGAGTAACGCGGTATCAAACTACGGCACCTACAGGGAGATGAATCCGGGGTCGGGAGCGGACAGCCGGCCGGACACGGCCGGCTGGGTTCCGTCGCTGCCGGGGCCGAGCAGGCAGTGCGCAGCGCTCCGCTGGGACGGGGCCGTGCGCGTCACAACGCCGCTGATCGCGGGCGCTGCGTGGCGGTGCCGTCAGACCCTCAGAGCCGCGCAACCGACGCGCATCTCCCGCCGAGGCCCTTTTCCCTCCGCCCCGGGGCAGCGCTGCCCGACCCCGACCCCGGGAACAAAGGGTCCGCCCGGGGGGTGGGGGGAGACCCGCACGGCCCCGCACCGAGCGGCTTCCGCTCCCCGGCAAGTTCAGCCTCTGCGAAATGAGTGAATGGCACAGCCCCGCCGAACTTGGAAAAACGATATCATCCTTGTGTGTGTGTGTGTGTGTTGGGAGGCTGAAATAATTAATTCGCCAATCAGCGACGTTTTGGACGTATTTTTTTCTTTTTCTTTTTCTTTTTTTTCCCCGTACCGCCCGGCCCGGGGCGCGGCCCCGCGCTGCCGCAAATCACGGCCCGGCACTCGGCGCGGCCACGCGCCGCAATTAACGCGGGCACGCAATTAGCGCGGGGACGGGGCGCGCCGCCATCCATTACCGCGGGATGCGAGCCGGGCAGGGAAATGATAAAATACGTGGTGAAAAGCGGCGGCGGTGGGAGTGCCTACATGAGTGATCGCCTCGGGCTTCTGCGCCTTGAACTTAGCGCGCCGGGAAATCCCCGAGGTCAAAAAGTAGGAAAATTGTTGCAGCCCGGGGAGATATATTTTAACTTCGCAGAGGGTCCGCGCGAGTTCGGCCCCGGGGAGGGTGCGGGCTGCCGGGAGCGCCGCGTTCCCCGTTCCCGGTTCCCCGTTCCCGGTTCCCGGCTCGCGGCGAAGCGGCGCTGAGCGCCCCGAACCGCCCCCGGGAGCTGCGTGCAGGCGGAGCGGTGCGGGACGGCCCCGAGTGCGGCTCCCCCCTCTCCCCCCCAGCGCCGTCCGTTCCCAACCCCCTCCCGCTGACCGCGCGGCTGATTTATGGAGAGCGATGTTTTAGCAGAAATCCCCCAGAGTCGCCCATCAGCCCTAAATCCCCAACCTGCTCTCCCTGGGAGACCTCATGACACAGAGCATGCCAAAACAGCTCCGTTTTGCCTATGCATTAGCAATCTATTTTACCTTTTTGACATCTCTCACACATAAAACCGTAAGAGAGAAATAAAATATCTGTCTCTGGGCGAAAATAAAGCTTTGCCTCCCTCCTGATCTATAGGATATAAAATAAAGCCATGGCTTTGATAGTGGCTTTTCCTTATACCGGAGTTGCTTTTGCACACACGGAGACAATGAAGATGGATGAGCGGGGATCGGTGCCTCCTCTCGGGGTTTGTTTCACCCTTTTTTATCGTCTCCCCCTCCCCGCACCTCTTTACTTTTCTTTCTTTCTCTTTGATTCGCCTTTCCCTGCCCTCCCTCGTTCTCTCCCGGTGCGCACAGCCCCGTTCCCCACGGCCGGGCTCGGCCCCATCCCTGCCCCTTCCCGCTGTTTCCCGACCCCTCCTGGCCCGTTCCCAACCCCTCCCGGTGCTTCCCGGCTCCTCCCGGCCCGGCGGCAGCCCTCACTCAGACGCTCACACCGTCGGAGCTGTAATTATTTATTAACTGTATTTTCCCATAAACAACTCGGGAGCTTTGGATGTAAGCGACGACATTTAGCGAGTTGGAGAGAACGCTGGGGGGGTTCGTCCGGGTTGGGGAGGGGGAGGGGCGGGGCCGTGCGTACCCCCGCATCGCACCGCGGGCGGCACAGCGACCCGGGGCACTGCTCCGCAACTCCGAGGGCTTTTCGGCGCCCGTTGGCACCGACGCGGCGTCCCTTCCGGCCGTGGAGAGCGCAGGGCTGTGCCGCGGCCGGGAGCACCGCCGCATCGCGCCGTTCGCTCGGGGAGATGTCCGAACCGGGCGGGAGATGTCCCATCTCCTGACAGACCCTCGTTCAGGCGGCGCCCCGGCCCCGAGCCCTCTCACTGCGGGAAAAGTTGCGGGAGAGGCGCAGCGAGCCGTGCGGGGCCGAGGGGAGCCCGAAGGACTCCCGCATCCCCGGGTCCGGTTTGGGGCAGCGGACCGCTCGTCCTTAGAAATCGCTCTCGGGATGAAGGGCCCTCCCAGCCCCGCAGCGCTCCGCGGTACCGGCGGAGGCCCCGCAACTCGCGGCGGCCGCGAGAAGGGTGAAAGCGAAGTGCTGCAGCGCGCCGGGCCCGGCCGTGCTCACAGCTTCCGAGGGGGAAAAGGGCAGAGCGGGAGAAAGGAGAGAGCCGCCGGGAGAGCTCCCACCGCTGCGCCCGGGGCTGTCCGTGCGGGGAACGAGGAGCGGCCGTGGGAACAGCGGGGCACCGCCGCGAGCCGGGGTACCACCGAAAGGCAAATTCAGACTCGCCTGAAAAGGGCGTTTTGTTTCCGCATTGGATTTAAAATAATCTGCATTTTTAAATCGTTATTATTATTATTATTCCTTTTTGAAATTTGCTTCTTTTTCGGCGCCGCGCACCCCCCGAACGGAACGGGGAAAACGAAACAAACTGAACCAAACGGAGGAGCGGCGCCGCGCGGTGCCGGGCGGGCAGTGGGGCGGCAATCAGCTCCGCATCCCGATGGGTCACCGCTCCGGGGGTGCGAGACGCGCCCCGGGTACCCGCGGCTCCGGGGGCGGAGAGCGGAGCCCCGGTGGAAAGCGGCCGAGAGCGGCGGGGGGCGGGGGCCGGGCCGAGCAGATGCTTTCGCTAACGCCTGGGAAAAAAAAAAAAAAAAATCGCTGTGAAAAAGTGGTGCTTGATGGACGTGAGATGCTCGTCGCCTCCCGCGCATTCATCCGCCGACACATGGCACTTGGGGCCGCAGTCAAAGGGAAGCGGTCCCCTGGTAGCAGCGCCCAGCTGGCGGAGCGGGGCGGAGCGGGGCCGCCCGCGTGAGAACGGCCCAGATGGGGCCGAGGGCATCGATCCCGGGCGGGCGGGGCGAGGGGAGCGGGGCGCGGCCCCGACGGGGCGGGAGGGGCGCGGGGCGCGGCGGGCAGGGCCGTGGTTGCTGGCAGAGGCGGGGAACATCCGTTTTATTTCTCCGTTTCTCCGTCCCGCAGCTCCGACCGCGCGGAGGTCGGAACGCGGCCGGATACGGGCAGGACCGCGGGGCGAGCCGAAGGGAACGACCGCTCGGGTTAGAAGCGAACGCCGCTTCGCTAGCCCAAAAAGCGCGGTGGCGGCGGGCGGCCGTCAACGGGACCCCGACGGACCCCGCGCGGCCACGCATCACCCCGCGGACACCTGCGGCGCCGGGCCAGGCCCTCCCCGCCTCGACCCCGGCCGGCAGCGGGCAGGAACCCGCGGGTCGCGGACCCCGCGATCCGCCCCGTGCCGCGGCCCGCGGCCCCCGTCCCCCTCCCGCCTCGCACCTACCGCTGCAGCGCGTCCCGGGGCTCCGCGCGGGGCGCACCTTTACCGGGCGAAGGCGACGGCCGGCGGCGCCCCGCGCCCTCGCGGCTCTATAAAGGGGCGCGGACGCCCCGTCCGGCGGCGGCGCGGCGCGGGGGGGCCACGGGGGGCGACGGTGGCGGAGGCGGCG
>NW_024884900.1:1435760-1538622 GCF_019232065.1 Centrocercus urophasianus | reverse complement strand
CCCCCCGCGCACGGACGGCGGCCCGCTCCGCGCCGCTCGGGCCATGGCACCGCGCCTGCAGCCTGCGCCCGTCTGACGGCGGGCGGCCCGATGCCCTGCGCCCGTGCTGTCCTCGTCTTGTCGTCTTTTTTTTTTTTTTGTTGTCTTTTTTTTTTTTCTTTTTTCCCTCTTTTAATTTCTGTTTGGGAAAAGCAGATGCACTTTGACTTCTGACTGCTCTACCTCAGACCTGAGAAAAAACTCGTCACCGTCAACCGCTTCTCGGCGGTTTTTTAATTATCGCCGTTTTCGTTTTATCTGAGCGCCGATTTCTGCGCCGCCGCGCGTCGGCCTCAGCCGGGCCGGGCCCGGAACCCGCGGCCCTGGGACAGCGACCGACCGAAGGCTTTTCTCCCTCCAGTCCTTTTTCTTCTCTTCCGCTTCTCCAAGGCTTCTTCTTCTTTTTTTTTTTCTTTCTTTTTTTTTTTTTTTTTAATAATAATAATAACAACATACACACACACATATATATAAAAGCAAACCTACGCCGCTGTTGTTGTCGTCTTTTTATTTTTATTTCGATTTTTCGCTTGCCATCTGGGACGCCGATACCCCACTCTCAGAAATAACCAAAGACAATGGTTCACTGTGCGGGCTGCAAAAGGCCAATCTTGGACCGGTTCTTGTTGAATGTACTGGACAGGGCTTGGCATGTGAAGTGTGTTCAGTGCTGTGAATGTAAATGCAATTTGACAGAGAAATGCTTTTCGCGAGAAGGCAAGCTTTACTGCAAAAACGACTTCTTTCGGTAAGTACCGCCACCGCCGCCCGGAGCCGCGGCTCTTTTCCATCCGTTTGCCATCTTTTCCCGCCTGTTTATTTTTTCGCTCGCCGCAGA
Source organism: Centrocercus urophasianus (assembly GCF_019232065.1). Lineage (NCBI taxonomy): Eukaryota > Metazoa > Chordata > Aves > Galliformes > Phasianidae > Centrocercus > Centrocercus urophasianus. Next base: position 1,537,745 of record NW_024884900.1, on the reverse strand, counting down.
GCTCCGTTCTCAGGGTGATGTCGGGCCGCGCTCCGACTCCCGCCGCTCCCTGCGCTTCCGAATCCGCCCGGAGCTGCGCGGAGCGATGCCGGGCCGTGGCCGCGCCTCGGGGAGTCGCGCTGCGGGGAACGCTGCGGGCCTGGGTCGCGGCCCGGTTGTGGGAGCTCCCGGCAGGGCCGAGTTCCGCAGAGCCGCCGCAGAGCCCCGGTCCGGCCCGGCCGCTCCATCGCGCTGTGCATCAGCAGCGCAACGCGGAGCGGCCGCAGCCCGCGGGCGGCCCCGCACCTCCCGCTCCTACGCGGCCATCGCGGCGCCGAACTCCGCTCCCGTTTCTCGGTGCCGTTATCGGGGCACGGAGGGGAAAGCCGCCCCTGCGTTGAATTAATTTCCCCGGCGTTTGCCCTTGGTCCCCATCACAGTGATTGCATTTCCTTTTATCGTTTTGCAAGGTGTAAGTCGGGCGGGCATTCGTTGGGAAAAGGGAACGGTGCGGAAGGATGATTTGGGGTTGGGTTTGTTTTGGTTTTTGGTTTGGTTTGGGGTTTTTTGTGTGTGTGCACGCATTTTTTATTTATTTACCGTGGTTTCGGTTTGGTTTTCGTTTGTTTCGGTTCGCTGCGGTTCCGGGGCCGCCGCTCTCCCATCGGGGTGGGCGCACGGCACTGCCCGCTCGCTGCCCCCGCACCCTCCCGACCCGCCGCCTCTCCCCGCAGGTGTTTCGGGACCAAGTGTGCGGGCTGTGCCCAGGGCATCTCCCCCAGCGACCTGGTCCGCAGGGCGCGGAGCAAAGTGTTCCACTTGAACTGTTTTACGTGTATGATGTGCAACAAGCAGCTCTCCACCGGCGAGGAGCTCTATATCATAGACGAAAACAAGTTCGTCTGCAAAGAAGATTACCTAAATAACAGCAATACTGCCAAAGAAAACAGCCTGCATTCAGGTGAGGGAGCGCGGGGCGGCGGCTCTCCCTCTCCCGTCCCTTCCTTTCTCCCCCCGCCCGGTTCCCGCACCCCCTCTGACTGTCGGCCTTTCGCTGCCCGCAGCTACCACCGGCAGTGACCCCAGCCTGTCCCCCGACTCCCAAGACCCCTCCCAGGACGACGCCAAGGACTCGGAAAGCGCCAACGTGTCCGACAAGGAGACGGGCAGCAACGAGAACGACGACCAGAACCTGGGGGCCAAGCGGCGGGGGCCCCGCACCACCATCAAAGCCAAACAGCTAGAGACTCTGAAGGCCGCCTTCGCGGCCACCCCCAAACCCACGCGGCACATCAGGGAGCAGCTGGCGCAGGAGACCGGCCTCAACATGCGCGTCATCCAGGTACCGGGCACGGGCTGCCTTCCGGCCCCGGGAGCTCGCGGCAGGAGGGTCCTAACGGGGCCGCCGACGGCAGCGGAATTAATAAGCGGAGATGTGAGGGGTTAATGCATAAATAAGGATGACGATGCGCTGGAATTATTAAAAGGTTTATAAACCCGCGGCGCTGAGGGTAATGGGGGGTTGAAGGACCATTAAAGGCGAGGTTGGAGGGGAGATGCTCGGAGCGGGAGCCATCCGGTCGGGGCGCCGGGAAGGAGCGCGCTCGTTCCTGACCCGCCGCGGTTGCGCGTGGTTGCCGGTGCTGTGCCCGTGACCGACCCGCCTTTCCTCCCCCCGCCCACAGGTGTGGTTCCAGAACCGCCGCTCTAAGGAGCGCCGCATGAAGCAGCTGAGCGCGCTGGGCGCCCGCCGGCACGCCTTCTTCCGCAGCCCGCGCAGGATGCGGCCGCTGGTGGACCGCCTGGAGCCCGGCGAGCTGCTCCCCAACGGGCCCTTCTCCTTCTACGGAGGTGGGTACGCGGCTGCCGCTCTCCGTCCGGTGCGCGGGGCGGGGCGGGCAGAGCTGCCGGGAACCGCGGCCGGGGGAACCGCAGCCGGGCGAACCGCGGCCGCCGCTCTCCCAGCCGCACACTGGGCCCGGCTCGCAGCGGGCGCTGCCTCAGCCCGGGGCCGCCGGGCGCGGTTCGCCGTCGTGGTTCCCGTTCCCGGCCGTGCCGTCACGCCGCTCGCGGTGCGTCTCGTGGCGCCGCTGCCGATAGCGGTCCCGCAACCCCGCGCCCGCCGCGCCGCGCGTCTCCTCCTCTCCGTTACGCTCGGGCGCTCGTCCTCCGCGCTACCGCCCGTGTCTCTCCTTGCCGCCAGATTACCAGAGCGAGTACTACGGCCCCGGGGGCAACTACGAGTTCTTCCCGCAAGGCCCGCCCTCCTCGCAGGCGCAGACGCCGGTGGAGCTGCCGTTCGGGGCGGCGGGCGGACCGCCGGGCACGCCGCTGGGTGCGTTGGAGCATCCGCTGCCCGGGCACCACCCGCCCGGAGAGGCGCAGCGCTTCCCCGACATGCTGGCGCACCCCGCCGGGGACTCGCCCAGCCCCGAGCCCACCCTGCCCGGCTCCCTGCACTCCATGTCCGCGGAAGTGTTCGGCCCCAGTCCTCCGTTCTCCTCGATATCCGTCAACGGCGGTGCTAACTACGGCAATCACTTGTCACACCCACCAGAAATGAACGAAGCGGCCGTGTGGTAGCTTTAAGCGAACTGGGTCTAAGTAAGTGATGATCATCTAGTCTGCTTGTTGTTACGGTGTACAGAAATGAGTAAATGTAACATCTCTCCCGCCCTAAGACAATGGCACCTTGGGAACGAACTGCGCCCGGCGGCTCCGCGCTGCTGCAGAGCGGGACGATCCCGGTGTGCGTTTGTCACAGCCACGGGGACCTGCGTGTGCCATGACAAAGGAACTGGTGAAGCTGTACAGTAACGCGCCGTGGGATGGATGGATGAGTGTGGTTACCCCGTCGGATGTCATCCCGAGAGCCACAATCCTTAGAAACTCCTCATTTAAAAACAAACAAACAATGATTGAATGGCGGAAAGGTGACAGGAAAGGGGGAAAAGCTGCAAGAACTCTGAGCGCTCCCGATAAGGATGGTTCTGGCGTTCCGCATTTCTTTGTTCATTTTTCTCTCTCAAAGTTCAACCACGAGAAACTCTTTAGCTTCAGCCATTGCAGCCTGCTGAATACCAGGTGGGACAACTTTTCTTTCTTTCTCCTTTTTTTTTTCCTTTATTGTTGGGGTTTTTTTTTTTTTTTTTTTCCTTTTTTTCGGTGGTTGTTTTCTTCTTTTGTTTCCCTCCCCAAATAACAAATGCTAAATGTTGAGCCCTCGGCACCAACTCTTCTACCTTCACAACGCTACACATACAAAACCTCCTCATCATAGCAAAGGTCGCCAACGGACCTCTAAGGCGAATGACTTGAAAAGAAAAAATACAAAAAAAAACAAAAAACAAAAAAAAAAAAAAAAAAACAAACAAAAAGCAAACGAACAAAAAGCATTCTACCTTCACAAAGAGAGCAAAGCGAAACGAAAAGACTCTATTGAACTAAAACAGTCAACTGTTTACGTCTAACGTTAAATTCAGGAGCTCGATGTTTTACTAACAAATCCTGTTTTAGAACCTCTTGTTCGAAAGCAAAATATTTTGAGCAGCCAACCAAAATAGTTCCTTTTCTTTTCTGTAGATGTACAAAGCGATCGCAGGGCTTGTGGTTCACTGTGCTAGTTTGTCAAAGGTGTTGTTTACAGAAGGCAAAGAGAAACCCGCGAATCCCAGACCGTTGCCAAATAAAGGGAATCTATAGCACAAATACTGTCAGGTGCTCCGCACCAGCAACCCGGAGAGGCGTTTCCAAATGTCACAAGGTTAAAACCAGAACAGAACGAACATCTTTGCTAATTTTTAGTCCTGTTGAACATTCATGGAATTGTTAATATGACTTATATAGACCCACACAGGTTTTATTTTTGTGTCTTTAAAATGAAAGTCCAAAATATTTAAATTTTATGGTCAAATATGCAGTCGACAGCTGCTACTTTTTTCTTTATATATTAAATTTCTCATATGTCTTTTATTGTTCTAATAAACCTAAGCTTGTGTGACCTCCAGTGCATATTAGACCATTCACTGTATGAAAGAAAACATGTTGGATAAAATTTGTGCGTTTTTAATAAAATTAGAAAATGGGATGTTTAGATAAGTGGTGTTTCATTGGGTGTCTGAGAAACCAAAGCAGCCCCGAGAGAGCCGTGCGTGCAGCTCAGTGCCCTGCAGAGCCCAGCAGCGCCGCTCCGCGCGTTGCTCAGCCGGCGGGATGCGGTGGAACCGGGCTGTGCTGAGGGCGAGCACTGAGTGCTCAGTAACAAAAGTGTTTGAGCAGCAGCAAAAGCGTGCGGATCTGTGCTTGTAATTGCTGAGAGGTCATTCTGTTTTTTTCCTTTTTTTTTTTTCTTTTTGTAATTGGCTGGTCTGCGAAGCAGCAAATCCTCAGCGTGGTTTTTCTGTTCTTATTTCGGAGCTGACAAGGACTCAATCGTTTGATGTTGCAGTATTTGTGGAGCGCTCGGCAGGGTTTGGCAGGAGAAGCACGCGGATTTTCTGGGACAGAAATGAACCAAAGGAGGATTTCCTGCAGCCCGGAGCCGCGCAGGTGTGGCGGTTCTGTTACGGCTCCCTGCAGCAGTCCTGCAGCTCGGGCGGCGTTGGAGGGTTCGCTTCGGCTCTGCAGCATCGCAGCTCAGCGCAGCGCCTTCCACCCGCTGCGATAATGGGATGGCGGGGCGGTAATTGCGTCTTTCCCTTCATCTCTCTGCTAATTGTGATTCCGTCGGGCTTCTGTTTTATTTTCTGTCGGCGCGGAAATGCGCTGTGAGGCGCAGATTTCTCCGCTCTCAGCACTTGGGCGCTTTCCGTCTTTGCTCTGAACTCGCGATGCTCTCAACTTGTGCGATCTGTAATTTCAGAGGCAGTTTTGCTCCCCACGCCGTTGCTGTGCCCCCGTCCGGGTGAAGCAATAGTTCACCTTCAACACAAAACGTCTTTTATATATATATACATGTATATATATACTATAAAGACAAAAAGCAGCAGGGATCCATTGGTAGTGTTTCTAAACAAACAGTTTATTAAAGGCAGGGAGACTTCTTAACCTCGAGGCTCAGCGCCTGGCTCATCCATTTGCCTTTTGTATCCTTGCCGTGATTTTTCCCTCTGTTTTGCATTTACATGAGCATACAAGGGGTAATCTCTTCATTACAAACTTTTACTTCTCTGTGCAAACGCTGTTTATAAATACTGCTATTTGTGCTACCGGTCTGTGCTGCTGTTTTATTGTCCAATCAATTATTTTAAACGAGGATCTCATTTTGCAGAAATCATGTCTGCCAACTGGTTTTTCCCTCTTTATTTTTTTTCTCCTTTTCTTTTTTTTCTTTTCTTTTTTTTCTTTTTTTTTTTCCCTGCACCGGGATGTTCGTACGGTTTATTCATGCTAATTTAGGCAGGGATGTGATGTGGTTCAGTTTAGGTCACCGGTTTCTAAAGGGACGCAGGAGAGCCTGCCTTGTTCCCCACGCTGCCGCTCGCTCTCGGAGCAGCTCTGCCATCACAAGGAGCCAACCCAGCAGTGGTTCCCATGCTCAAAGCCAAACGTGCCCATCACAGCTCCCGGGATGCAGCGTGGAGGCCCCAGCCCTTTGCAGATTTGAATTCTGTGCTCTTCAGAGCGGCGCTGGGTGTTTCTGAGGACCCTAATCCAGCAACAATCGCAGAGTCAAAACTCCTTTTGAAATCATTGTGGCGTCGGGTTCTTGTAAGTCCTCGTTTACAAGAGCATTTCCATTGACTTCAGTAGCATTACTTGCGTGAATGGAGGGCTGCAGGAGGAGGCCCTCGGAACACATGTGCTGCTTGGAGGGCTTTTAGTGCGCATATTAATTCTTCCACTGCAGCGAGGCGGCCGTGCCACGTCCATGGCTGTGTGTGTGCAACGTGCTTCCCAAAGTGCGTTCAGAATAATGGCTCTGATCTTTTCTCCCTCGGCTGCTCCTGGTTTTGGTGCCGTCCCCCCCCAGCAGAGCGCGGTGCCGTGGGGCTGCTCGGTGCCCACACTGCAGAGCTGCCCCATGGAGCGGGACGTCCTTTGGCACGGACGGGGATCTCTGCATACATGGGCGACGCTGAAGGTTTTGCAATCCCACACGTAGGACTGTACTGCTTTATTAGACACTGGGAAGACATTGTGAGTATTATTCATGTTGAGCTCATTTATTTGAAGGAGATACTTTGCAGGATAAAGCGCCTTTAGAATGCAGTGGGTCCACAGCGCTCAGAAGCGCCGCTTTGGCCCTGCAGGGCTCCTCTCTGCCCTCCATGCTGCTCTCCTTCCCATTCCCACTTTGCTCAGGCCCTGGCGTGGGGAGCGGGAGGGGATTTGTAAAGCCGTGCACCCCGAGAGTAGGAAGGTACTCAAACTCAGATTTGAGGCCAAATGGTGTATATTATTTTAATGCGTGTATTTGTACCCAGGCGCTGAGTGACGGGTGCATGATACCAATCTATAAATAAATATAATTTACAAGTATCAGCGGTGATTTACATGCTCCTGCTATTCTAGGAAGTGGCCTAGAGTTTTTCCCCGAGCAGGAATGTTGTGTTTAAGCCTTGCATGCTCATACATACTAAATATAAGCAATCAGTTTGGCTTTCTGTTACCATCCCAGCATACAGACTAAGGTATACTTTCCTCTCTGTTCAGCACAATCGACCGCTGCGTATCTGTAGGGCCGAGGCAGATTACAGAGGTGCTTTTATTTATGTCTGTGCTCTGTATTCCAGATGACCACAAGATATTCCTGAAGTTCTAACTAAAATTAATGGGACCATTAAAGAAATATATTTTGAGTACGAATCCATTTGGGATTGCTGTCTGCCTCTTTCAAAACGGTATTTGTTGTGCTTTCAGTCACAGACCCGGCTTACGACGCCGAGTTGCTTGTTGTCTGGAGAGCTTTTCATTCATTAATGGGAGGAAGGGCAGCCCTGCGTTGTGTGGCTGCTGGGCAGGAGTGTGCTGGCCGCACCGCAGCCCCAGAAGGGCATTCTCACCGACTGCACTGTGCTTTACCCACCTAATCCCTGAGCTGGCTGCTGCCTTGCTCCCATTGCACACATCCTCAGTGCGGAGGGGCATCGCAGACCCCAGCTCAGGGCTGTGTGTGTGCTCTGATGGTGCTCGGTGCACTCTTTGGGCAGCGTTACTGGGAGCTGTGAGAACTGGATTGATGCTTGGTTTCAGTACCAGTGTGCTTCCTGCAGAACGGCTGCTGTTGGAGAGGCTGATGGTGTCTCACTGTTTGGCACTCACTGCTCAGCTCCGTTAACGGGACGGCGGTGGTTCGAGGGCCCGAGCAGTGCCTGTGTCAGAGCTGCAGCCACACGTGTTGGGTGCGGGGAGAGGTGGAGGGGGAGCCTCAGGACAGAAGCTGCTCCGTGGGGCTGGGCTGTGTGTGCTGAGGTTTCCTGCTGCGTTCCTCTCGGTGCTCCAGAGAGCACACACACGTGGTTCACCCTGGGAGATTTCTCTGGGGCGAAAAAGAGGTTTTTGCTCCATCTGAAAAGGTTCTGTGGCTGTCGCTGAGTGGCCTTAAAATTCCTGTCTGCTAGGAGCATCCTCAGTCCGTGTGTCTATGCGGATAAGCTGTATTCACTACGTTTTTAGGTGTAAGAACAATTAAGAGTTGATCAAACCTTGGAAACAGTTGTGGTTTTTGACTGAATGATCATTAGGGATATTGGAAGTACTCAAATAAATACAAAGTACATTAATAAATCCATCTGTAAGTCGAAACAAATATTTATAGGGAGAGATTTTTATTACAGACATCTAAATTCACTGCAATGTATTTCCTTGTAGCAGATGGGTTTGGTGTGAGCTCTTTCCTTTTTCCTCCATCTCCTTCCTCTTCTTTTTCTCTTTTTTCACCAACGAATCAATCGCTGATAGAAAAAGAACATCTAAGAATAAAATAGTGCGGCAAAAACAAGAAAAGGACGGATTGGAAAATGACACTGGCTTGCCAAAATGTAGGAAAGAGCAGCTCTGTGCTGGCTGGTGGCCGTGCTGGGGCACACAGCATCCGTGGATGGGTCACGTCCTGCTGCTGCCAATGCCACACAGTGTGTGTGGGTGCTGCTGCTGCGTGGGTCTCCCGGAGCCCTGGGACGGATGGCTGCTTTTCTTTATAGAAATGCACTGAAAGAAAAAGAGGATTTCTGTGAGTAACGTGTGAGGGTACAGACACAGCAGTGTGAGCCCTTCGCTGCCGGAGCTGCCTCTGAATCGGGCAGTTTCCTGGAAGATGAAATGTTCCACCAATACGTGGGAGAAATGGAAAGTTCTGCTTGTAGTGCGAAAGTCCCTGTGTTTATCTGTGACGTGCGTGGGGTCTGTTCCCCTTGTAGCAGATAAGCGTGTAAATGAAAAGTAAAATGAAGAGCAAGCATGCTGAAGAAACGATGTCGGGTAGTTTGATGGCTCCTGCCTGTAGCTTCTAAGCTTGGAAGGCTTGGTGGGATGCACTGCAGGAACAGGCATTTGTGGTGGTCTGAAATTCAAGTGTTTGGATATCGTGTTTGTCCAAAAAATGGTTATGAGCCAAATCCACAGCAGCGTGATTTGAGGGCATGCGAACCAGAAATTAAAACTGAGTCTGAGAGCCTGGTTTAATGACCCCACTAAGTGGAAGGCAAAAAGAGAGAGAATGGACTGTGAAGAAGGAGCCTGTGCAGGTGGAACATTTTAACAACTCTGGACTTTAATACCACAGATTCTGCTTGATGTCCTTATCTGAAGCCAATTTTTTACTTACAGAAGTCATGCAACTCGCTGTGCATTGCTTAGGGATTGCACTGGGCACGTTCTGATGAAGCACTGCCTTTGTTGAGGGGGGATTTATCATTTGTTGGGGTTGGGTTGGAAACATCCCTTCTTCATCCATGAAGTGCAGAGCTTTGAAAATGCAATTATGCATGGGGCAATCACCAGTGCTTCTGTGGTTGGCTGAGTACGTCCCAGGAGCTGCTCAGGTAAGCATTTGTTTCTGCTCCTTCACTTCCTCTGGATTTATTTCTCCTGCCTTTGTTTGTAACAGCATCTTTTAGTCTGGAAACAACACGGCTGTGAACTTGGAGGGGAAATAAAGCAAAAGCAAAGGTGGTTTGCACCTTCTGCTTTGGAAATCTGTGCATAACAGTCGTGGAAGAGCCTTAATTTCACATCACAGCAGCAACAAGCAAACCCACCTAAAATACAGTGCAGAGCATCAGAGCTGTCACTCAGACCATGAGAAAATAAATACAAAATAAAGCTGAAATAGAATCGTAATATTTGACCGCATAAAATCCAAGGCTTTTGTTTGTAATGATAACGTGCATTTCCAGCAAGCATTAGTTTTTGCATAACTTGAGATGCAATCCTCACAGCAGACGGTACTGCAGGGGTTGCTAAGGAGCCGTAGGGCACCGGGGAGGGGGGAAAGGGGCGAAATGCCCCCCGAGCTCCTCCTGCGGGTGCCGTGCGGGCCGGCAGGGAGCGGGAGCCGCCGGGCCCGTAATTAATGATATTCCTCTGCCCTCTGTAGGACGAGCGGCTGCACTGAACGCTCCTGCTTCGGGGGAACCAAAGTGGATCCCGGAGCCGTGGAGAAGCGCCGGGCCTGGCCTGAGCCTTCCTGTGCTCTAATTAGAATGCATGTCGGGATTAATCTTTGTAACGTTCAGAAGCAGATAAGCAGTGAGGGAGAGCCGGGTGCTGGCAGGAAGGGGACGAGTGAACCGCCTGCTTGATGAAGTTGAACTTTGCAGCTTGCTGCTAGCAGCATCACAAACCCACCAGTGCCACCACAAACATGGGGTCGAAACAGACCTCATGGGGCCCTTCCTGTGCGGGTGGGAGATTTGGGCCCCCATCTGCAGCTCATGTTTGAGAAGCCGATTTGGGTCCATTCTCACTCTCTACAAGAGGTGCACCACCCTCTATTCCCAGCCACCGTTTCCAGTTGTGTTTGGGGGCTGGGAGGGGGTTCCCAGCCTCTCATGGGGTCGCTCATCCCGCACTGCTTTGCTGGGGCCCCGCATAGAGGTGTGGGATGCAGCACAGGTGTGGGCAGTGCTCCACAGCTCACATGGCAGCACTCTGCCGGTATGTGCTGATTGGGGGGGAAAGAAGAATAGTAGCATAGTGAGTTATATAAGACAGCTGTGCCGTAAGAGCCCGTCATTCTCTGCTTTCCAGCTCTGGAGCACTCAGCACGTACGAATTCTCACAACACGCTTGCGTAGGGTGAGCGTTCTCCCCGTTGTAGCGGTGGGAGGACAGCCCGACCCACCGGAGGGCTCGGATGGTGGATTTCGGTTTTTTTATGGCGGTTGTTTCCGCTCGAACCACCGCGCGCACTTCAACGCAGACAAAAGACGAGGGGCGCGGGACGCACCATTGCCGCGCGCGGAGCGCTTAGGCCACGCCTCCACCGGGGCACCGCCCACATCCAGATCACGCCCGTTCGAGGCCACGCCTACTCAAGACCCCGCCCCTACCGGACCCTGCGCGCCGCCAGACCCCGCCCCCCTCCGCTCGGGAAGATGGCGGCGCCCTTAGCGCAGCAGTTGGAGGAGCTGCTCAACCCCCGGCCCGACTTGCGAGACCCCGAGGACGACGCGGAGGAAGGTGAGAGGGGATCGGAGAAGGGTTCCATGCGGCCGGGGCCGGTCCGGAGCCGGGGCCGGTTAGGGGGGCTGCCGGTTGGGGGCCGCACGTGGCGGCGTGGAGCCTCAGCCGCTGCCGCCGCCGTGGGGGATGGGGCGGCTCGGGCCGGAGTGCCGCCCCGCTGTGCCTCGACCCGCAACGCTGCGGGCTGGGAGCCCCGGGCGGGCCCATGGCTCTGCACGGAGCCACGCGGCGCTCCGCGAGCTCAGCGTCGAGCCGCGGCTCCGCGCGGGCTCTGCTGTAGGCCGGGACCGAATCCCGTTGGAAAGTTCTGGAAAAGCGGCCCCAGAAGCGTCCATCGAAGCCGGGCGGGCCCTGCTGAGCACCTGCGGCTCTCCGTGCTGGCGGGTGGGGGAAGCGGCGCTTCGGAACAGCGGGGAGGTACGAGAAGAGCAAAAATTGCAGTGCGGTTGTTTTCTCTCTTTAGCCGTCCAGAAATGTTTGTGCATTTATGTGATTCAGGTATATGGGCAGAGGTTAAAACGTGTGTCAGAATCGCAGTTTTTCTCTTTGACTCGTTGAGCACAAAGTGAAGGCGTTCAGTGCTGTGAGTCCTGGGCACTGCACTGCTCCGAAGCGCCCCGTGAAGGGCAGGGCTCTGTGGCAGGGCTTCAATGGGCTTCACCTGCACGCAGCTTGCTGTGTGCTCTCTAAAAGGAAAAGGAGATGGGGAGAAAGGTGTGAATGCAGGCAGTGCTCGTTCAAAATAAAGCACTGCCATCCACCTCACCTTTACAGCCTGTTTTTGTAGAGGTGTGAGGAGTTTCCCACGCAGGAGGATGGCTGCTTTCTGCAGCTGCTTCTGGCCTGGAGTTCAGTTTGGTTTAGACAACCTTCCTCCGTTTTTATTTCTTTTCCTGCAGCCACAGTTGCTAAAGTGATTGACAGGTTTGAGGATGAGACTGCAGATGACATTTTACCTGTTGGTAATATACGGAAAAAAGCTTCGGCCTCCCTCTTAGAAGCTGATAAAAGGTACAGTGGAAAAGCAACATCTCGCAAAGCCTTGCAGGAAGAGCTCTGGGGAGATGCTCTGTCTGAAGAAGGATCTGGTAAGAAATCTTATTTCTTTACGCTTTTAGTTACACTGTTTATAATTTTAGCATGCCAGACTGAATTAGGGCCATCTCAGCTGAGGTGAGGAACTTGGCAGAGGTTTGTAAAAAGATACAAATAAGTTGGACGTCTTTTTGGAGTGCCCTCCTGAAATTCAGGCCATTTTGACCATAAGGAAAAGGAAATCCCCAAAAGAGGGCTGCTGCTTCAGGGTGAGAGGGGCTGTGAATGTCTCTGAGTCCTGGCTGAATGCTGTGTGGAGGGAAAGAAGTAGTTGCCGTTTTAAGGCCCGTGGATCTTGAGGACTGCAAGTGTATCTTATTTTAAAGATATGTAAAGCAAATTGTGACCACCTAGTTTGACTACTATGTCACTAATTATTGTCACAGAAGATGAGAGTTGAGATCTTTTCCTGGATATAGTCTCTTTTTTTTTTTTTTTCATTAATTGGTCAAAACAAAAAATAAAACAGAGTTTGCTGCTCAGATCAGTAGCCATTGTTGATGCGTGCTGCAGAGTGACAGATCTTTTTTCTCTTTGAATTAATAGCTGAAGAAACCTTAGGCGAATGGTATAGTGGCAGTGAAGATTCAGAAGACAATGGCAGCTTGGGCAGTAAAACAGAGGAGCAGGCCAGCAGTGCTGGCAGTGACCAGGAGGATAATATGGAAGATGATGGAGAGAGAGGTTCCTCTGCCAAAGCACCAAAGTTCAGTTTCCAGAATGTCACGGACTTTGAGAAATTTGCAGAGGGGATGGATGACGTTGGGAGCAGTGATGGAGAAGATGAAGATGATGCCAGCATGGAAGAAGGAAATGATGATGAGAAATATGAGGGGGAAGACCACGACCACATAAAAGGCACCAATGACAACGAGGATGACGGGGGGGTGATGACGTTCTCAAAGGGACAAGCAAGTGATGAGGTGGAAAAAGGAAAAGCGGTGAAGAATCAGCTAGGTTAGTGCATGTTTACTGTGTGTTTTGATGAGATTCACCTTGCTGACACTACAGATGCTGCCCATGCTAGAGGAGACACTGCAGCACGTTAACTTGCTGAGTTGCAGCAGCCCATGTCATTTGCAGATGTTGCACTAAACGTGCTGTGCGTGCTGGTGTCACTATTCCTACAAAATGTAATGTTATGGAGTGTATCTGCTGGCTTAATTGAACCTGCACTAAATATACTTGTAGTTTGGGTGGGAAGGGGGACTTTACTTTGTTAGTTCTGTGCTGTTTTTTTCAAATGCTGAAGTTTCTTCCAGTTTATTCAGTCAAATTACCAGCGTCCATTTACAAGTTATTCTTCTAACCAGAGAAGCAAACAGAATTTTTGTGATTAGGATTGTGGTCAGGATCACTGATAGGATGGGGAAGGGGTGCTTTGTGCTTTGTCTTGTGAAATGAAATAACTTTTTTTTTTTTCTTTCCCTTTTCTCTTATGAAGCGTTGTGGGATCAGATCTTGGAAGGCAGAATCAAGATGCAGAAGGCACTTGTAATAGCCAACCGGCTTCCTCAGCCAGATACTTTCCCCCTTTTCAGAAAGGAAGGTGGACAGGAATTTGACAGTGCTGTGGAGAGCTGTAAGAATTCTTCAAACTTCTTACTTTGTGTAGAGTCTGCTGTAGCCAATGTGTTTTTACCTGTGTGAGAGAGCATTGATAGGGAAGTGAGGGCTTTGAGTTATGTATGTTTGTAATATTAGCTGTCAGTTTATATTGCCTTAATTGTTAATTAGTGTATGGGAGCTGCTGAGTCACAGCCTGGACCACTGATTGAGCACCTGGAGAAAGGAGCCAGTCAGCCTTGGGAGCACAGGTGGAGGCAATTCATCTGTGCAACCAGGAGGGGTGGAGCCAGGCTCCACTCCTCTTAAATCTCATTTAAGGGCTGACTGCCACTGAGGAAGGATCTCTAGTAAGATCTTTGTGGAATACTTCTGCAAGTGTAGATCTTCAGAGAGAGGTGAGCATTCTTCTTTTTGAAACAGCTTCTCCTTGTGCTGGTTCTGCTGCTGTTATGATTAGGTGATGTGCAAGCATGAAGTATTTCTGACCTCGGACCAAGAAAATGTCTCCCATCAGCCATGTCTCTGTATGTCTAATTGTTCTCTGGCAGCCTGTGTTGTCACTTATGTGATGTTGGTGAGCCTCAGCTTGGGTCCTGCTGCTGCTTCTACTTTTTGTGGGTACTGAAGTTCATTTATCTCTGTTGGATGTAAGGAATAACTGGCTTGGTTATCAGTGCTCAGTGAGGAGTTGGGGCGCTGCTTTGTCTTGAGACACTGTGTAAATGTTGGGTCTGTGATTGCAGTGATTTGTCCTAACCAGGAGTAATGCAGCACAAAGGAGAGGGCCTGTGCTGTCAAAGCAACAGCAAATACCATTTCAGTTTGGAGTTACTTCAGATGTTTGGTTTTTAGGATCACTATTAATGATAATGATCTAATGAGACGTGTAGTAGATTCTCCAACATGGCAAATACCTGCATGTTCCAGCTGATAAACACAAAGTATTCAACTTTAGTGCATTGTGGATCTGTTTAATTTGTTAATGCTTCAGTTTGTATGTGCAACACCGATACCAGTGTGTTTGAGAGACTTTGACCTAGGCTGGCACAAGTTATCTTAAAACTACATTAAGAACTTCTGCTGTGAATCCAGCCTGACCCTGGGCCTTGCCCCTGTGCCAGGGTTTGACTATTATCTTACAGCTCACACCTGACCTGAGCATGCAGCTAATCAGCTTATCTGGAGTTATAGCAGGTGGGGCTCTTTGTTTTAAAGTTAACTCAGCTGCTTTAAATGAAGTGATTAAGGAAAAGAAGGTGAGCTCCCAGCAATACTAAGCTGACCTTTCAGTAAAACGCATGTTATTAATGTGTTTAATGAGATGCATTACAAACTGCACTGAGCACCATGTTTCATTACAGGTCTAAAATGCAATATCATTAAAGACCTTTAACAGAAACAATGGTTGACATTTTGATATTTCCCATAAGCAAAATACATCCAGGAACACGTAGTGTAATACCACGCACAGAACAGCAGAGAGGTTAATCTGCCAGTTGTCCAGAACGTTAAAGGAAAATCTGTGTAATAGCTGCACTGTGATCCCCTGCCCATCCTGTTTCCATAATCCAGACAGGGAAGTTGCAGCAGTTTGCTCTGCTGTTCCAGGTGATCTGTATTCAGGTTCCAGGTTGAGTGGGGAGGCAGCAGAACAACCCACCTGGGTGGCGTTAGCAGGGCACGTGCCTGGGCTGATGGGTGGGGAGTAAGGAGCTCAGGAACATTGTGATGCTGCTGTGTTTGTTTGTTGGAGCATTTGCTGGTGTTCTCTAAGGGTCTGAGTTTAAACTTCTTTTTATATTTTTTAAATACAACCTGTAATTGTACAGTAATGTAGGTTCCAGCAGCTGTTTGTGATGATCTGCACTGTTGTCCAAGCAGATATTTCTCTGTTCTGCAGAGGTGCTGGTACCAGAAGTTGGGAAGTGCCAAGCATGAAACACGAGGCACAACTTTGTGTGTGCAGGTTTTAGGAGAGTCTGGGGGCGCAGTGGGTGACAGTGACCAATTTCTCCCCATCTTGGTGGTGCTGGGCCCTGTGATGGATCTAGGACATTCCAACTCAGCAGGGGCTTTGCCCAGCATGCCTGAGCTGTGGCATGGTTTCTGTTAGGGAGCTCAGCACTGTGAAGCCTTAGTTTCAGTGAGTGAAATTAAGTCAATTAAAAAAAAAGAAATACTTATATTGTAATCTATTTAAAGCTTTTCTTGACGGACCTTGATTTAGGAGGGCAGTCTCACTTTTCATCAGTCAGCTTCCAGAAGGAGCTCTGATTGAGAGCTTTGGTGGGTTCTATACAAATAAGCTTCTAGAAATTGGATTTAATAGAAATGAACTTCTAGAAACTCAATTCTAAAGAGTGAGGTGATGGGCTGGGTGTACATCTCTGCACTCCTGCGTTCTCCTCTCAGTTGTTATCAGCTCGTGGGCAGGAGTCCATTTTCCAGACAGGAAAAAGAATGAAAGAATTGGGCACGAGAAGGTTTAAAAATGAATCATTTTATCATGGGTTTAAGGCAAGGCTTTGTGAATGCTGGATGTTGAGCTTGTTCCATTGCACGTAGCATGCTTCAGACTTGGATGGGATTTAAGATAATCATGACATTGACACTGTTTTGGAATGGATGATCCTCTCCTTTCAGGGAAGCCTCAGCAATTCCCTCCAAATCCACAAAATAAATCTGGCATGCTTTCATGATCTCCTCTGAATGAGAGGAAATGATCTGGTGTGTGAAGCTGCCCCAAGTCCTGGCTCTGTGCTAGGAGTGCTGCAGGCTCTAGGCACACAGGTCTCTTACACCTCTTTCAGAGCTTCCCTAGCAAGCTTTTGGTGTTATCCAAAGCCCTTCCCTTGCTTGTGAAGGTTCTGCTCTCTGCCTGTAGGAAAGATGAGTTTGTTGAGGTGGAAAACAGCCCTCCTCTATTTGCCTTGCTGGCGTGTCCCACTTGTGACAGCTCTTTGTGCGGCTGGTGGTGGCAGCGAGGCTCCCCGGGGACTGACTGATGGTGTTGAAGAGCAGGCAGCAGTGATGTACGTGCTTTTGCAGTTTTACAGCCAAACCTGAGCAAAAATGGTAAGGTCACACGTGTTTCCCAAATTCTGAGGTTGCATCTTAGGAAAAACTCTGATGTTTAATTTATTATTTTTGTAATCTCTTATGGAAACAAACAAAAAAAAAAGACGTACCTTGGACAATCTTGGATTCCTGAGATCTCAGGTTCTGGTGGATGATTTACTGCAAAATTGCTTATAAATTGAAGTAGAAAATGTTTTGCAGACCTGGCAGCTTTCAGGCTTCACACCCATTTGTCACCCAGCATTTCCCTTTGTGTATAGAACAAGAATTAATTAGGCTGCGCTGCAGGAAAAGTTTATGGCCATAATTTATATAGGATGAATTCCTGTTTAAAGAGACAGCATTGCTTTGTTTGTGCCGTGTTACTTTTTCTTTTTTCCTAATCTTTAATTATATCCCAGATTTTTTTTTTTTCCAGTCCTCCTTTTTACCTGCACATGGCAGCTGTGCCCGTGCAGCTCGTGTTTCTTCCTGCTTTGCATCCATGGAGAGAGTCGGGGAGCTCTCTTAATACCAAAACCACGGCGGCTGCGCTCTGGAGGCAGTGCAAATTGTGAATGCACTGCACACGTGAGCTCCCACAGCTCGTGTTTGTGAGGTGCTGCTGCCCAGGGCAGTCTGTTTCTCCAAGATACGTTTGTATTCTTTCACACCGTATCTCCTAGTCTGGTCCAGGGCTTGAGATGTTGCCTCCATTTGGGGTCTTGCACGTTCAATTAATGTTTTTCATAATCAATGCAAGTCAGAATTTGCAATCTGCTCCTGATTTGCACATTAAAGAGACCCATTAATTAAAAATTCCAATCCCTGGCATGTTCCCGCAGGATCCTTGCATTATTTACATAGAAAAAGAGTGCAAGGTGCAAGTTTCTGTGCTGTGTCTCCGTGCAGATTGCATGCTTGCCATTCATGTTTCTGTGTATGCTTTCAGGCAGGAGGAAGGTTGGAAGTAGATGTTGTGAAAATGGCACAGAAATTACCTCAAGGGCAGGAAGGAGTCGGGGCAGAGGTGGAAGCCACGCTGGTGAAGCTGTATCCAGTGTCAGGAATTAAACAGTGCCGAGGTTTGGATCTCATTCAGTAACAAAAAGCCACAGCTAGCTCTGGGGAGGGGGGCAAGCAGAGCTGTAGACAAGATCTCTTGCTCTCAGCAAAGGCCAGGAGCTGGGGTTGCTCTGTTGTTGTAACTCCTTTCTCTTTACAGTCCTGGTTAAAAATACCTGGGGATGTGACAGTGATGCTTTGTGATTCACTAACAATAACGGGGATAATGCGTTATCTTCAATTTTTAGTTGGAGAGAAAGCTAAGTAAGAATGTACAGAAACTCATGTGGGTCTCTTGCAGGTGGCAAGATGCTGATGCACACTGGAAGACTTAAAGGTGATCAGTATTTTTTCGTACCTGTGTCCTTTCACTTGCCTACAGTTAGGCAGCTCCATGAAATAGAAACTCCCAGCTAAATGGCGTTTTTTTGTTTTTAACTTTGGCTCTGTCAGTGGGCTGAGAGGAAATACCAGACTGTGGGTTTCCTCAGTGTGAGTCCTGGAGAAATGGCAGAACACAGCTGTGATGGGAAGCAGGCAGGGTCTGTGAGAGTGGGTTGGCTCATGAGAGGAGCAGAAGTGGTGACAGTGCACCTTAACTGTTGTTCACACTTCAAGTAACTTCTGCACAGCCCCGCGAAGATTGGTGATCAATAACAAAATCTGAATGAAGTGAATCAGATTAAAATGGGTGTATTTAAAAAAAAAAAAAAAAAAAAAAAAAAAAGCAACCCACAGTGTAACTCCCCTGTGCTTGCAAGGCTGTTATCACCAAAGCTGCCTGGGTTATTAATGTGTTAGTGGAGCAGCAGCTCCTGGCAGCAGCCTGAGTTGCTCAGCACAGTGTCTGAGTGGCTCCTAATGGTTACAGCATTGCGTGTTTTTAAAATTCTCCTTTAAATTCTGCTGGAACTTGTGTGTCTCTTCCCAACTCACAGTGATATTTGAGCTTTGGTTTGTATTGTCTGTGGTCAGCTTTATCTTCTTTTCCTGGTCATGATGGTGTTTTCTCTGTCCATGAGCCTCTGGCATGGTGCCCATGCACAGCTCCAGCGCTCCTTGTGCTCAGGGGCAGCACGTAACCCAGAGAGAAGCCCAGTTTCCTCGTACTTAGAGCACTGGTATGCTGTCCCCTTCAGTGTCTCTCCCAAAGAGCAGTGTGGCACGTTCACACACACAGATGAGCACTGAAGGGTGCAATTTAGTTGTAGTTCATTGACAAGTAGGGCTAAAAGGTGCGCTAACAAAGCTTGGTGGTGCTTGCCTGGAGCTGCACAGCACTATCTGGGAACCTCTGGGAAAAGGAGGTGCTGACTTTTTGTTCCAAGTATTGTAGTCCAGTCCAAACATTTCACCTCTCTTAGAAATGTCTCAGTTTCTGGGATGGAGTGAGGTTGTGTTTGTAGTGGGTGCAAAGGGCTGTGATGGCCTCGGGGCTCCATGGACCTTTGTAACGGTGGCCTGTGTTGGACTCCTGGTTCCTAGGGTTGGTTTGCTGCTCCACTGACAGCTATCTGGCTTGTGACTGAGTGGAGCCCATAGGTGGAGAAGGCTTTTGAATGATGAGATAGAGAATCCCACTTGCATTGAAGACAGTGGGAAAGATTCAGTTTGCTTTCTCTGTAGTTGATCTTATGTTCACAATGATTCCCCATCTTTAAACATATTTTTATTTACTATCCATGTTAAGTCATGTCCAAGAAGTCGATTAAGTATTGGCTAACTTGAATAATCATGGAATCATAGAATGTTTGGGTTAGAAGGGGCCTTAAATAACACCTAGTTCCAATTCCCCTGCCACGAGAAGGGTCACCAATCACAAAATCGGGTAAGATGAAGGCTAAATCAAGATAAGATTCCAGAGAACCTGTCACCTTCCCTGTACAAGAGGACGTGTTTGGCAGGAGGTCGTCTTCTCACTGGCAGCACAATGCGTCACCCCCTGCCTTGTCACTTTGCACACCTGGTTATAGGGAAAAGATGCCATGTGAAATGTGCTTTATCAACGTGAGCTTGGGGTTTCTCAGAGAAGCCTGCAGGAATCAGCTGCCAATGATTTTAGTCAGAATTTTGTTATCTCAATTCATGGATCACTCTCAAAGCTGAGATGTAGCCCATACGTACGTCTGGAGCAGATAATGCTGTGATACAGTGCAAGGTGGGTGTCACAGGGCTGCAGGGGGAGGGATTGAGGCACAGGCAGATTATGTGGTTTCCAGTTACAGGATTAATTGGTGCTAGGCGAGATCATGGGCTTAAATGTATTCTTGCTTTGAAGATTTTGCTGGGAGCCTGCACAAATGTGTGACAGCGGCACTGAGTTTCAAGCCTGAGTGTAAATTATCATGATCAGATCTAGCCCAGTTAACACTGGTAGTTCATTTTAATTGAATTGTATTAGTCTAGACACTTTATGAATACAAAAGCATTGTGCTTGTTGGTTCATTAGGTGGTGAGTTTGGTTTTAAATAGGTGTGGATGCAGGTATCCCCAGATTTCACCTTTCTCTCTGATCCAGTGAAGAATCTGTTCAACTCTGTGTGGGACCGAGCCAAAGCCTGGTGATGTTAATGAGGACTTTACTGTCAACTGAAATGAAGAAATAAATGAGGCCAGCTTTTGCTAAGAAATAGGATCTGTAAGGATGGGCAGCCATTCTGTGTATGTGGCAGCAAGAAAGCTTAGAGAAAGCTACAGTTGTCAGCTCCACAGCTCTGTTTTGTCTGTGTGCTTATTAGTTGGGTCGTGGGGCTTTGAGGTTTTGTACGTTCATGCCAGTGTGGGGTTTGGGCTGTGTGAGGCGCCAGAAGCATATTTTGGGGATTGTCCTTACTGTCTGTGGGCTGAGCAGCAATTCTGCACAAGGTATTTATTTGAAGTGGAGTTTGGGGCTTTTTTTTTTCAGAGCAAAAACCGCTTGCCCTTCCTTGCTGATTGTCAAGGCTGTTAGGCTGTGGTATTTAGTCATCTGGAGCAGAATTTGTATGTGCTTCTCTTGTACAGATGGGCTAAAATTGAAATGCTCCCATTGTATAGGTTATCTCCATAGCCGTGTGTGTTGGACGCTGTCTGTGTTTGAGGCTTCTTTAAATTCTAGTGCAAAAAAAAAAAGAGGGAAGGATGTAGTTGTTGACCTGATACATCCGAGCTCCAGACCATGGGATTTCACCACTCTTCAGGAACATCAAATGGGTTTGCTTACGCTTGAGTTTCTCAGGATAATTAATAGTTAATTAAATGGAGTTTAACTAAATACTTGCGCACGTTAGTGTGCGCACCACACAAACAAGATGTGGGGAAACAAAGGCTTGCAAAGCATCCAGAGAGCATGTGCAAATGTCAGCTAACTCGAATTAATTGGCAATTGGTTACCTGGAGATGGAAACTCACTGCTTGTCATGATAAATGTAATTAATGACCCGGTATTATATGGGGAGGTCAGTCTTGACGGGCTACTGCTCCCTTCTGGCCTTAATATCGAGATAACTATGAAATTTCACATTTCTTCCTCCTTTCTCATTCCTGCCTGCGCACTTGGGGAATCCTGCCTGGCACAGACTGGAACACACAGTGTCAGCTTCTTTACACTTACAGTAATGTAAAACATCAGTTTTTATAAATCTCATTTTTACGAGCCCCATCCCTCCCTGCTTCGGGCTGATATCAAAAGATGACGGTCGAGGCGAATCAGCAGAGCATGAACTTCATGGAAGTGTTTCTTTCTCTCCTTTCTCAGCTTTCCCCCTCCCCCAGTCCCCACTAATAACATCCTCCAATACCAAACCTTTATTCTGTGCTGCATCTAGTTATTTGCTTTACTTTTAGCAAGCTCATCTATGTCTGATCCTGTTGTTCTTACTGTCAACTGCAGTAATATTTGAGTGAAAGGAATAAATTGAGTCCATTCTGTAACTTTGGGAGTGCGTGAAAGCAGTTTGCAATATTGGCTCCTTTGTGCCGAAGGAATAAAATTTTCCCCTCTGCAGAGACTTCTGCATCATTTGCATTCCAATGGAACCAGCAAATTGGGGCTCTGCTGCGGGGCAGATCTTTTCATCGCCATCAGCAGAAAGGTAGGCCTCTTTCCTCCCATCCTTCATAAAGAGCCAGGAGCTCGGTGTCTTGGGAAGCGTGAAGGGAACGTTGCTCCAGTTATTTCCTAAAAACAAGCCGGGCAGACTTTTAAAGCGCTTCGTGCTTGCACTCAGCTGATGATGCTGAGAAACATGTTCACTGTGTTGGGTGCTGCACTGCCCAGGGCTTGGTGCCCTGCTGGGCTGCCCTGCTGCTCCTGTCTCTCAGCTCACTGCTGGCCTTGTGTCTCCACGCCACCTCTGTGTATGGGGGAAGCAGGCAGGACAGCAGGCTGCACCGGGAGCTGCGCTGTGCGGCCGTGCTGCCCCGTGCTGCTCCCCTGCAGTGCAGTAGCAGACGGGTGGTTGTCCTGAGCTCGGTGTTGTGGGATGCCATACCTGGAGGAGCCCCTCCGCCCTTTCCAGGCTGCGAGCATCACTTTGCTGCTGGGAATAGAGAGCGAGCTCCAGAAGTAACACTGACAGACTTCAGAATTACGATACGGTGGAGCTCCGGCGTAATTCTTTGTTGAAGAAGTTAGAGGCCTAAAATGTTAAGGCTTATTGTTATTCTGAGTTGATAATCTCTGCCTTGCTTTAATAATTTTTCCTCATGCCTGGATAGCCTGCGAGTTGCACAATAATCACTCACACAGCTTTGTAATCAATGCCCAAAGTAATAGGATTCCGCTGGCCAACGGCAATTAATAAATTTGTGTCTTTTTTAAAACACTAGCAAGTCGGGCCTGAAATACGACTGACTGGCTTTCCTCATTTGCATATTTATTGCAGTGGAAAAATTCTTGCCGAATGATTGATGTTGAGCCTGCCTCTTGAATTCCAAACAGCACATTATTATGAAATGAAAAATGCCGGCCATACAGTTGATTAAAGTTGAAGACAGTGGAATCGGTGTTTTTTAAGATTGTGGGAGAATTAAAGGCATATTTTAATAGATGTTGACAAGAAGTGAACTAACAAAAGCAAAGCAAAGGATTTGCTTGAAAAGATTTAATCAAACGTGTTTCTTGGGGGATTAATTGCTGGGGATGACTAGTGCAAGTGGCTGGCTGGTGGATTTGAATGAGAAGTATTGTTCTGGGGCCGTCGTATTGAGTGCCATTTTGACCTGTAGTTTAACTCCTGTCCCACCGCCGTTTGAAAGCAGAGAAAATTTCCCCTCTTCATCTGAATGTTGGGATAAATACGTGCACCTGATAACAATGCTTTTCATTATGCACAGCTGCTATAATAGAACCCGTTGGAGCCCTCATTCCTGTTGGCACGGTGTGACCGGTGCAGCTCGCGCTGTGCGGTGGGGATGTGGTGGCTTCCCATGGTGGGACGGAGCCCCCGTGTTTGGCAGCTCAGCCCTGGGAGGTCTGTGATGGTGTTACCAGTTTGCTGGGCAATGTGAGCAGTGTCTGTTTTGCCCATGAGCTTCCAAGTGCTGTCAGTTCCCAGCTGCCTCTCTCAGTGCTTCTCCTTCTGCGCGTAATGCATTGAAATCCTGGAATTTTGCCCCAGTTTTTAGGATTCCATCTCTGACCGCCATAACCACACATCTGTGGCTCTTAGCCCTGTGCTGGATGGAGGCAGCCA
This sequence comes from Centrocercus urophasianus, assembly GCF_019232065.1. Classification (NCBI taxonomy): domain Eukaryota; kingdom Metazoa; phylum Chordata; class Aves; order Galliformes; family Phasianidae; genus Centrocercus; species Centrocercus urophasianus. The sequence goes on along the minus strand of NW_024884900.1, from coordinate 1,514,679 downwards.
TGCAGGGAGGAGCCTGCCTCGTGGAGCTGCTCCAGGAGCCTCGCTGGTTGGATCTCTGTGAATACCTCTGAAAACGTGGCCTCGAGGCACCCGCTTTTTCCATTGACTTGAAGTGTCTCTGCGTGCAGCCACTCCCTGCTGCTCCACGCCAGCTGCTGCTCTCTGCAGCTGCTTGGGAAGATGAAATGAGACCCCATTTTTAGAGGTCATGACAAAGAGCATGGATGTTTATCTGCACGTGAAACTGCCTTGCTGTAGAAGCACTGAAATGACAGTGATGAGAGCCGCCAGGGTGAGCAGGGGGATGTGCTGGTGGGTTGGTACCTGCAGCCAGGAGCTGGGGATGTGGCAGCAGAGTTGGTTTGTCTGTAGCCACTAGCATTGACAAAACTGATTTCTGTGGTTTGTGAGCAGTAGGACAGATTCCATCTCTGGTGGGGTTCCTGACACTTTGATACATGGCAGTGCTATCCCTGAATGGAGCTAAATACTCCAGGGCTACTTTCTGAATGGGTGAAGGGATGTATAAAATGAGAACGTATGAGAGAGTATTAACAGAAAGGCACACTTTGATTTACTGGTCCTGGCTCACAGCTTCCTTGGTGGATTGATGTGCTGTCTGCTGAATCTGGAACAACTCTTTCACTCCTGTACACAAAATGAAGGGGCTCCCATAGACTCTTAAAAGTGACTCTTGCAAGTTAACATCTTACCCAGGCACTCCGAGTCCCATTGAAGCTGGAAGTTGCATTCAAGCTACGTTTGCTGTATATTTGCTGCAGATGGATCCTGCTCAGCATCAGTTCTCCTTTCCCATGCGATAGTATTAGGAAAGCTCTGATGGAACGGGGGGGTTGCCTTTGTACTAGGGTTAGTTGGCCACTCCATGCATGGAGTATGGGTTGTTTGGGGAGCCGAGTGGCTCATATTCCACAAAGGGATCTAGATGCTTTTGTGCTGGGGCACCTGTCTTCAGAGAACACGAGTTGGGCATACAGAAGTAACTTCTGCAAAGGGAGAGAGTTTTGTGGTTGTTTTCATTGCTGGTTTATGGCCCAGCGTGAGGGCAGGTGTTAAGCTGTACAGAGGTATTAGCTTTGTTCTGTGCATGGAGCAGGAGGTAGAAGCCATGGTTATCATGTGTGAGGACCGCTGGTTGGTTTTCTTAATGTATTGGTGTGCCTGAAAGCTCCGTGTTTGTAGCTTTTCTGATTGTCTGTTTCAGATGATGAGCAGCATTAAAAATGTAGGTATGTGCTGGGAGGGTTGGAGAGCAGGAGGGTTAGTGCCTGGCTTTCCTTCAGAACAGCCCAGCGTGCATCTGTGGAATGGTTTTGCTTTACACAGCCTTAGTTCACGAGTGACTCAAGTCTTCTCCCCAGTGCAGGCAGTGTAAAAGCAGATGAGGGCGTTGGAGGGAAGGGAAGGCGAATGGGAAGGAAACAGTCCCTCCAGGAGCTGTGTGTGAAATGAATAGGGCTGTGTTGGGTGAGGAGAAGGCAGGGGAAGGTGGCACTCAGCTTCTGAAGTTGAGTTTACAGCGCACTTAAGCACCCAACGTTAACAGTGAGAATACCATCCAGTAATGCTATTAAATACACACGAATTGAAAGCAGGAAATTACTCAGCTGTAAGAGGCTCACGACGAAGCTGCTGTCTGCAATAATTAGCCCTCCCACCTGGTTAGATGCACGGTCATTGTCTTCCCTGCCCTCTCCATCCCCTTCACTCCAAATAAAATTGCTTCCCATCCCCACTTCTGTTGGGGTCTGTATCTCATAGCCTGGGGGAGCTTGAGCCTGTCTTTATTCCTTGCCTGCTTGCCATGGCCCTGATATACCCCAGAAGAGCTGGAGTGCTACTCCAGTTGTAATTGACAGGATCAAAGCTGCCTGGGGTGCATTAGCACTGTTGCTGGAGGATAGACAGCGGGTAGAAAATAAACAGTTTCGGAAGCTCTGGGGACATTTAGCTGTGTTGCAGGCAGTGGGAAGGATTTTGCTGTTGTGAGCTGTGCACTCAGGGTAGGGTGGGGGCAATTTCCTTTGGAAATGATGCTTTAGCTGCAGACACGTACAACCAATGCATTTTTAAGGGCTTTTGTCTGTTTGTCTCTTAGAATTGTTTTGATGCGAGCGCACAACTGTTTTACAAGTACAGCAAACCTAATCCGTTAATAGGTTTATATAGAAGAGCTGTCAGAATGTATCTGTAACGAACCCTGGGCTGGGGGAGTCCGACTGCTGATCTGCAACAGAAATCTGAAATCTGACAGCGTCTCCTCTCCAACATTGCTGTTAGTGAGGTCAGGCCATGATCTGTCTGAAGTTGGTGACAACCAGACGATATCACAGCGGTCACGTATTGAGAACTCTGCGTGTCAGGACTGAGTTCTTCTCGTGCTGCCTGTGTCCGGCTGATGAAGATCTGCTGTTCACTCTACCCACGTCCTCCATTAACAAAAGAGGAATCAGGTGGTGAGAATAAATATAAAGGAATCTGTACAGCTCCCTTTAGGTTTTAGATAGAGGCGTGCTCTGTGGTATTGCCTTGAAGAGCTGAGCCTGTGGTTGATGTACAGCAAGGTGCAGAAGGAGTGTTTGTGTACACCCAAACACTTGTTTAGATCAGGGTGTTCTGCAGGGGGCTTGCTGCATGCCATAGAAGAGCTATTTTTAAAGAACAGATGTGGCAGCAGCGTGCAGTTAACCCTTCCCTACAGCCAGCTCCACTGTATGCCCTTGGAGAACATTAGGTCATTGGAACAGAGATCATTTTCTCTGCATTCACATCTGCATCTGTTTTATAGATACAGAAAAATTACCAGCTCTGAGAGCCTTTGGATAGGGAACATCAGATCAACCTTCAGGATTTGTGGCCAGCAGTTCTGCTTTCCTGATCAGAGTCCTCTCATTAAACTTGCCAGGTCATTGTTTAAGTTTTCCCCGTAGATCACATCTTGCTACATTTAATTTTACTTACAATCTAATTTCTGTCACCTCCTGCGTGGTGAGCACAGCAGCAGAGAAACCAGCAATAGTCACAGCCCCGCAGGAGTTCGCTTTTTCTTCGTGCCCTCCCTCCTCCTGCTCCCTATAGCACGCACATTATGTACAAGAGAGAAGTCAGAGGTCACATGGAGAGGCGATGTGTTTATATACATTTTCCTTTGTGTTGCTTCATAATATTTGGCTGAAACCAACCTCTGTCACAAAACTTAATGCAAAGAGAAGTTAGTTAGTCAGCAGAGAAGGCTGTTGTCAGATTGTGTGTCATGGAATGCTTCTTCACATGTTCTGTGTTTCTTCAATATCTTAGTCCTTCAGGCTGTGCGGACTGAATGTTTGTCAGTGAAACATTAGATCAGTGTACTCCCAATGTGCAGCCAGGCGAAGGTTTGGAAAGCAGCCCTCCCTCCCATCCTCCCTTTTTGGGAAAAAATTGTTCTTTATCAATGTGATGTTGTTCAAGATTAACAGTTATAAATCAAGGTGAAGTTAAATCCACAACTCCGGCTGGTTGGAGAGAAACATTTGATTGGACATGAGGCAGCAGTTCAGATTTGAGAAGAGAAACTAGGCTCTGCAAAGCAAAGTTTTTATCAAAAGCAGCAATCAGTAGAAAGTTGTTGTTTGTGTCTCTTGTTCTGCAGGTTGTAAAGCCATAGACACATTGCTGGGAGTACTAGTGGACATTCAGGATGAGTTGCTTTATCAATGCCCGGGCACAAGGCACCTGGTAGATGGAAAACAATCAAAACCTGAGAGGTAAATACAAAAGAAGATCTTTCTGAATCCTTTGCTCTCCGATTAAATGAGAAAATGCACAGCTTTTCTGACCACCCTCGTTCTCTGCTTTTTCCTCCATTGCTGTTGGATTTGGGTGACAGCCATGCTGGGTGAATGGCGTTCCTTCCACCAGTGTGGGAAGTCTGTTTTGTAATCTTTCTGAAAGCAGAGGAGAGACTAAACTGCAGCTCCTTCCCCATCGGTATCGCCGTGGAATGGAACAAGTCTGACTTGTAGCAAAGGGGCTGCTGAGAATTCACACGTGTTGCCTTAGACCGGTGCAGGGTGTTTAGTCTGTATCTGTTCATTTTTTAGTGATGATGAAATTCCCAGCAGCAGCGACGAAGAGCCAGCAGGTGAAGCTCAGGAGAAGAGGAAGCGCCCTCCCAAACGAAAGCTGAAGGCGGAGGACTTCCCAGAGTTCATAGCCAAGAGGTACAACGACTACAGGACGTACCGGAACAGCATCCTGCAGAAATGGCATGAGAAGACAAAGCTGGCATCTGGCAAGATGGGCAAGGTGAGTCTCTGTGCGTGCCGACGTGCGGTTGGTAGAGATCTGTGGAACAGCACTTGGTTTGGAAGTCTCCTGTCATGGATATTCCAAGCTGAACCAAGTTCTGCTTGATCAGCAAGTAGTTCATGTTTTACAACACGGTTAGGAGTTACTATGCCCCTCCTCCTTTACAGCATGTATACTTTAATAGTATGGGTAATCGTGTCCTCATAGGATCCAGGTTCTCATAGCATCTGTGAGTTTAATATTAATCATTGAGAAGTTCATCTGAACCAGAGCAACAAAGGCATTTTATTATTAAGCCATGCCTCAGGCTACCTCAGGTTGGGAATGGAAGGAGAGAGAAATAAAAAAAAAAAACAAACAACAACAACAGCAAAAATCTGTGCAACAAAACCTGAGCCCCCTCCTCTTGGAATGCTGTCTGCTTATCCGCTGACATGGAAAGATAGAGGAACATTGCTGCCTTGAGGAAAAGCTTTCTGCATTATCTGACACTAGTTAATGTTGTTGCAGGGTTTCGGCGCCTTTGAGCGTTCAATCTTGACTCAGATTGATCATATTTTGATGGACAAAGAGAGATTGCTACGGCGGACACAGACCAAGCGATCAGTGTACAGAGTGCTTGGGAAGAAGGAGCAGGATTCCCATCCAGCCCCTGAATATTTGCCTGAAAATTCGGTAAGGGTGCTTTGTCTGTATGGCTTGTGCTGTAGAACCAGTGAAGCTCTCTGCAAAACAATTAGCCTTTAACAGGAAATATTCTTGTTTGTGAGACTGATGAAGAACCTGAGCGTTGATTCGTGTAATGCAGTGACTAGCAACAGTATGTAGACGTTTCAATTCCAGTTTTATGGTGTGTGTGTTACCTCTTGTGCCAGTTCTCAACAGCATAAAACGACGTTTGGTCTCTGACTGCGCCCCTCCTGTAGGAGCTGGTGGTCACTAAATCTGCCTGAGGCTACAAAGCTTTGTTTTGACTCTGGAGTTTAGAATCTTTAACCCAGAAAGTCACAGAAAATCATACTGCATGTCACCTACGGAGTGTATTGGTAGTATGTTGGTTATTAATTTAGTATTTAAGAATGAATAAATACTCAATTCTGATAGATCATGTGGAATTACTGCGCTTGCAAGATGTATTTTTGCCGTTACATTACAAATATCTGTAGTATTTTGCCAGTCAGACTTTGTGTAGTCCTATTTATTTCCTAGCAAAGCTATCATAAATCTGCTTTGGCATTGGCAGCATTTCTGCCTTGCCTTAAAATGTATTCCTAGTCCTTAAAAGCTTTCTATGATGGGAGCTGTTCTCCATTCCTTCCTATTTTCAAGTGTTTACAAGCTGCTACATGTGAAGTTATCAGAGCTGGGGATGAAAGCATGCGAATATGAACGTTCAGTATTTCCTTTGTGCTTCTAGGAAGTCCTCCCTGAGACAGATTCCAACAGGCACCTGAAGGACATAGATGAGGAAATATTTGATGATGATGACTTTTATCACCAAGTAAGTGTCTGTCAATGTGTTGGCATTATGACTGCACTTAGTTTTGAATATTCACCAAGCTAATGCAGCTGACTCTGTGGTCTGAGTCTGTCTGATCAGTGAATGTGAGTCAGCTCTTAGATCTGCAGTCTCTGTAGATTGTTCAGGAAATTTTCACACTCAGCTTTCCATATAGGGCTCAAACTTGTGCTGTGAGTATGAACTTACTGCTGTTCCTGGTGCTGCTGTGTTGGAGAATCAGGGTTCCAGCATTAGATCTCCATCCGTGATTCTTACAGATGAACATTGCTACACAATAGAGAAAAATTACTGAATTATCCAAGGTTGACTTGTTGTTGTTGGTAGAGTACAGTAATGAAAAATGATTGTAGTAGATCCTTAAAAGCACCAAAGTTATTTCATCTCAACTGAGCTCATCTGCTTAGAATGAAAAAACGGCAGAGCTTCTGTGCAGCACTTTCCTTGGAGTTAGGCCAGGTTGGATTTGGGCCAGCTATTCTTTTTATTTGCACGATTCTTGGGAACAAGGTATCTGTGCTAAGCGCAGGAGGCTGAAGCTTAGGAAAACCTTGTGCTTGTAATGTATTTAATAAATGGCAGTGCCAGCTTCATAAAGTACTGAAATTGCCATGTGTTGAGGAGTACGTCTTATCTCAATGCATGAAAAACTGCTTTTGCTCTGATGATGCACGGAGTGTTTTCATGTCAGGACTAAACAAATATAATTATATTCTTAGAAAGGCAGACATTTCCAATCTGAATTAAAATAGGTAGCGAAGTGTGTGGGCAGTGAAAGAGAGCTGTCACCATGTAGCTGTGCTGGGTTGACTGATGTAGCCAGAAGAATTCAAATACTTCCAAAATTTGGGATTTCACGTGCAGAGCCAGGACTAGAGGTGAGTAAAACAACATGGTGACACAGGTCTGGGGATGGGAGAGCACCTCCCAGCGTGGTGTTGGCAGCAGTGGCTGAGGAGACCAAGTGTGTTATGCAGTGAGATGACATCGTCCTGGGATTTGGGGTCCAAGTGAACTGTTAGGACAAGAACAAATACAGTAAGTGCAGTAAAATAGAGGAGTGGTCAAGGAGAATGTCTGTGAGTGACAGCCTTCAGACCTGTGCAGGTAGGGTGCTTATTGACTATGGAATGTTGAAATTTTTGTGAGAAAACTAGCAGTGGTCTGTCTTCGTTTCTAATAACTTTAACTTCGATAAATCCTAACTTCAGAATTATGACTAGTTACAGCTTAGCTTTTCCCCTCACTGGTTAATTGGGGTGCTGGGGTTAATCTAAATTAAAACTTAAACTAATAGAGGTCATTGAGGGAGGAGAATCACCTGAGTAAAACAAATGGGTCTGCCAGGCACAACTGTGTCTTGGCCATTTCCCAAGAGGGAAGTGGCAGCAAATTGGAGTTGTTTCAGCATTCAGGAGAGGTGAAGGATGGGTGACACCAGTTTAATGTTCGGCACCTCCGGAAGCGTTCCAGATTGCATTCCTTGCTGTACCAACTGCTGCCTCCTGCAGCACGCTGAATGGAAGCGGGACCCGCCGACAACATCTGGCTGCACAGCAAGGAATGGGTGCAACTTCTGACACCCCATGGACTCTAAATATGGCGCTTAGCCTGGCGGAGGCTTTAATCACTTACTACTCTTTGGCAGCGGGCTCCGACAGCTTATCCTAGCCTCGTACATCACGCACAGACATCTGCTGAGCCGCGAGGCAGCTACACATTCATTTTCCTTTCTTGTTGTTGTTTTTTTTTTTTCTCTTTTTTTTCCCATCCCTCCCTCCCTTCCACCCTTCTCCTCCCGTCCCCAATATGCTTCTTGGGAGAGATGATCTGTAAAGATTACTGCTTCATTGTGTGCGAGTAATTGTGGGGATGCCAGCCCCTTGACAGACACGGCGCAGCACCTGTTCCGCTGACCTGGTTAATTTCTTCTGTTGAGTGGGATTTGGCAGAGATTGGAGCTGAAGCCAATTCAGTGATAAGGCTAAAGAAAATGGCTGTATGTTTTCTGTCACCTCCCAATTAAATTGGTTTCATAAAGTGCTTTCCTTTATTTGTCAGGGTGGTAAGCTGAAGCTGAACATTGCATTCAGAAAGGGTAGAGTGCATTACAATAGAGTGCTGACAATACAGAGAATGTGTTTTCTTTCAAACGGGTCATAACTGTGCAGTGCTTTGTGTGCGTATGTGTGTGCTTGTCTGTGTGCACACGTATAAATATTGGGTAGAAAGGGCACTGCTTCTTCAGCAGTAATGGGCAGCAACGTGGTTGGAGCTGAGGCTGCTCAGGAACAGTGCCCTCCATGCATAATACTTATTGCACAGCATATGTGTGCATCTAAATGGGGGCTTTTGTCTTTGTTTGTAAATTTAGGTCCAGACCTTTTTTTGGTATTGCTTTCATTTTTATGAATGCCGTTTGGTAATAATTTATTTTGGTTGCTACTTATTGCAGAATGGTGAGATATATGAGAGGAAAAAATGTGGGTAAAGAAGGACGTGAGACACCAATTCCTGTATATTTCAGTGCAAAATTAAGCAATTAAAAATGAACGAGATCTGATCAATGCACACAAATTAATGGTAACAGAATGCCTAGCTGTACTATTTTATTATAGAATATAATCCCGAGCTGTGTAATGAATCTGTTTTTCCTTTGGATAACCATAATTTTCTTGTCCAGACCTTGGAGGCTGATGGAATTCACTATGTGGGGCTGGGGGACCTTACAGGGGTAAGGTTGGGGTTGAACTCTGTTCTGTTGTTGGTCCCTCTTTGCCTTCTCTCATCTCCTTCAGTTGGTGATAAGCAGTTACAGCCCTTGTTGTGGCAGCCCAGGCTGAGTGCTGATGTACGGCTGGGCTGAATGGTGCAAGAACTGTTTCCAAAAGATCCTCATTAGTGACAGCAGCTGAGAGGCCAGACTCTATCTCCTTTCCTCCTAAACTCTTGTTGGTACGTGGTTTTAAGGAGAAGAAAAAGGCTGGATGTTTTTAGAAGTCGTATTTACGTGGAATTCTCTATGGCCAATATTGCAGCATTAGGGCTTAACATTCCGTCCTGCTGCCTGAGAGCTGCTGCTCTGCTGTGCTACAGTGGAGACTTTATTTTTACCTTGAAATGCTTTGCTAAAGAGAGAGTGGAAATGGGTTTCTTTCCAGCAGGAATTAGGGTAGTGTTCAGATGCTAAGAGTTGCACCGATGGCAGCTCTTCCCAGAACAAATGTTCCTCATTGATGGCAGCAGGTACGTCTAAGGAGAGGCAGGAGTATATGTAATCCCTTTTTCTCTCTGTTCTCTTGCTCCCTCCTCCCCCTGATGTGGTTGTGTTGTACATCACTGTGTTTTCTGACAGCTTTCTTTGCTCCAGAAATGGTACAGAGCTGGGGATGGGAAGGGGCAGAGAGCTGCCCTTGGGCTGCGGTTTGCTGGGGTTTGTTGGGACGCTGCATGAGGTCTGCATGGCAGCTGAGGGACCTGTTTGTGCCTGGGCTTTGCTCCCAGCAGTGGGAAGAGCTTTGTTCTGTTTGTTGTTTGTGCTGCTGTTCCCTGGGGAAGGAGTTGATGTCATGGAAAACTGTGGAGGAGCTGTGACTCAATTCTTGTTCCTTGTAGAGTGGCATCTCATGTACCCACACGCAGGGTCAGAGCTGGCAGCAAAACGTGCTTCCTTGTTCCTAGCTTTGCATTTGGAATTCCTCCTCTAAACTGAGTGAGTGCAGGCGAGCTCCTGGCTCCCTTGCTAAGGTATTTGTAGCTCGCTTTGTTCCTCTTCTGGGTTGTGTGCACTGTACAACTTCTTAAGGCTCTTTACACCCTTGCATCCCAGCCAGGAGTGGCCCTGAAGCAGTTCCCAGTCACACGCCATTTTTCTCTCCCAGGTATTTGATAATGCCATAAACAAGTGATTACTAATCTAGTAACTATTGCAAGTGGATAATGGTGAAGAGTAGAGAGAAGACTGGCTTTCTGACAAGCTGGTTTTGTGTGAAGAAGAGACGTCTCGAACCGTCCTGCAGGTTCATGGCAATACAGTGCTATTATGCAGCGTGTGTCTTTCAAATGCCTGGGTTGATGGTTAATAACACGTTTTAAAGCTTGATTTGAAATGTTTCTTAAGGGGGTATGGGAAAACACGGGTACGCCATCCCTGTTTTGTCCAAAACTGAATGTCAGCAAAGTTTTTTTTTTTAAGGTGACCGTCCAGTGATTCAGCTTGTGCTTTCGGTGTGTATGTTGTAAACAGATGATGGGTAGTTAGGTATTGAAGTGTTTCATGGGGATTTAAAAGGAAAATTTGGGCTGTGGTATAAATTTTCTCTAGAGCTGCTGGAAATCCAAATGGAGTTGTGACCACGCAGTGCCAGCTTAAAGGGGAGGAGGAATGTCTTGTTTCCGTGTCCAAGCAGGGTGCACTATGAGGTGCATGCTTCATAGAAACCACCGCCTTCTTATTTATGCTGTTCTTAATAATTGTGAAGTGTATGAGAAGGAAACAGAAAAATAATGTGACTTACCACATCTGTCCAAAGAATAAAGGAGATAAAAGAAATAAATTAGAAAGCATTGGAATGGCATTGATAAAAGGCCACGTTGTCAACTTTCTGCTGGGGAGCAGAGTGATTTTGCATTTTCACCACCAAGGAGGGTAAGCAGTTGGTGTTCCTGTTCTTACTGCTTTACTTGGACTTCACACGTTGTCCTCAGCTTCTCTGCTCCTCACTGCCCAACCCAGCCAAGGGCAGCAAAGGAGCACATGGCTCTGGTGTGCTGTAGCAGAAAGCTCTGAGCCTTTCCTGCAGGCTTTAATCACATCAGAGAAAAAGTGCTTCTTGTGTTCCAGTTCTGTTTCTAAGGTTTGTAAACTAAACTGTGCCCAATGGTACACTACTTTTGCAAGATAGGAATGCAGAGTGGTCTGTGAGGGTGTAGAAAAGGCCCTTTTGTCACAAGGCTGCTTTGGGCTGTGTGTAGCTCTTTGTTCCAGCTGGCAAGTCCTCAGTCTGCACATCAGAAAGGTCAGCAAGTGTAGTACTAAGAACACTGATAGATAGTGCATGAAAATGAGACCTAACCTCTGCAGTGCAAATTGACCTCTGAAATGAGAAATGAATCTCTATTACCCTTGAACAACACCCTGATGGCATTTCTAAATCCCCCTAATTTTGTACAGTGTGCTTGCTTCTCTTTAATCAGCAGAGAAAGGAGTCCTTGTGAGGTGAATTCTTCGGAAAGCACACATCCTCGACTCCAGTGTGAGCTTTACCAAAGGCTTTGGTGCTGGTAGAGGCAGGCACATGGCTTCTCCTGGCTTGGAGCTGGCAGCTGAGCCACAGGCTGTGTTTGTTTGCATAGCAGAGAGAGTTTGGGTTTCTGAAGCTCAGGGAAGATGGGAAGGGGTGAAGGAGGGAAAGCAAAATAGGATATGTTTCAAATCAAAGCCTTTTGGTGCTGAAATTGCCTAACTCAAACTGTCTTCACACATCAGAGCTTAATTCTGATAGTGATTTACCTACATTTCCTAGTTAATAATTAGACATTGGGAGACACCATATATCACTCCTAATGGAATATATGGGGTCTAGTGATAGTTTTCTGTTTTGACTAATAAATTTTAACCCGAATCTCCAAGCTTAATGAAATATTACAGCTTCGGAAGTGTTTTAAGTCTTGTGCTGTGAAAACAGTGTTACGTTATTCAGTAAATGAGTTTATCATTCATTCCGTACCCCGAGCCCTGGTGGCTCTGGAGCATGGGCTGAGTGCAAGACTCTGAACTAGAAAGCGGAAAAACTAATCAAATCCTTAAAGACCAAAGGCAGCGAGGCAGGTCTAGACTGACTTTTTCAGCAGTAGCCTCTGGCTACATCCGCTTTTATTTTAGTAACCATTGTTAGCATGATTTATAACGTAAGCCTTAAGACGTGCACTATTTAGATATAGCAAGATGCTGCACAGCTTTTATTTCTCTTTCCTTGTTTCCCTCTTGTGCCCGCTCCGCTGTAATTCCCCCTCACCTTTGTCTCCCCTGCCTCACCCCAGCCTGGCTGCTGGGGCTCCTTCAGCACAGCGTTCAGCATCAGTCCTGAGGTCAGCAAGGCTCAGTGCCCCACGGAGCAGCCAATCTGCTGGACAGCAGGGGAGTGCAGAAGGGGCAGCTGCCTGCAGGGCTTGTCACCTGGCGGTGCACAGGGTGCTTATGGTGTAGCTGCAGGTCTGTGGGGTCAGTGGGCCGCCAGGAGGGTCAGGTCCTGCTGCAAAGCCTTGCTGCTCAGCTCGGAGGAGTTCTGCTGCCTTTTCTCTGCCTGCACAGCTCTGCACTTTTTCTGCACGTTGTGCCAAGGAAGCGAGATGAGAGGAGACAGTAAACACATCCTATTGCCAGCACAGGAAGAAACCACTGTAACATAGCTGCGCCGTTCCTTGCCACTGTTAAAACCCTCCCTCCCACCTTGCTTTTGACAGAATATTGACTAGAAACCAAGATCCCATTTCTTGCTTAGCCTTAAGGGCAGCTGTTTACAGAGTGGCAGTGTTACATAGGTTTACTGTGTCGTATGTCTGTGTAACACTGGATTTGGATCTTGTATTTAGCTGCCAGAAGTGACGGTGATGGAGTGGGAGAGATAAACTGATAGATTGTGTGCCAGAAAGATGTTGGGAATCAATCAGATAAACGGGGCAGAGAAATAGCTTGCTGTTTTCTAGTGATAATAAGCCAGAGACCTCAGTTCCAGGAATTTTTAAATGTAATTGCTGCAGTAATAATCTCTAAAAATAAGCAAATAGAAAGAAGTAGGGGCAGGGTTTTAATTGGACTGGAATTGCACTTTTTTTTTTTTTTTTTTTTTTTTGGTAATTTAGTGTCAATGGTATATAAATTAAAAAAAAAAAAAAAAAGTCATAAAATGATAACTGCCTACTTTGATGGCATTTTTTGTGGGGTGCATGCCTTGCACCTTCATTCCAGTGGTGCACTTATGTGCTCAGGAGATGCAGTGAGTTACGCAGTCCCCAGGCGCAGCTCTGGCATCAGCTGTGCTAGCAGGCAGCACCCGTAGCTCTGTGGCTGTTGCTCAGCTGGGTCTGACCGTGGTGCTCCAACCTTCCTCTTTCAGCAAAAATACAGGGGAGAAGGAAAGTGCCACTCATCCTGTCTTTAGTACGCTTGTTGGGTTGGCTGGGCCTCTCATTTCCAGGGCTGGTTCTGGTTTGGGTGCTGAAATGGGGGCATCTAGAAGAGATCTGTGCCCCTGTGTTTCCGAGGGTTTGTTTCTGTTCTCTGTGTCGCTGTGCAGGCTCATCCCGAGGCACAGCACGTGCCATCTACAGTGAGGGTGGTAAACACACAGCCCTGGTCAAGTATCCAAAAAGGCTATTCACAATGTTCTTTGCTCTCAGGAAGCGAAAAGGACAAAACCTAACCCTCAGGACATGAAAAGAAATGGAAAAACCTGCTTGAGCATTCCTGCTCTGGCTGTAAAAATTACATTGCTGTTCTGTTCCTCAGAGTGTGAGCGCTGAGCAGCGCGTGTGTTCTGTTTTGTGAAGCCGTGTGGGGCAGAGCTCTCACTGCACATCTTCCAGTGTTCCACCCCACGTCAATAGGAGTTGTGTACGGCAGCCTGTGAAAGCTGCCATGTTTTCACACTCCCAAAAGCCCAACAAACAGTAGTGATCCCTGCAATACAAACTCAGCTCTTCATTCTGCCCCATGGTGAGGGGCAGCCGTCTCCCTTGGGAACTTGGGGCAGCACATTCCTCAAGCTTTCTTGAGGAAAGTTTTCTTGAACCTGTTTGCATTCACTTGTCTTTGTTGTGCTTCTAACAAGGATTGCTGTCTTTCTTCCAGCTCCTTCGAGAACTGATAGAGCGTAAAACCACTTCATTGGACCCCAATGATCAAGTCGCCATGGGCAGGTGAGTAGGAAGCTGTCTGCAGCATCACCAGCTCCTTCCCAGCCCTGAAATGCAAAACTGCTTGTGAGCTTCCAGTCCTCCCTCCTGGGAGAGGAGCTATGGGAGTGTGTGTGTGGGGAGGGGGGAAAAATTCATTAGGTGAAATTTTGGAAGTGAAATAACTTTTATCCTTGTAAAATATTACCCAAATTTTAGTGCAGTGTGTCAAATGTATTTTGTGTACGTCTGAAATACTATGGAAAGCCATTCACTATAATTTAACACGATATAGACAAAATTACATTTAAGTGGTGATTACATTGTACATTTATCTGACTTTACAATAAAATAGATTACAGTAATTAAGATTATATTAAGATTGCAGTAATTGGATTTTGGTAGATTTTTTTCCCCGATGTTGAGTTTTTGTTGTATAAATCAGGTGAGATGACGCTCATTTTCATAGAAAATATATTTATAACTTGGAGAAGTTTTTCCCTGCTGAGAACTTTTTTGGCTTGACGGCGTTCTGTCTGAGCACTTCGAGCCCTGCCTTCTCAATTCCATTGGGAGTCAAGCAGCACTTTCTGAAAACGTTGAGTGCTTTTCTTTTTTTTATGTAGTTCTCCTTCGTAAGAGGTGGAACGAAATGTGGGACTTCTGCTGGATTTTCTTCCTGCTGGTTCAATAGGCAGAGATGGTGGGAAGAAATACTTGCTTATCATTTCACCGTGCTATGCAGAACTGAGGGAGGCAATAAATTCAGTGCATCTCCTGCACTGTGGTGATTCTGTTCATGAGGTTGGCATAACCTGTTTCACCTGAAGTGTCAGTTTAGAACGGGTCAGACCATCTGCTCCGTTGTGGGCTTTCTGCATGGAGAAGAAGACTCTCTAATAAGCAGTGCTGAAACAAAAGAGGAGTACCTTTAAAAGATATATTTTTAATAGGTTTTAGCATTTGGATTTGGTAAATATTTTTTTCATAATCCTAAAGATTCTTGAAAAAAAAATAATAATAATCTGTAATCATGAAAGAATAAAAAACAGCCAACCCTGTGGCTTCCATGGGTTTCCCTGCAGATGAAGAAGTCTCAGTGAGCAGTGATCATCTCATTGGGACCAGCAGGACCCAGCTTGGAGCCTGGTGTGGCTGGAATGAGAAATGCTTCTTGTTCACCTGCCACGTTCTTGGAGTGACTCAGTAACGTGGTCGTTGGGGTTTCATACTTGTTGTCCTGAGGTCCTCATCTCCTTTATTTTTGCAAATGCAGCAATCAGAAGAGCTGGGAAAGGCCTCGGACCACACTGTGCCTGATGCTCGTTTGCCTTGTGGTTTTAAAAATCATGTAACTGTGATTTTACATTCCTCAGACAGTGGCTGGCCATCCAGAAGCTACGAAGCAAAATAAAGAAGAAAGTGGACAGGAAAGCCAGTAAAGGAAGGAAAATCCGGTGGGTAGCAGCTTCTGCAGGCAGCCTGAAGTTCTGGTTTTGCCAAGTAGATTTGCACTGCAGCAGGTTGGCTCTGGGGTGCACTGGCACACTTGTTCATCCCCTTCAGGGCAAGATGGCCTGAGACTTCCTCTGGGGAGTCTTAATGTTCTTTGAGCCTAAGGTGAGGGGTTGGTTGGATGCTACCTGTGAGTGCTGCCAGATCAGTCTTAGCAAGAATGTTTTTTGGTCTCAGAACACACCTGCAGGGGTGTACAGATATCCCTAAGCAATTTGGGGTTGTAATTTCTGGTGAAAGCCAATAAGCACTTCTTGTGCAATATATATTTAGCAGGCTGAAATGTGGAGAGCAGCTTGAGGGGAAGACCTGTAAGCAAGCCCAAGTGAGGTGGATGCCTGTTTCCCACTGACAGTTGGCATGTAGAGTCTAAACTCTATTTTCAAGTCACGTCACAGCTTTCTTTAGCTTCAGATTCTGATTCCTCAGTCAGTAATGCGGGTTTCCCATGGAAGAACTGTCCATTCTGCAGGCTAGAGAGGGAAAGCAGCCTGGGGAAGATAGTTGTTTGTTTTATTTTTCCCCTCTGCAGAGCAGATATATTAGTCTGCCTGAGTTTAGCATGACTGCATGATTTGTAGTGAAGGAGGTATTTGTGGCAGGGAGGCATGCTGAAAAGCTGCACCATATCCTGAAAAATCTGCAACATTAACCATCCTTTTGTGAGTAAACTATAAATCGTGAGTTGAGGTGGCATCTGATAGAAAGTCAGTGGAGTCAGTCTGGGTCAGGCCTGGCATAGCAATTTTTAAGATAGATGTCATAAGATAATTTATTAAAAGAGGGAAGAGCTACTTTGTTGGCCTGAAAAGCCTATAATTATTGACTATCAATATTCTTTTCTGTCAGCATCACACGTAATTGGATATATTCATGATTCAGTCAAAACTACTGACAGCATCACACAACCGAGTCAGACTTGTAAACCTCCAGGAATGATGGGGGATTCTCGTTGTGAGCAATCTGTGTGCTTCAGCATTCCTGAGATGGGCCATCTTGCTGAGTCCATTGCCTCAGATCTTAGGTGCCTCTTTATTTTGTTCTCTGAATGAAAGTTGCACTGACCCCTCAGGAAAAATGTCAGTATTAACACGGAGGTAAGCTCCAGCATCTGTTCAGAATAGTCCAGTAGAGCCCAAAGGGGTGTTTTTAAATGGATGTCACCCTAACCACATTGCTTCTAACATTGCTTAGCAGATGTTCTCTCTTCCCCCCCCTTTTCTCCCTTAGATTGAGGTAGTGGTTCTTACATTTCTTTTCATACAGGGTTTGGAGATCCTGGGAAGCAAAGTGTCACATGCTACATTTCATCCATCTCTGTAATTCTTCCTTTTTTAGCAATGTTTTTCCAAACCTTCAATGTTAGAGCGTGTCCAGGTGAAATGTGCCAGTTCACTGCGTGGTTTGAGCATCTCCAAGTGCTTTCAAAAGCATTTGCCCTTGTGCTTGACATGAGGACCTGTCCCCTTCATATGTGGGGAGGCTGAGGCACCAAGGGGAGAAGCAAGCCATTCCCAAAAGGGTGAGCTTAGGAAAGCTGGTGCCCAGCCCTGTGCTGTCCTGCTCAGATGGTCCTTTGGTAGCTGTGGAGGAGCAGTGTGTGCACACCTTTGTTCTTGTCAGTGATGTCTGGTCCTTTGCTGCTGCAACATGGGATGTGGTCCTGTGGATGGAGATAAATAGCTTGTATCTGCTAGAGCAGGCTTTCCAAAGTCCTGCTTATGAACACATGGCAATAATTAGTTCTGAGCAAACAAATTTGTGCCAGAGAATTTATCAGAATTGCTCAGTCCCAACAGCACTGTGCAGCCTGTAAGCTTTGAACTGTGGGAATCAATCAGTTGTTGATGTGAGTGAGCTGTTTCACGGTTCAGCCTGTTGACCCACTGTCTGTTGCAGCACTGGCACGTGGTGCTGTGTCTGTTCCCCAGTTTGATCATACCATGTTAGGTCAGCACAGCTCCTTCCATTCCCAGAGAGGCCCTTGTGTAAGGGTGAGCATGTGCTGTGCCTGAAGAGCCATTGTGAAATATTCTTGTAAGTTAAAAAATCCCCTCAAGGGAATGTTCCTGCATAAGCAAACAAAAGGGAGTGCAGAGGTGACAGAGAGAAAAGGTGATTCTGGGCAAATGCTTGTGAATCCTTTTGCCTGCTATTTGTCAAGCTCTAAAAATAGCAGCAACTTGGATAAAACATTTCTGAGCCGGGAGGTGGTGTGGCAGTGTACATCAGAAGCTGCTGGTTTGGAACCTCCTGCACTTGCACACGAGGGTCTGAAGGCACATTCTCGCTCTGTTGAATTGTGCATGTCAGGTCCTGAGTGTAAGTCGTGAACAGCTACTGCCAGCTCCTAGCCCAGGGCAGAAAGCAGGAGGGGATTCCTGTATCTGTAGGTGCACTGCAGCTAGCAGAAGTATTTTGGTGGGTCAGAAGCTGAGACGGATGCAGAGCTGCATCACCTTGGGCATGCCCCTTCTGTTCTTTGGGGTGGTCTTTCTCCTACCTTCTTCTTTGCCTCTTTTTACATCCTGTGCTTCAGAGTTACTCGAGGTAAAAGTTTCCAGTTATGGGTATTGATAGGGGAGATGGATTTTGATATCCTTTAGGTCCCATGCTACCATAGAGCGTGGAAAGCATGATAACAGATGGATGCTTGGGAATACCTGATGCTCTGGTGCTTGTGCTGCCTGCAGAGGTCTCTGGGCACAAGCTCCAGAAGGCGATTAAGACTCCAGCTGAAGGGCAGGCTGAAAGCAGGAGTTCTTGTTTCTCTGCCTGCCTTTTCAGGGCTGTCTGTCTGGGAGTCTGATGAGGTGCTCACACACAATTAATGGATGCTGTATGTCCTCATTCTAGCTGTGCTGAAAAAAGGATTTGCTTGTTAGTCATCCATTCAGTTCATTGTATCATCTGATTATTCTTCTGTCCATGTTATAAGAAAGGAGGAGGAGGGAAGGGAGGGAGAATTGCCAACTGTCAGTAGTAACTCATTAGGTATCAGCCACCAGGAGAACCAGCACTTCCTTTGCAGGGACTGATATGTTTCTATTCAAACAGCAACTTTTCATTAGTAGTTACTAATGTGCTGCCTGCTTATTCCTGCCCTGTTTTAGGTATCATGTCCATAGCAAGCTGGTGAGCTTCATGGCACCTATTGACCACTGTACGATGAATGATGATGCCAGGTGAGTAATAGATTAATTATGTTTCTCAAATGGCTTCATGACAGCATGATATTGACCTGTTCTTCAGTCTGTCGCCCTCTCCATTTCTTATCAGTTAACCATTTGTCACTGGCATCATAGCCTGGGTGTCTTGGCCACATCTGTCCAGGCAGTCTGCCTGAGCTTTCATGCTGTAATTACTGTGACACCAAACAAGAAATTTTCATAAATCTCAGTACCTACGTTTTTACCCCTGCTTTAAAATTACATGGATGCTGAAATCTTTTAGTTTTGTGGAATTATTCTAGAAATTGTCAACTATGTCACCTAACATCTACTGGTATGATTGAAAATTACAAAGGATTTGTCTTCTGACAGAAGTGGCAGCTATTTTAAATTCTGTTCAGTGTGCATTTTGTAGTGCAGGTAACAGCTGGGATGGTTCTGTCAAGATTCAGACAAGTCCTAAATGTTGCTTGTGTTTATCACTGTTTAAAGGTGAGATGTTTTATTAGAAGACTGCACTGTTTTAATTTGCTAATTACTAAAGAGGGTACAAGTTAAGTTTTGTACATAGCTGCTAGACAGTTCTATGTAGACATGCATAGTTCTGCTGTGTAATTATGATTTTTTAACTAAATCTTGAGGTGGGCTTCTTGTGGGAGGGAGCTGCTGTAATCTTTACAATGAATGGATGTCAGATGCTCGAGCAGTGCCTTTCCCCTGGGTTGTGGAACATGCCTGTGCTTTGTGAGAGTAAAATGTCATTTGTCACTTTGGGAAATGGAAGCCGAATACCTGCTGCTCTTAGGCTGTTGCCTTGTGGGTATTTCACAGACTTCTGGATGAGAACTGTTCAGAATGCTGGCACTAAGACATCTTCTGTGCACAGTTAGACCCGTGCTGTTTTGTCCTAAGGAGTTCAGGATGTTTGTCTTCACTTGCATACAGTCCCTATTGCACTGCCCTGCAGGTTGGGCAGGCATGCAGGTTGCTGCCCTGTCCCCACAGTGAGGGAAAGCTCAGTTTGTGTGATGTGTGTGACAGGGGGAGGTGGAGAAAACAAAGATCCTGATCCTAATAATCCAAGGGTTATCACAGTGTGCTTGCTGTCCCCAGAGGTGACGTTGCTTCCTCCTTCGCAGTCCACTACGCTCACTTGTGTTCCAGAAGTTGTGCAGAAAACTCATTCTGCAAGCCCAAATTCTCCAAGTGCATGCAAATGGAAGAGCAGCAAACAGCTGGACTGTCATTTGGCTCAATGGGCTTCTTGGGCCTCACTACACGTCCTCTGCCTGTCATCTTCATAACCCTGCTTCCCCTTACCCCTCAGCAGGCACCTGCAGCCCTCCTGGGAGTCCAGCTGACCCTCAGAACTATTAGAGCTAATGGGGTGCTGTCTGTGTGGTGCTGTGTCAACACACTTATTGTTGTGGTAGGGCCAGAGTGTTCGAGAGCATCTCCTGGGAGTTCTCTGCACTTTGGAGGGATTATTACATGGCTTGCATGTTTTATGGGTTCTTTGGTGGCAGCAGTGTGGCAGCAGCTGCTGCTGCTTACTGTCTGACTGCAGGAACTTATTCCTTACATTAAGTTTATTAGTTGCTTTGGAGGCCGCCACACTTTCTGTTAATGGCATTTTAGTCACTTATCTCTTGGTGCTGCTTTAGCTGTCTTAGAACGGAGCTGCCAATTGATGTGTTTGCACACCAGCAAGTGGGCCTGAGGGCTGCATTGCGTGTGCAGCTGTGTCTCATTCTGCCAGGATTGGGCTTTCAAGCAAACCCTGGGTAGGACAGGGCAGCACAGGCATCAGGCTGGGCAGTTCTGCTCACAGTTCTGCTCGTGGCCCCGTGGGTCGCCTTGGATGGTTGGCTCAGTGTGCTTCTGTGGCTGTGAACTGGGATGCCTGGAGGTCTGCAGAGAGAAAGTGTAAAAAAACAGTGGTTTAGTAATGGCAGTATTATCACTTCCTCGTTATAAGCCAGCAAAGCTTTTGTTTTAGGTGAGACGGAGCACCGTACTTCTCTAACAGCACGCAGCCACCTTGGACAAGAAGAATTCCACATGTGCTTTAAACTGCAGGTGTATTAATAAGAAGGAACCAAGCCTGTATACATGAGAGGGAAGCAGACATGATAACACCTTTCTTCTGTGACAGAAGAAGGTAACTTTATTGTTTCCACGTGTGAATTACTACATTGGAAATGCAGTGTATGCTTGACAGGGATGTGACTGTGCTCTGAGCTGGTTTTTTTTCTTGCTCAGGCACTTAAAAGACGTGACCCCAAAGTAAACACGCATCAGAACAGCAGAGTGCTCTGTGTTGCAGTGTGAGAAATGTAAAAGTATCAGTGAGCTGTGCATAAAGAAGAGTAGCAATAGAGCTGGCTGCACATTCCTCAAGTTCTACCAGTGGCCACAGTGTCAGGTAGATACCTGGAAAGTGGCAGTGAACAAATACGGATGTGCAGATGTGAATGGGCAGAGTGGTGCTCAGGCTCTGGTTCTCCTGGGGCTGTGCCAAGCCCTCACACCTCAGGTGCAGCCCCTTCACCACTGGGGCAAAAGCAGAAAGGAGTTGTCTGTGACTGCAGCACTGTATTGCCCAGCCCCTTTGTGTATGTTTGCACAGATAACGTAGGGATAAATCTGAGGCCTGGTTTTCCTGTACGTTTGAGCCATCTTATACTGCTCTGGCTGTGCAGAGAAGGGCATAGCTTCTTGGCACAACTTAAAATCGTGCCAGGTGATGCTGGGGCTCTCCTGAAGGCTCCTGGGTGGTGTTGGTGTGGCTGTGGGCAGCCAGGACTCTTGGGCACATCAAGTTTAACGCTGGCTGGGGAAACAAGGAGCAAATGTGTGAGGAGAAACAACCTGTGCACTGCGTGGGGAAGGGGATGGATGGTCACTCCAGAATTGTTTTACAGCCTGAATTTGAAAAAAGAAACATACAAGCATAATGCTGCCTTTGTCAACATCACTGCCACGTTCTTTCTTATTCTTGCTGCTGGTTGGAATAATAGCATTCGTGCAGGCAATTAATCTTCTACTTGCCAGTTTTTCCATGCACCCTACGCATGGGCATGGCTGTTTAACCTCGTGCTCACATATATTATGTTGTAATGTGTGGGACACTGGTGGCCTCGAGCTCTCCTCTGTTTTAACCCCTCTCTGGTAGTATTTTAAAACATACACTGGAAAGTGATTTTTATGGTTATCTTGGGGTATATGTTTATAGACTTAAATACATTTATGGTACTCTTGGGCCAAGGTTCTCCTAATCGGTCCAAGGTCATTGCTATGTAAATGGGCCTGCCCTGTGACAAGGAAGCTGAAGGCAAAAGCTTGAATGTGAGTGCCCTGCAGTGGTGGATTGGAGGAGAGTAGTGGGCTCAGGAAGGAATGGATCTCTGTCAGAATGGCATCGTGTGGGTGTCACCTCCTGGGCCTCCCTTGAAATGTGCTTTTCCTGTCTTCTCCACCTGGGGTCCCTCCTTTGACACCAGCAGCTGCAACAGAGCTGGCGAGCTGCCCATCTTCTCTACTCTCTACCCTGGGAAAAGAGGCACAGGAGATGACAGACCGAGCCTCCAGGTTCCCAGTAAAGGTGTGCAGGTCCGGAGCCAAATGAGTGCATTTTCGTAGCTGTAGGAGTGGATCCTCCAACCAGTCTAGTTGTGGTGAGGTCGGGTAAGGTCTGTGCTCCTGGGAGGACGTGAGTGGATTCTGGTGGTGTTACATCTCTGTCAGCTTTGATATATGGACCTTCAGATCTCTGCGCTGTACGTGTGTGCAGCAGAGACGAAACGTGGACATTTTGGAAGGAGGTCCAGTATCAAATTACTGCTCTGTTTGAGGAACATCCTCATCATTTCGCCTCTGGAGGATGGGGAACTTGTGAAAGAGGCATTCTTTAAGGACACAGATGTTTGGTCCGCACGCCTTTATCTCCCGAGACGACCCAGGTTATTCTGACAGGTAAAACAAGATTGTGCAAATATGCAACAGTGATCTAATCAGCTGGAACAACAGCAATATTTTAACTGGCGCTACCTTTTAACAGCATCATTAAGGGCTCTCATTACTCTTTTATTAGAGGCTCACTCTATTTCTTATCAGATTACAGAATGAACATAACTCATGGCACTGATTTGATCTCTTGTTAAAGAGGATTACAGCTTTGCATTAACTTGGATTGACACGGTTTATAATTTGCTGTTGATACACATGCTGGTGGTGTCACATGTTTGACCCCCCTCCCCACAGCACCACTGAGGGAAAGGGACACCCATACATCATCATTAAAGATGGCACTGGTGCAGGAATGGGAGGCGAGGGGAGGCCTTCCTGCAGTAAGGCAGGCAGGACAAAAGAGGTGCATCCTCAGTGCAAGCTGAAGTTCAGTGCTGGCTGAAGGGCAGCTTTGGGATGGGTCCTTTCTCACCTAAGTTAGCCCACAGGTTGCTGCTTTTGGGCAGAATTGATCGTGCACCAGGACCCCTCTTTGCCTGGCAGAAGTTACGTGGTCATCGTGTCCTTGCTTGTAGGAGCTGTGGGCCGTAGGGGCTTCAGGTCTTGGCTGTGTGCCCCTGCTTGGTATGAGAGCAGCCGGCCTGCTGTGCTTTTGGCTGCTTTAGTGCAAGCAGGCTGTGTCTGCTGGGGAGCAGAGTGAAGGCACAGCTTATCCTGCTGCCAGTAAGCTGTGGATTAGAGCTTTGCTTTTGGATTCAGCCAGGATGTTGCGTGCATTCCCAGGCAGCTTTCTCACTTTTGGACTTAGTGCTGTTGCTCTGTCGCAGTGTGTCTTGCAGCAAGCAGAAGGGGGTACGTCGTAGGAAATCCCGGTATTAAAAGATTAATTTACTTATGTGACATAAGATTTTTAACGTAAGAAAAGTATAATAAAAAAAGTTGGTGAGATAGCAGCCTTTAACGTAGCTCACTTTGTGCTGTGGGTATTAAAACACCATGAGACGAGATTAATGGGGGAATTTGGGTGCTGAGATTGTCAATCCAGCACCGTTCATCATGACAGAAGTCCCTGCCAGCAAGCAAAGCATTTCTTCCTGGAACAACTGCAGCTCCCGTGCTGCGTGGCACAAGCACTGGCGACTGCCAGTGAGAAGAATCCTTCCAAGTTTGTACAGGCACAGCCTGGAAGAACATCAGTCCAGGTTTGCACCTGCGTTGTTGTGTGAAACAGAGCAGCGCTGGCATCGAGGGCTGCCTCTACAGCGTGACATTTTGGGCATCGTTTGTTTGCTGGATTTTGACCCCATAACCTTTGGCTCAGCCTTAGAAGTCGACTCGTGTCGATGCCGTTATGTGCCCCAGGTGGCCTTAGGCTGCAGTGCTTGGAAGGGCTGCTGTTGGAGGAAGGAGTCACCATACGTTTGGAGGCTGGCAGTAGTGAGGTGGTATCCGTGCCCCCAGCTTGTGCCAATGGGCTGAAATCATCGTGTCCCAGTGTCTGATGTTTGACGTCCCTGGTAAGAAGACAGACGCCTCTGTTATGGAAATTTCCTGTTTAAAGGGAAAAAAAAAATAACCTGTTAAGAGCTGCAGGATGATTTGTCGTCCTTCCTTTGTGAGACAATTTGTCTTCTCCTGCATCAAATCTGTTATAAAACAGTCAAGCTGTGAAAGAGGGAAATCATCCTAGGAATATGGGATGTTAAGGCACACAAAGAATGGTCCCTCCGTGTGGGGTGTGCACAGCGTTACGGTGCCTGCTCTGCTCAAATGCCCATCTGAAACAGGGACCGAGAAGGCAACGTTTTATGGATTTCATGGGGAAATTAAAGCTGCTAGGAAACGTGATGGCAGAGCGTGCTGGAGCTTTCTGAACCTTTCCGTCTTTTGCTGCTTCTCCTGCCACTTCTGCATCTTTTATATGTCATGTTGTAAAGGCTCACATGAAACTGTGAATGCTGTTGGGACTGAAATCAGGGTGAGAAAGCTTCCTGTGCTGCAGTTGCTGATTGTGTCGCACGTGAGGCCGGTGAAAAGGCAAGTGGCCGTGTGCTGGCTTCAGGGGAGGGTGGGCAGCACCGGTGATGGGTGAGCATTGTGAAGCCTGGCAGATTCCACGGGCAGCAGCCTGGCTGTCCACCTGTCATTTCCCACTCCATGGCCTCACTGTGCAGAGTCCCTTTGTTTAGGGCAGGAACCAGCTTCCTGAAATATTATAAATCTCGTGCCTGGTCTCAGGAGACAAACCAGAGGTCACATGTCACCGCTCATAATTTAAAGCCATGGGGCTAAAAGCATTTGCACGGACTTGAAGGACCCAATCCTGACCTGCCTGAACGAGAGGGAATAGCAGCAGACCTTTCTGAATCTCCTTCAAGCACTGGGCACGGCGATGAGAGCCGTCTGCTGTGTAATTTATAGCTGGAGTTGTGTGTCTGGGGTTGGGTGCTGGGAAGTGAGGGAGAAAGAGAGAGAGAGTGCCATCTCGTGGGGCTGCCATCGCCTTGTGGGGCTGCCATTGTTGTGGGATGGTCATCGTGTCATGGGGCTGCCATCAGAGTGGGACGTTTGGCACATCATGGGGCTGCCATCAACACAGAGCGGTCATCGTGTTGCGGAGCTGCCATCAGTGTGGATCTGCTGTCATCCTGTGGGCTTGCCATCATCTCCCAGGCCAACCATCTCGCTGTCCTGCTGCCCTGCAGCCCCACATGACCCCGCAGCACTGCAAGCACACCGCTGTGCTTTGCGCTGTGTTTTTGAGGCCCCTGGCTTTCAAAGACCCCTGGTATTTGAGTGCTGCTCTGATGAAGGCTGCCACTCGTTTTGCTCCCCATCAGGCCTAGAATTGTTGCTGCAGAAGTGTCAGAGTGGGAAATGCACGTTAGGTGTGTGAAAGCAGAGCCAAATCCCATATGCTGTGTGCTGATTTTGAGCAACACTTTGGGCCAGAAATTGAGAAGGAAAGCACTGCAG
This sequence comes from Centrocercus urophasianus, assembly GCF_019232065.1. Taxonomy (NCBI): domain Eukaryota; kingdom Metazoa; phylum Chordata; class Aves; order Galliformes; family Phasianidae; genus Centrocercus; species Centrocercus urophasianus. The sequence continues at coordinate 1,489,323 of NW_024884900.1, read as the reverse complement.
CTTATTGTACCTTCCTGGGTTCCTGCTGTGCTTGCTCAGAACCCAGTAACCTGAATTTCCTACTGGTGGACAAAAGATTTCTTAGGATACAGGTGGAAAACTTCCCAAGCAAATGACAGGCAGCCTTCTGCGTTCATCAGGTGTGTGCTTTTCATCCTCCGTTTCTTGAGGGGTCTTCATGCTGTCTCTTCCACTGGTTTTTGTGAATTAAAAATGCGTTGTTCCCGGTGGAGGATGTCACGAGCAATGGGGTAGTTGTAGTTATTTCAATACTGCTTGGGGCATCTTCTAAATTATCTTTTTTTTTTCATCCTGGAAGAGGAGAAGAAGGAAAAGGTACATGGGAAAAGGCACAGCGATGTGTTGGAGGGTATTTTTATAGAAGCAGCACAGCAGTGACTCATGTGGCAGTGCTGTATTAATAGCACTCTGAAAAGAAAGAAGAAAAAAACCCACCAGAAATGGAATTTTTCCCCTTAATTTTGTTCTTCTACCAGCGTGCAGAACTGTATTTTTTTTTTTTTATTAAAAAAAAAGGAAATGGCATGAATGTAATTACACCAAGTGGGCCGGCGTTGGCTGTTCGGTGCTGTGTGGGGATGGCTTTGTTTTCCCTTTTGTGTCTGATGGAAGAGGGGCCGAGCAGTGGAGCTGGGGAGAAATGCCCAAGTAATGAAGGTGCCGTGCTCACACACATGCTTTATGGCACATGGCTCTGTGGCTCGTGATCATTTGTTTCCAGAAACGGGTTTTATGATAATACAGTAAAAATATTAAATTAGAAAATGCCTCACTAAGGGTGATAAAACCTTACTACAGTGGAAATAGGTAATTATCCCCTCTACAGCCTAAATGACAGTTTAAAAGAAATAAAAATGTTAGTGCTCATTACTTGCTTTTGTAGGTTGCAATAAAGGGTAAGTTAAATTTTAATTCAAGGAAGACCCCTGTATCCACCTGCTTCCTCGCACTCCACCTGAGCTGTGAGTGCTGTTCATTACTCAGCACAGGTCGCTCCTCAGCACGGCGTTGGCACCGCTGCCCCTCGGTGCTGAAGTCACCTTCCCTTGTCCCAAGGCAGCAGCCTTGTGCTGGGCTGGCTTGGCTCAAGTCGGTGGCTCAGGTTTGATGGTTAATAGACGTGGATGGGGGAGAGAAACTGGATGTTTTTTAGCCAAAATCCGGGCTCATTACGCTTAGCCTTAAGGGGGCTGGGAGTATTAAAATCCACACTTACCCTGGTGAATTGAAACAGAGACAAGGTTAAACCTGGAGGATTGATGAGTTTTACTCTCTGCATGGTTAAATCCTGCTGAGGGGAGATGCTGTGAAAGAAGGGCAGCCTGGATGGTGGGAGGAGGGGGGAAAGGAAGAAGGTTGTGTTGTCATGTTTTCTTTAGCAGGGCAAAACGCTTGTTCTGATTCAGATCGGAGGGGCCCTCTGGCTTTGCATCCCTGCTGGGTGTCTGCCTGTGCTGTGTGCTTTCCTGGGCTGTTCCACGTTGGGTTTGGCATTGTGCTGGGAGGAGAGGAGCAGTGCAGTGGGCAGGGAGGCGCTGGGCTGGCACTGCTGTGCTGCCTGCGAGGGCTGGATGCTTCCTCCTGGGCACCAGCTGCATCTAAAGAGTTGGGAACGTGCAGAGGCTGTGCTGTCCCTGAGCAAAGTGTGGAGGGAGGGAGGGAGCAGTGTGTGTGAGCTGTGTTTTTAGTCGAGCTTCTCCAGAACACTCACTGCTGGAGCTCAGGGCTCTCTGGGTGCTGCTCACAGCACTGACCCCTGCTGTCTTGCTCTTTGTAGCTCATCACAGCTTTCCAAGCACCCGTTCTGCTTTCTAGAGGTGCCCTCCTGCTTTAAGGCAGGAACTCCTTCAGGCTCTGCACAAGAGCTGTTTCCCCACGCGTTCATTTGCAGAAGGTAGAGCAGCCGACTGATGAATCACTTTCTGCACTGAAATTCAGAGATGTGACCCAGGGCCCTGTCCTTGTGCTCTGCCTTTGTGCCACCACTGAGCTTCGTCCTTTGAAGCCACCGGTTTGTCCTGGAGCAGTGAGGAGCTCTCCTTGCTCATCCCACAGCTGAGTACAGCCAGCGTATTTCTTTCAAAGGGAAACTTGCTCCTGTGATTTCAACTGCTGCACACGCGACATTAATTGGAATCTTGTTGCTGGGCCGTGTTCGTTGCTTTTCAAGTACCATCAAGTGCAAGAAATTGTATGGGAGGTAAATTGTAGCCCCACACAGGCTGTCTGATTGAATCTCCTTACGGCTCTGCGGTCTCAAACATCCCGTTAAAGTACTCCATCGTGTTTTCTGACTTGAAGGCCCTATGTGTAAAGAGCAAGCTTTCAGAAAACCTACAGTCTGTCTCGAGCGAGTCCTGCCCTTTGCTTGTGTTTATTAATGAAGATCGTTAAATGCATTTTTAATTATAGACAGGCTTTCATTCCAGGGAATAACACCTCCCTCCTGCCTCCTCTCCCCAGGACGGAGCTTTATCGTTCGCTCTTTGGAAGAATGATGCGGCCTGAAGACCCTCAGCGTGGTTAGGATCCGGCACCGCCGCACCTGCAGGTTCTGCCCCGTTCTCTTTGCAGCTTCCTGGCCTGCTCAGCACCGGCCAACCGTCGTGCCAGGAGAGGGATGTGCTGTCCCTGCATTTCTATTAAACCCTCAAAGGTTTTTATTTTGAAGATTGGTGGGATTTTTATTTTATTTTCTTATTTTTTTTTTTTTGAGGCGTGCCGTTCTGTTCGTTGGCTGCGGGTCTGGATGGGTTGACTTGATTTCCACTGAGTCAAGAGGATTTAAATGTCATTTACATAATTAACGTGGCCTTAAAACAGAGGTGCTCTGCCTTGCAGCAGCCCCAGCTCCCGGTTCACATTCCAGTTTCAGAACGGCCTCTTTGCAGCCATGGACGTCACCCAGCCTGTGGTAGGCATGCTGTGGGGACACACCTGGGGGTAGTTCTGCAATTAGAACACATTGGTGAGTTTTTCAGTCCAGCGTTGATTGTGGACACTTAATTATTTCTGCTGATTGTGACTGTGAGCCCCCTTCTCTTCGCTGTGACCGTGACACACTTCTGAAAGATGGCAGCACTAATGCAGAGCTGCCAGAAGGCATCACGCAGGGTTTGTGGGCTTTCTGTAGCCAAAGGCCACAGTTTGGAAATGAAACCTCCATAAAGGGAATCTATTAGCCTGCTGTGATCAATGTGGAACCGAGGTTATCTCGTGTAAATAATACGTGCATATATGTGTATAATGAGAATAGCCATTGCTTGTGACCACAGGAACTGCACTGTCTTTGTTCTGTGGGATTTAATTAAAGCACTTTGTGAATGGATTGTCCAGATTTGGTCGGTGCAGAAATGGCACCAGCAGCTCTAGCCTCTCTTGGACCCAGCAACAGACAGTTCTTAACCAGAGGCTGTGGTGTCACTTTGCACAGAGCTGCCTGAGCACCAGCAGAGTGTGCACAGAGCAGCTGGAACTTTGCTTCTGAGCCTTGGCTGGTGCCTGTTGTGATAGTGGTGTGGGGCACAGCCGTGCAGAGCAGTCACGGGGCCGGGGCTGTGCAGCAGGAGCTCATTGCCTGCACTGCTTCAGATTTGGAGTAAGTTTGTAGATTTGCTATATCTAAATATGTGGGCTGACTGCAGGTCTGAGGCATAACTAGATTACGACTAGTTACAAGCATGCAGGCACTGCTGCAATTAAATCAGATGATACTTTTGTCCATGCAGATTTGATGTGGTTTCACAAAAGCACTGCCAGCACTGTCGGTTCCTTGGTCGGTTCCTGCAGGCAGGACATGGGGCTCAGCCCTCCAGGGGACGATGGGTGCTGGAGCAGCATTGTTGTCCACAGGGCCTGGGTAAGAGCTGCTGTACGGCCTGGTGGCTCAGCACAGGGCAGCAGCAGTGAGACTTAGTAGCTCCATCAGGTCCCCAGAGCTGTCTGCAGATCTGGTATTAATTAATCCTTTTTACACCTCTTCATTACAGCTTTAAGTCTCCTTTCTAGTTACCTGCTTCCAGTAAATAGCTTCCTGGCACGTCACACGGTGTATTGAGCAGTCTGCCACAGCACAGGAGAACGTGCTGAGCTGCAGAGAGCTGGGGCTGCGTGTGGCACCTGGGGCTGGAAAGTGGACAGGAGGATGTGGGTGCTGCTCTGCCTCATCCCACCGCCAGCAGCTTGTGAGCAGACCTACCAGGTACAGATGCACCTCTTTGGGGAGAGGACTTAATTTACTCAAGGGTCTGTGACGTTTTGGTGTTGCTTTTTTAATGTGGGGAAGGAAAACTGTAATTGTCCAGTTAAGCCCAGCTCTTGTGTGCTGCTGCTCCTTTAGGTAATGTGCCTGGGGGTGCTGTGCTTCAGGAAGCTGTGGGGCTGTGTCACATCCTGGCTGCACTCTGTGGGGCTGCATCTCAGCTGCTTGTCAGTGTGCAGAGCGGGGCCTTCCCTGTCTCGCAGCTCTCTGGGCAGGCTTTGCCCCGTTGCCCCCCCGGGCTGCTTTCCACAGCCCTTTCCATGTCGGGGTGCTGCTGACACTCTCTCCTTCCCCACAGGGGTGTGAGCAAGGCCATTAAGCCAAGAGCCATGCCCAGCATCACACTGCTGCAGAGTCAGGGCCAGAACCCCACATCCATCCTCTGGGTGCAAATCTGGAAGCGTCCCCATAAGCTGCAGCATGTTGGTTGCCAGCAATGGGCAAAGCAGCACTGCTGCAGCCCCACCAGTGCCCCAGGTGGTTCCCCTGCCTTCAGTGGTACCTGCACTTCTTTCTTGAGCGGCAGCAGAGCTGTGTGGTTGTCTAACATCATTAAAATCTCATGGTTTAATAACTGCAATTCTGAAAGGCATCAAGGGGAGTAAATTGGCTGCTTCCAAACTTTGTGTCGGTGGAATGGTTTCACACTGCTGGCGCTGGCAGGGCAGGCATCACGGATGGCTGGCAGGGAGCGCCGTGCCCCTGCCCTGTTGGGGTTTGCTGTGCTGGCAGGAGGGCAGGCTGCTCTGCGGGGCTGCTGCTCTGACTCCTGTGTCCTTTAACGTGGCACCAAGATTCTGGGTATTATTTTTTTACATTTTGAGAGCTGGATGTAGCGTTAAAAGGGTAATGTGGAACACTTTAAATGTGATAACTTCTCCTTCGTATTGTTGGAAGAGATAAGAACCAAAGCCCTGCTAAGCATGCTTTTGAATTCACTTATCAGTGTTTAAGCAGGCTTCTCTGCCCGCTGCCCCCACCACCTGCACAGCCCCGCAGCTCCAGCCTGCTGCCCTTCATGGGGAGGTCAGCACTGGTTCCAGGCGCAGGCAGGTGCTGCTGCTGAGTCCCTGCGCCCTGGTGGCAGCGGTCACCACGCAGCCAGGTGTCGGCAGCAGCTGTGTGTGCTGGTCAGGGAGGGCACAGGTGTCCGGTGTGATTGCTGCTAAGTTTTCCTAATGATGCCAATTAACGGCCGCTGAGATTTATTTCGCTCCCCGATGGAATATCCGTTCTTTATTCATTCATGGTACAGCTGCTAATGAGTGCCTGCACACCCGGCCCAGTGCCTCTGTGCAGCATCGCGCAGCAGCCAGGTGTGTTGTGATGGGGAACGGGCTGCGAGTGCTGGGGCGGCGCGGAGGGCTTCTCCTCATCCTCTCCCCCCACAATAGCAAAGAATTTCAACTTTCAGACAAACAACTTCATTTACAAGTGTGTCTCTAATTAGCTGCAGAATTAGTAAAGCAGAGTTTTCCCCCCATAGATCGGCCAAACCCCTGAGGGAGGCTGTGGAATAGAGAGAATCGCATTTCCAATTATTTTGTTGAATTGCTAATTTAGTTATTGTGCCTGGCGTAATTGTGATGGGTATTGGGTGTGCAATTCAATTTGTTTTAAATATTTGTGGGAAGGCTGATCAGTAATGGAGCTGACCTATTTCATGGCCCAAATTGAGAGAAGAGACTAAAACAAAAAACAGCTACAAAGCCACAGTTTGTCTCAGTTTTTATTTTGATGTCTCTCATCCCTCTTAAGACTGTTGATGCAACAAAAGGTTTACATTAAAAGATGATGGCACTTTGATCTCGGGCTTTTGAGAGCTTACAGCTTTGGTACTTCTTTTCTTGGCATTTTAATATGTAGATATTTTAGGCTAAAGAGTTTTAAATGCATTTCTGGAGTTCAGTAGCCCCCTGTTTCCCCCCTCCCCCAGCTGTATTATGTTTGTTAAGGTGATTTGTGCTTTTACCCATCAGGATTCTGGTTTGAGAAATGCACAAGATCACAGCTGGGATTTTCCTGGCTCACGTTGTCCAGTTGAACACATCACACCTTAACCTTTAATAGGGAGAACCTGGAAGAAGGTGAGCAGGGAGGGTGTGCGGCCGAGCTACGTGCAGGTCATGCCCAGTGTCTGTCACAGGGCTGCTGTGCCACCTCCCTGTGGGGGCTGGTTAACAGGGGGCTGTGCCAGCACCTGCAGAGCTGCAGTCACTCAGTGTTAAAGAAGAAATCAGGGGATGGGAGCGCCTGAGTGAGGCTGAGGGACGAGGGGTGACAGACTTACACTCCTGGCAACAGCGAGAGATGTAATTCATTCTTTTTATTAAAAGAAACTGAGGTAAGTGAAATACTTCAGCACCAGCAAGAACAGCGTGTACTGAGGGGGGGTTCCCGCAGTGCCAGGCCCCCCACCCCGCTCACAGCCCGACCCACACACACATGGACAGGGCAGGGCACTGCAGCACTGCGCTGCTGGGCTCCAGCATTCACCAACAGCTGCTTTACCCCCAGTTAAGCAGTGCCTGAGCCCCTAACACTGGGCTGGAGGGGGCTGCTCTCGCCCAGCAGGCAGAAGAGTTTGGCGGCTGCAGCTCCCCCCAGGCACAGGGCGCAGCGTGGTGGCACCAGGACCTCTCCCATTAACACCTGCAGAAAGGCTGGTAGCAGACCCATGTGTCACAGACCTCAGTGTGCCACCACCACGTAGCAATTCCTGGTGAGGCGCCCTGTTCTGCCTGGCTGAGACATTCTCTGTCCTTGTGTCCGGCTGCAGCCTGGATTGGCATAAGTAAAAGCATCTCTGGGGATTGTTTGGGAGGGAGCTGGAGGGCAAAGAAGAGTCTTTTAAGTTAAAGTTAGGGTGCTGAACTAACAGGATGAGGTTTGTCCTTTGGGTGGCAGCTCCTGGTCCTCTCAGAGAGCGGAGAGTAACCAAGGAACCCCAGCACTGCACCTCAATCTTACAGCATTCCGGCTGCTGTGCACAGAAGGGAGCAGCAGGTCAGAGGGAAAGAGCACAGGCGTGAGGCACTGGCTTTGTAATTAATTCTCTCCTAAAAGCATCCCTTCTCATTCGCCCTATGCTAAAAGAGAAAGTGTAAAATCTGGAATACTTTTAAGACAATCATTGGTGTAAGCCCCAGTTTTACTTTTCGCAGAGTTCCTCTGCGATAGAGGAGCCCCTCTGCTCCTGCAGTGCTCAGATGGGGGCCCTGGACTGGCTCAGCTCCCTGCAGGCAGCCTGCAGCCCTTGCCCAGAGTGACTGGAGAGGTCACTGCAACAGGTGGAGCTGCCACTGGGTGTTAAACAATGTGTAATTGTACCTCCCCTCCCTTTTTCTTTTTAATTTCTGTCTTCTTGTGTGAACAAGGCAGTTCTTGTGCTCTCCAGCAGCTCTGGGGTAGAGGTTGGTGCATAAGAAAAGAGAAAAGCTCAGGTGTGCTGAACCAAATTTGCCCCTTGCAGTTCTAACCACATCTGTGCGTTGGACTCATCCCCTCCCTCTCTTGCCTTGGCAGGTTGTAGCTGCTTTTCTGCTTCAAGTCACCTATCCAAATAGAAAGAATTAATGAGCACTTTTAAGTATATGCAACAATGGGTCTGCCCCAGAACTGTTACCCCTCAAAATAAGTAGGGGAGGAAGAGCAGAAATGGGCAAAAGCCACATTTTTACTCCGCCTCCACCTCCCCCTCGAAGGGCTTTTCACGCCCTGATTTGCCTTTCTGATGGAGCTGTGCACACAGGCAGAGTACACAGGGTCCCCCTCTCCTCAGCCACGTCCCCATTCCGGAGTGCTGCCCTCGTGGCAGTGGACACAGCATTGCCTGCCCCCACGTTCTGTTGTAACACATGTTTACAACAAAGCCCACAGGGGCTGATAGCAGAGCTGCTGCTCAGCCACAGTACAACACACAGAGACCTCTTCAGCGACCGCTGGGACGAAGGAGCTCCCACCACTCCCAAAGGCAGAGCCCATCCTCAGCCCTCAGGAAATGCTCCTGCAGGTAAAACTGGCGCCTGCCAGCGCTGCAGGATGTGTGTGAGAAGCAGACAGGGGCACGGGGTGCAGTGTGGGAGCCCCACCACTTTGCTGTGCCCAGAGCTCACGGTACTGCTGTACCCGTCATTGCCCGGCCGTGCTGCTTTCGGTGGCAGCGGAGCAGCAACTGCTGCGTTGGTCCAGTCCCACTTTGTTAAATAAATACAGTACAGTTAGACAGCTGTAACTCAATCCCGCAGGCGCTTGTGTTTATACATCTTCCTCGTGGCTCTGGCCAAAGGACACGCTTCCTCTGGTCAGTCTGATTTGAAAAAATAAAAATGTCACTCTTCCAGCATTTCCCTGAGCCTCCCGTCTCGGTACAGCGGTTGCAGTTGAGCAGACAAAGGGCAATTCTGAGCCTTTTTTTTTCTTTTTTTTTTTTTTCCCCTCCACTGTACCGAGCAGGGGGGAGTACAGGAAATCGATGCTCTTACGTTGAAGAAGGAGAGTCCATTGTGGAGAGGATCCGCACGATCTCCGCTCGCTGGGTGGGTGATATATGCTGGGTCATGTGCACGATCGAATCCATGGCAACCTCCGGATTGGCCTGGACCAGGCTGCAAAGAGGAAAGAGTTCAGTGCTGGCAGCCCCAGGCCTCATCTGACAGCTCTGTCAGGGAGTGCTGACAGATGGGCTCCTCGGAGAGCAGGAAGCAGCGGGCGCTGCTGGTAGCTGACTGCAGGCTGGGCAGTGAGCTGCTGGCAGGGCACGGGCACAGCTCCCTGGTGGGCATCACTGCAGCACAGGCAGAGGAATGGACAGGAATGCCTGGAGATGCCGTGCTGAAGTGGGTGACACTGCTGTGCGTGTCAGCGCCCTCCTCTAACACACAGGAGTCAGCTCTGTTAGATCTCTTCAGTTCTAAGGCAGGGCTCTGCTCGTGGAGCTGTAAGGAGGAGCACCTGTGCCAATGTGATGGTAATGCTTAGAGGCAGGAGGGACAGACCTGATTCACCACTGCTTCACTGTCGGAGGGGTGTGTTTGCTATAGTTCTGTACTAGAGTCAGAAGGGATTCAACATTTTATGGCACTGAGCACAGAAGCTTGCCTGCAAAAACTACAGCTGGAAAAAAATCAGTGGGTGGAAGCCATGCGGGTGCTCACCTGCGGATCTGCTTCAGGATGTAATCCCTGGAGATGTACTTGATGTTCTCATCCACAACCGAGCGAACCCCTTCCTCCTCCATCAGCTGCTTCTCCAGCCACTCCACCAGGTCCTTATTGCTGTCCCACAGGTATGCCTGCCAACAGAGCACACTGTCACCCCCTGTCCCTTTGCTCAGCCCTGGCTCACCAGCACTGCTTGCAGCCACGTAGCACTCTGGAAATTTAATTCAACTCGAGAAGTTCAGGGCTCAGATGCTGACCTGTGGGCAGGGCAGCTTCTGCATGGCATCCCAGGCCCTGCACAGCTGCACAGCCCTCCAGGAGGGGGTCCTGGCAACAAAACCCCATTTTCTTCTGCAAGATCATTTCACCTGATATTTGCGAGGTAGTTGACTACATAATAATTCAGGAGTGTGTTAGGTGCCTAATAGCCTTCTCGCTCCTCTCTTCTCCTCTCATTTTCTTTACAAATCATTTAAGAACTGTTTTGTTAATGGTTTCCGGAAAAGCAAGTACCACCATTAGCACTCATTCATATTTATGTCATTTTATTTGGGTAATTAAACACAAAGCTCGTCATTTAAAGGTGCACTATCCTTCTCTGTTATCACTAACAAAGTCAAAGTCAGAATGACAATGAGCTCCGCAGTCAGGGGGTGGCTGGGGCACAGGGGGACCCAGCACTGCACAAACCACCACGCTGCTTTTGGTTTTATCCATAAAAATTACGTGTGTGGCTCTCTGAACCTCGTGATGTCATTTCAACCCAAAGATTCTGCTTATTTTGTTGGGGTTTTTTTCTTATTATTATTTTAAACTCGTTAGTTTGTGCTCCTTGCTGCTGCCCCCAGACATGGCAGGAACACTGCCTGCATACAAAGTAGGGCACTTTGGAAGATTTCAGGAAGGAAAGAAAAGCCCAAGCAGCCGCCTTACGGTTGCAGACCTGCATAAAGCTAGATTTACCCAAGAATCCCAAAGCTGTTACTTTAGGAGAATATTTAATACTCTTATTAATCATTTTTAATCCGTTTGCTTTTAATTAAGAAACAGCATGATGCTTTCCTATCAACATATGCCAGGGAGCAGATTAATTGTGGCTTAAGATAACTCTCCTTGATTGGTGTAATGTATTAGCTAACGAGATGCCCGCTTTTAAAGGCGCTCAGACACTACCTTGGAAAGCCTGCCGCCCTCCAGAGAGCACGTTCATCCCCCTGCTTTCTGGAACCCCTGAGCGTTTGTGACTTTAAAAATAAAATAAAATGAAATAAAGAACTGAGATCGGAGGATTGCGACAAAAACAACCTAAGAGCTGTGCTGGGGATTGCTCTTTAGAGATTGCCAGTTCAGAGTTGGAGCACAGTTAAAGACATCCTCAGCACAGCCATCGGATGAAGATGCTGCTGAGGTGATTTTCCCCCCCTCTCCCCAATTCCCAGCCATGCTGCCTTCCTCTCAGGGCCGCCCTTCCTCGCTCTGCCAGCAGAGCTGCCCACCTCTTTCAGATGCTCACCTTTTTGTAATGGTAGTGCAATGTAGCTTTGTGCTTGGGGAGAAACCTATTGAAACTGAGTGTTTGTGCTCTCCTGGCCTGAAATACGGCATTCCCATGAAGTAACTCATGACCTGGAACATCCCCAGAAGTTCTCTTTCATCACCCAAAATATTTTTGGACACTACACAACTGAGAACCAAAGATGAAGTCCCACTTGGGAGAACTTCATTGGACTTACACCCACGGAAGACCACAGCCTGGCACAAGTGTGCTTCCACTTACCTTTACTGTCCCTTCCACTTCCACAAACCAGCGTCGCAGCATGGCCTGGATCTGCCCGTCGGTCAGCTCAGGGTTGGCATCGTGGATCTTCTTTTTGACCACATCTTCCAGAAGAAGACGTCTCAGCCTCCAGTAGAAGAAGGTACGAGAAGTTTTCCAGTCTAGAATGTCCTGCCCAGGACAGAGATGGAGAAATGAGTGAGGGGCAGCATTTCCGTGGAGAAAAGCTTAAGCCTTGCTCCGCACTGACGTGAATGGCTCTCATTCATACACCCAGTTGTGCCACTCACACAAGAAACACAAAAACGTCTCTGCTCAGCCCCCCCACCCTGGTAGCAGAGTTACTGCCCTGAGCCAAACCCCAGCACTCACCGTGATGGCACCCTTCTCCTGCATGCGGCCTGGTGTGTCGTGCAGATCAGCAAACTGCATGGCCACCTGGTGGTAAATGGGGATCAGGAATTCCTCCCGCTCCTTCAGCTTGCTCTCCAGGTCTTTTCGGTCGGCAGCACTCAGCTCAGGGGTACCTGCAAGCAGGCAAAGCCACAGGTCAGCCACCTCTGACAAGTCGAGGCAGAAGAGCAAAAGGTTTGTCCTGTTCCTGCACACGGGATGCCTTTGGCCGGGAGAAATGCCAACCCATCAGCTCCGGGCAATGCCAAGAGCTCCTGAATCAAACCAAAGTGCTCCAGCCTGGATTTCCTGCCAATAGTATTCAGGCAAAAGCTCCAAAGCGGAGTTTCACCATGGAAACTCTATTTCATTTAAATGCCAAATGAGTTGAGCCATCAATTGAGTGACAGATTTCCTGGAGTTGCTCCTAAAAAAGAATTATGTTCCAGCACAGCATTCATTTCAGCCCAAAACACGGGCGGTGTGAGACCACTGAGCACCACTGCGTGCTTTCCTGCAGGCAGTGACACCTCACCACCCCGTCCACTTACCAGCAGCCAACACAGCTCCCAGCCACGGAGCAACATGATGGACAGGAAGGAAGGCTGTGCTGTGACACCGTCCTCTGACATTCATAATTTTTCACTTGTTTTGAAAAGACCAAACTCCAATTAACAGTGATTAAAACACCTTAATTTCACCCTGTGAAGTACAGGAACCAGACTAAGCCAGGAACTCTGCCTCTGACACTCGTGCACGAGGTCTGCGTGCAGAGGCAATGATGTACTGAGAGCCAATCTTGGCTCAGTTCAAGCAAAGATTGCAGTCAGAGCCAAATTCCACGTTGGTCTCACTGCCCAACTGCACGGGGCTGCGAGAGCGATCCTGCACAGAGGGCAGCAGAGCCACAAAAGAAAGAAGTGAGAGCAGTCGATGCGAGAGCAGGGCCATGAGCTCCGTCCTCAGCACCCCATCAGCCAGGCATCCCGACTGCTGCGTGCTGTGCCAACACCACCGAGCGCTCTGTGTTTCAATCTTTATCATTAGGGGAGGAATACTGATTAACCACTGAGCTTTTCAACACACCTCCCACCCCCTCAGCACCCCATGGCCGTGTCCCTGCAGAGCTTCCTTCCACCTGGGCGCACACAGCACTGTGCTGCCCGGTCCCTTCAGCAAAGCTCCCCAGCCAAGGCGCACGTCTGAGTGCCTACCAATACAAATGCTGCCTAACCTTTCCAGTGCGAGTAAGAAGCTTTTAATTAAGAGCAGCGACTCTCATAACCTTCAGAATAAAGGATGGGACGTATTTATCCACATTCAACTCGCCCGTTCCTCCAGCCCTGTTCCAAATGGCAATGCGTGCACTTGAGCCCACGCTGCTGCTGGATCCTGGCCTCCATGCACACAGTGCACCCGGAGCAGCCAGGCCCAGTAATGATTTAGGTGAGATTAACAAATATGTCAATGTCTATTTTCTGCTTAATTTAAAAGCGGCGTCTATAAAGATTTTTGACTTCTGAACCCTGTTCTCCTGAAAGAAAGAAGGTAACAATGAGGAGGGGGGATAAAGAGTGATTATCCCATCATCGATCGTTTGTCAGGAGCATTTCTTATTCACTGGACTATTGTAAAAAGCTAAGCTCTCGATCAATCCTGTAAGCCCCCCGTACAATTAAATATCTTGGAATGGTTTTCTTTCTTTCCAAGCAGATCTCGAGGCCTCAGGGCTTTTCAGAGCGCTCGGGCCTTATTTATTTATTTCTCAGGAAAAGTCTCCTTCCACAAATCTCACTTGGCAGGGGGAGCAGGCTTAAAATATGGGATTCCTGTGCTCTGAAGGTACCGGACAGTTAATGAAAGCGTTACCGTTTAAATCATAGGAACATTATAGACCTGGAGGTATGGATCAGCTGCTGATCAATGGGGAACAAAGGAGCAGTGCTGTAGCAGGGGGTGCAGTGGGGATGTCGGGGAAGGAGGGCCTCCCTGCTCGGCAGGAACGTGGGGCACGCTCAGGTGGTGCTGGAAGTGCCCTCAAGGTGCCACCAAGTGCCTCTGCAGCAAAGCCCAACCTCAGCACTACGTATTTCCCACCTCTTCATCCCACTACATCTCTTTTTTGGATCGATGGCAGAACTGCCTCGGACTGGCTGAGAAATTACCCTGGGGAAGCAGCATTCGTGTTGGGAGACACAAAAGATCACGTTCTGAGGGGAGAGGTTCGGGATCCAGCGGGGAAGGGGAGCCCCGCAGCCACCGACCCGCATGCAGACGGATGGGAGCTCCTTGCCATCAATCTGCTGGCACGGCTCTGCGATGCTGAATCTCCATTTACGCTGCTCTCCAAAAGTTAAGGGGAGGCATCGCAGCAGAGAAAGCAGCACCTAAACTATTGTGATTTGTGCCCCATTAAACAAAACCCCTCTGCGGGAGCAGCCCCCCACCTCCAATAAAGCTCCTGCCTTTGGGGAGCGGCTCCTCAGGCCCATGAATCACGGCCTCCCATAACATTGAGTAGCAAAGCGCTTTTCTTAAATATGACCAGTTGAACAGGTTAGACAAAACGACTTCAAGGAATGTTATTGTAGGTTCCCTCCGATTGCAGAAAGCCAGGCAGCTTCTGAATCAATTTGATGGTTTATGGTTTCTAAGCTGTTAAAACGTGGGATTTTCTCCCTTGCCCTCTGCACAGCCTCAGTGTGGCAAAGTCTTTCCTTGGCCATCTGCTCACCTCAGGCATCCCCAGGACCCGGCCCAGCCACAGCTGCACACCCACAGGCCCACCTGGGGATTTGCTGCTTCCTAGGTAGCACAGTAAGAGCCACCCAGTGACATCAGGATGTGCCCATTTTAACCCTGGTCTCGACCGCCCCATCCCATTTCCAACACCTGCAAGAATCCCCATGAATCTCACCTTCTTTGCCTCTGCCTCTCCCCATCTGCTGCCGGACAGAGCTGGGGACAGGAAGGTCACTGTGAGCTCACGTCCCTGCACAGCGGGCGGCTTTGGGCCATCGCTTGTTCCTTTAAATGAGGCTGCTTGTAATTGCTTCGCTAAATATTCAGCAGGATTTATGTTACAAAGGTGCAGTATGCAATAGCAGTGAAGGTCATACGTGCCCGTGACATGGGCTTGAGATAGCCTCGTGCAGCTGCACATGCAGTGCTCTGCCCTGGTCTTCTGCTCCCAGAGCTCTGTTAGCAACACAGCACCTGGGCCACGTGGCAGATGTGGGACTCCTGAAGGTGTATTTGGGGGAATCCATTTGGGCCCTGCAGGGTTCAGGGATGCCGATGGAAGAGGTGGCAGCTATCAGCACTTGCTTGTCTGGGCTCCTGACCACACAGTAATGATTCAAATGCAGCAGCACTTGCAGATAGAAGCAAAGGCAAAAAAGTTACAGCTGCACCAACTGTGTTTGTCCCAGACTTCCTGAGAGATGGCACCAGTACAGCACCATTTTTCATAGTCATTGCTCAAGAAAACAACCAGCATTTTGATTAATTACAGCACAGAGCAACAACCCACCCCCAGAAAATAATTATCGAACCTCTGAGCCACAATCCTCCTTTCTGAGCTGGAGCTGGGAGAGGGCCTGGCCATGGCACAGTGTCCCCACTGCAGGCTGGTGGCTGTGTGAGCTGCCTTTGCATTCCAATGCAGACAGAGCCCTCCTCCCACAGTGCACAACTGCACCCGGGCACACAGCTTTGCACGGTGCCAGCACACAGCTCAACACTTCTATCAGGAGAACCACAAATACCTGATAACGTAACTGAGTCTCGCTCTTAACTGGAACCATTCTGCCATCCTTTCACATTCCACCCAATTTTTGCTCACATTACACCATACAACCGAAGCACTGCATGCCTGGGATCCGCATGGCAAAGTTGGTATTTATTCCACTCCTGCCCGTTCCGTTGTAACAAACATAAAATGAACGGCATCGCGGCGCTGCTCTGAGCTGTGCCCATGGTCCCCCTCACCTGGGGGCCGCGGGCAGGACGGACCGCCCTCCTCCCTGTTGGGGAACAGCACAACTCTGAGTGACACCGCAACACAACGCAGGGCTAATAAACATTTCAGGACTGGTGCCAGGGAATTGATAATGAACAGATTTATGTCAAATGATTCGATATCTGCCGGCCTCCGCTGCTCTCGCACTCCCCCACTGCGGCCGGAGCGCGGTGCAGGGAGATCCTCCAAGGGGAGCGCCGGCCCCGCTCCTCACACCGCGCGCCTCCCGCTGCAGGCAGCTCGGGGAGGGATGACAGCCACTCAGGGGTTAAAGAGAGGCAGTGAACCCCCAGCTAATGAGTAAGAATTCAGCAGGCAGTGTAAGATAAATGGAGCTTTCTCTGCTTCTGCTGGAGTCAGCATGAACTGCGGCCCTGCGGCTTGTTTGTGGCAAATGGAGTGCGCGAAATATCAAAGGGCAGTGATCCAGAAGAAGACCGACTTTGACAAATTTTAAATTGGCCAGAAAGAAAACCAGCAAAAAAAAAAAAAAAAAAAATTATGCAATTCAGTGTGTCCTGCAATCTTAGCTTTCCTGCTATGGTACGGAATTAGCAGCAAAACAACAGCAATGATCGCCTGATGCTGGCAGCAATTACAGCCATCTAAGTGAGATGCTTATCAGTGACTGAAGCTTTTAGAGCTCTCCCTATGTACAGTTGTAAGTGACTTGCTCTTGTGCTGCAGTCATTTTAATTAAAGTGTATGGAGTTTGCCGGGAGTAATTGCCCTGTGCAGGAAGAGGTGGCAGAAGGGCCCACATGGCTCCTGCCTCCTCCCCCAGCCCGGCCGGGCACAGAGACCCCCAGCAGACCTGCCCCCATCCCTGTCCCCACGCCTGGGCTCTGGGCAGCACACTGTGGCTGCTCCCAGCACGCCATGAGCTCTGCTCTCCGCTTCTGCCACTGCATCAGGACTGGGCTGTCCCCAAATCCCTGTGGCAGCTCTCCTGTGTGGGCTGCTGGGGACCAGGAAGGCAGCACCAGGAGTGGAGCTGGGAATTGTGGCCATGTGGGGAAATGAGCTGCAGTCCCTCACCCCAATCATGCAGCCCTGAGCTGCAGGGCCACCACGACCCTCTCCTGGGTGTCCATGGCTTGGCACAGTCACACTGTCAGCTTCCCATTGGATGCCATCAGTCTAACGTAGGGCCAAAATGGGTTTTGCCACAGCTACAAACATTCAGATGGTTTTCCACTCCAACACAGGCAGACACAGGCAGAACAACACAACCACGGGACAGCTGTGTCCCCTTCCCCTGCTGCAGGAATGCACAGGAGTCAGACCAGCTCAGACAAATCTCCAGACCCACACACTGCCCACCTGCTGCACGCCCAGAGAGGGAAACAGAGACTTTTAAACTACCATCAGAGAGAAAAGTCTTTGATGCCATGAAAGACATCAGCAAGAAGCTGACTTTCAGCAAGCGCTCTCATTCCCAACACTCCCAGCACCCTTTACAATTACTGTTCTCCTCCCAAGGCGTATCTGAACACTTGTTTTGTATATAAATTGTTGCACTACCATAAATTAAAAAAAAAGCCAAATATAAAATGTAACTGCAGCAACAGAGACGATTTATCAGTCATTTGCAGAACACTTCTCCTCCTGAAGGATCCCAGAAGGCTTTATAAATTCACACCATAGCCACGTAGCCTGCTTCCTCTGCTAAAATGTACTCAATTTTGGAGGTAAAAAGAGGCTCTGTAAGATTATACTCTTATAGTAAGAGCCAGTAAAGAACTCTTTAAGGAGTCTATTCTCCTGAGAGAGAACACGTCTGATATTAAGTGCATTTTGCTGAACACTCCGTATTTAGGGCTGTTGGGCATATACCAGGTGTTGGGATTGTTTGGAGTGAAAGGCACCATAATAACACAACACACACGGTGGCACGCCGGCTGCTGAGCACTGCAAATCACCCCATTTACCAAGGAGGTGAGGAATATGTTTTTGCTTTCTTAAAACTGAAAAGCAGACACTGATACCTAAAACCGCCTCGGGCACACAGAGAGAGTCCAGCAGCCAAAGTGTCTCTGGCCAAATTCTTAATTACACCAAATGACACCAACTGAGGGTTCGGCCAAAAACTGCTCAGATAGAAACTGGAGCCAAGCATCTGTAGCCAGCGTCTGCCGCAAGGCCCCATCAGTTAAATTCAGCTCACAAAGCCACCTTCCACCAGCACCCCTACGTGCACCACATGCACACCGGTTTCCTCTCACACACCCACAAACGCAGCCTGTCCCACCTGGTTTTCTTCCCAAGTTAGGTGACAGTCAATAAAAATTATCATGAATTTGATCAAATGCCTGAGTGCCCCTTCCTAAGGCCCATGCCCGCCCTGTTCAGCCAGCAGCAGAACGCTCCGCTGCCCCGCACGTACCCAGCCGCTCCGCCAGCCGCATGTAGACGGGGTCCACTCGCCGCATCGTCTTCACCAGGTCCTTCCTGCGGAACTTGATTTCCACCGTCCCCTCTGGCTCCAGGATTCCTCCTCTGATCGGTGATGGGCAAAGAGAAAAGAAAGGCAAGTTCAGGTCATCGGACAAGGGGAAAGACAAAACGGGATGGTTTGATGTTGTCTGGAGAGTGTGTAGAATGATGCAGAGAAGGGAGGAGGGAGACAAAACAAAGAGAGAACGAATCTCAGCTGTGGTTTACCCAATGCCATGCACACGAGTGCCCACCCAGCAGCACAGAGCGCATCCCGGCACCAGCACTGCTCCTGGCAGCCTCTGTCAGCTGCGACCTGAAAGCTTCTCCGAAAGGTAAAGCCTTGTGACACATCAATTAACCAAGCACGTTCATTAGAGGAGGAGAAGAAGGTCAGTGCTGAGGTGGTGGAGCAGCACTGGCAAAGGGAATTATCACAAACGCACTGCAGTGTGTAGGGACAGGACGGCAGCGCTCCCAGAATGATCTTTTTGGCTACAGGAGCTGAGGGCAGCAGAGCCCTGCTCAGCACTGCCAGCAAGCAGGCTGTGTGCCCAGAACCTGCCTGCTGCTCCTGATGGCTGCAGGCGCCATCCCCAGTAACTGTGTGCCTGTCCTCCTGGCTCACCCCATCCTGCCCGCTGCAGACAGACCAAGCAGGGCTGGCTTCTTCCTCTGCCTGACTGAGCATCACTATATTTTAGAGATTCTCATTTAAAAGTGTTCTTCCAAGAGCCTGTCGCTCCACATGCTGTAATGAGGACTTCACTTTTGCAAGCAAGTTGTAGTTTATGAAATGAGCGCAGTGACCCAGAGAGGTGGCAGCGCCCCATCCCTGCGGATGCCCAAGGTGAGGGGATGGGGCTCTGAGCACCACTCTGGCTGTGGCTGTGCCTTTAGTGGTCCCTTCCAACTCAAACGGTTCTATGACCCCATGCTCCCATCGGAAGGACAACACCAGGGGATGCTGCAGTGCACACCGACAGCTCCGTGCCCGGCACAGAGGCTCTGAGCAGCCCTACCTGCTCTCACGGTCCGCGTACATCTCCATGTGCCGGGGGTTGATGGTGGGGTCGATGACGGCCCAGGAGCCGCCCCTGAGCTCTGCCTGCGGTGGGATGTAGATGAGCACAGGCTGCCGGTACTCCCGCAGGCCGTCCACGATGTAGGCACCAAACTTCAGCACCTGGTCGTACATGTCTGCAGGAAAAGGACACAGCGTCAGGCACAGTGGGTCAAACTGGAGAGAGGAATACAAGCGCCCAGTTTTGGTCAGCCCTCCTCCCCCTGCCGTGCTACAGCTCCAGCGGTGCTGCTGGCCCAGGGCAGGGTGCCCAGGAAGGAGGTGCACATCTATAGACCCTTATATGTCCTTTTAAAAAGCAGTGAGAGCTGAGGGTTCAGACGTGGAATAGCTCTCCTCCCCTCTTCTGGCTTTACAATCTATCCAAGACACTGCTGAAATTCTGAAGAACTCCACTGTGTACAGACAAAGCATGGGAAGTATCTGCCCCAAAGGTGATTTACATAAAAGAGAAAAGAATGAAGGCAATGAGAATTTATATGAGATGATACTGCTTGTAATGGATGTAGTTTGTAATGGAAACAGGCAGCCTCGAATACATATATTTTGTTACACATAATTATATTTGGAAGCATCGAATCAGATGTATAAGAAATGAGAAACACTTATCAGGATTATCTGGTCCGTCTCTTTGTCCACACAGGACCCCATCCTCTGCTTCTTTCCAGTGCTTCTTAAAGCCTCCATTTAGAAATCCCAAACCACCAACTCTCATTCTTCAGGGCCATTTCCACAGCATTCAGCCAAGTTCTCCTTCCTTCCCCATCTCAATTCATTTCCCATTGTTCCTTCTTGCATCACCCCACACTCCATCCACACCTGCAGTCCCAGTCATGAACAGATCGGCGCTGACATGCACCTGAAATCCTCACATCCTTTGAGAAAGCCACTGCTGGGGTAGGACAGACTCCAGCCCCAGTCTGCACATCACAGCCCCTGGTTAATGGGGAGCATCAGCACACAGTTATGCCCCAACTCTTTGGGCAATACTCACACAGTAGGAGTGCATACAAAAAGTGTAGGTACGTATGTACTGGTACCACAGGCTCTGCTGTGCTCTGCCCAGCTCACTTGCTGCTCGCAGTCCAAACACCCAAAAGAAGGAATTTCCTAACATTTAAGAGAAGCCAAATGCCAATGAGGAGGAGGATGATCTACTTCCATTAGTTGTGACTGACTCTGAATTCCAGCAGAGCAGCAGGCCTGGAACCAAACAGAGCTCCAACCTTTCCTGAGCAAAGAAAAAGACCTCAAAAGGGGTGACAAATTTATTACTAATTACACAATTATTTTATTATGTAGCACTAGTAATAAACCACTTGAAGTACTTTCAGCTAATTCTAGTGTTAAGAAAATAATTGCTCGATTCAAATTATTTTAACTGAATTAATTCTTTACTAGACATTTTTTACTAGAGCTACATAATAAAATAATTATGTAATTAGCAATCCATTTGTCACTCCTGCCAAGGGTATGTATTTTACTCAGGTTAAGTCCTGGAAGGGAGGCATCCCTTGTGAGAGGACGTGGGGTGCAGCAGAGGCAGCGCTCCTGCAGCCACGGCTCCCCACGCACACGGCTGCTCCCCTGGGGATCCTGCACTGCACTGCTGCTCTTCCCTGCTGGGTCCCAGCACGCCGTGCCTCAGGTTTTCTATATGGATTTTCACGAACTTCAGGTTTCTCTTGCACGCTTACAACTTCCACCAAGGCCATTTTCCACCTTCCCAGATGCCCCTTCCTGCCTTCAGACAGGCTACAAACTCCTAGCTGCTAACACTAGGATTAGCAAAATCAAAATTAAACGTGAGATTTCTGAGCCAAATTTCAGCCCTGCACTCATTTAAAGCCGAGCAAAGCAGCAACGCTGCAGCAGTCCTCCAGGAAGAGCAGTGCTTGTAGTTCAGCAGGGCAGAGTGCTCACAGCACACCTCCCCACGCCGTGCCTGCGGCGCACCGACCCTTCCCTGCGTGTGCAGGGGCAGTGCTGGGAGGCAGCAGGCAGCTTTGTGCATTTGGGGCCGCGTGCCCTGAACCTCTGGAGCTGGAACGGATCTCATCAGCTTGGCTGGATTAGCAGATAGGACCCGAAGGTAAACACCGGGCGCACGTTGGCTGCAGACACATAATGAACCTCGTAAACCCATTACATGCAGCAGCACCGCCGTTCAGCACCAGGTAATCAGAGATTTAAAACAGCCCTTTCCTTCCGCTTAGATTTTTTTTTATTGTTATTTATAACCTGTCCCAGGGAAAAATAATAAGTGAAACATGAAAACCCAACTGCGAGTGACCCTGTAGCACAAGCAGCACTGCCGTTAATGTCGCGGGGATTTGCATGCTATCAAACTATTCATGCCGAGTCCAAGACCCCGGTGCTAATTTCCAGTAAATTTCATGCTTGATGTCTCCCCGTTGTGGGTCACTGCCGGTTCGCCTAAATAAACCACTTCCAAATGGCTCCTCCATCTAAATATTCAAGCCAGTTTTTATAATTTAATTTTGCATTATGCTGAGGAGCCTCCTGGCCAGGCAGCGCTCGCTGGGGAAGCGCCGGCGCATTGTGAGATGCCTCCATTTCTGTGCTTCCTTTATTTATTTTACTGCCCGAATCGGACCTCCTAGGCCGACGAGTAAAGGGGCTGGGCTTTTTTCCTTTGCTTGCCTTTTTTTTTTTTTCTCCCTCTGCTAATGTCAATTTTCAGCATAGCAAGAGCTGTCTCTAATCTTTTCCTACTCATTACACACAATTTTGGAGTCATTTTACCCACAGTGCAGCCGGCTCCTGGCAGTGTGTTTGTGTGCACTGAGGGGTGGCATAATTGTTTATTTTCCCTCCCTGCATAATCCCCAGGCAGCGCTGAAACCAACACTGCCAACACGGCCCCGAGGAGCACAGCGAGCATCAGCAGGGAGCAGGGCTGCCACCGCCCCAGCAAAGGCCAAGCAGAGCAGCCTGGCACAGCGCACCCTGCGGCAGCTCTGTGTCTCCGTGCTCTGCCAGGAGCTGCTGTGCAGGTCTCTGGGGATGCGCAGTGCAGCACTGGCATCTTCCCACAAATGAACACCTTCTTTCCCACCCCGGGCCTCCGGTTCCAGCTCAGAAGCCACCCAGTTTCTGAGGAACACTCACACTGTCACCACGGCAGCCCTCCCCAGTGAGAACTCCTGCTGTTAGCAGACCTGTAATGTTCCTTCTGTGTGCAAAGTGCTGCATGCGGGTAAAGGGCCGTAATCCTTCACTTATTTAAATTTTATGGTATCAATCTCACGTTCCTGGCACTTCACAGAATTTCAAGCAGCACTATGTGATACAGAACTCTAACTGCCAGTACATTAACTCAGCAGTTTTATAACTGCGTGAGCAGGCACTGCCACCAAAAGGACTGCCCAGGACGGGGAGCCCATCCCTAGACACACAGTGCTACCAGTGCGAGAAACCATCAGCAGGACAGTGCTTCCACTTGCTACTATGTGCCCTTCCATTACCCAGTACTGCTGGCTTACCCAGCCCCAGTTCTAAACCGAGGCAGAAGGATATAAAGCAGAAGAGGTTTCCTGAGATTACTGCTTAATTAGCCCAGGCTGGCAGCTGTAAATTTGGTTAGCAACTAGCCCACAGTTACAGACCAATCACCTGTTCTCACTGCAGCTGGTCTGGTCAGGTCCTGTAACCCTCCATGAGGGTACGTATAAAAATACAACAGTGTTGTTACGCTGAAAATAACCTGATTTCAGATTTGCACCTGGCACATTTGGTGTTATTCCCACACTGGCTGTTAAAGACAAGAGCCAAGAAGGAAGGAAAGGAACAAAACGGCCCAACAGGACAACACCATCAGGGTACAGAAGTGGCCATTACCTTTCATGCCACCAGAGAAGCCTCTCCAGTTGGCAAAGACCATCAGAGGCAGCCCCTCCCTGTTGAAGTCGTTGATGGCCTGGGCTGTCTTATAGGCAGAATCAGGGAACCACACCTGACCAGCCTGCTGGATTATCTGTGGGAATGAGAAAGATGAGCAAACCCTGTTACCTTAGCAGTCAGCACAAAAAAAAAAACAAAACACACAGAAACAGTTGCAGCACGAATTGCAATGTGGAACCATCAGTGCAGAGCGGAGCACACAACATGCACAGGATCTGCTTGTCCACAGAAAAACTGGGACAATCCTTCTGTCACCAGCATCAAAAGGAGTGATGTTGCTGATTTCCCCATGGGGAGATGGCACAGGAAGCCCGATGCTGAGACTGCTGTAACAATGTGAAGGAGAAAGAAAAGCACATGCAAAGGAGAAGATGCAGAAGACATGATGTAGGGCCACAGCTGTGAAATCAGGCAGGAGAAAAGCAAAATGTCAAAACAGCAAGAGTATGAAACACTACAATCACAGCCAGGGAACAAGGAAACCATGTTTCCAATGCCCCACTCCCCATATCTCAGCCCACAGCAGAACTACTGGGGAATGCAGAGCAAACAGCCAACACAACCATCAGCTCCCAGCCAAGGACTGGCTCTACTTTGTGTCCCGTATTTGAAAGAAAAAAAATCCCACCGAAACAAATGCTCTTTTCTTAGAGACATTTGCAGAGGACAACCACACACACTCAGCTCACCTTGGCCTCTGAGTCCAGGTTTGCAGGATCAGCAGGGATGCTCAGCTCCACTGTTCTGGTTTCTACGGCAACTACTCCTACAGGTATTCCTCCTAGCCTGAAAGGAGGTGAGACACATCAAAACCGTATTTTCTCTGTTACACAACTAGACAATTTTTCCAATTCACATCAAAATACTCAGAAGAGACAAATAATGCATGCAAATGGAGGAAGAGGAGGCCGCGCTGCGGCCTTTTTGAAGAGTTTAGGCGTGCAGCCGGATAATTTCAGAGCTGAATTTAGGGCTTTCACAGCAAAACCCAGTTCTAAAAACTGCCACGTGCCTCATTGAGAACGAAACAGAAGAGAACTGGCTGCACCTGTGCTGCTGCTACGACCCCCTCTTGCTGGCGGTGGTGCACAGAGGTTTGGGGCTGCCTGCCTCCATCCCAGGCTGCTCCTGCAGCCACCCGAGGAGGGACAGCACGGCCAATGGGCACCAGGGGGCTGAGAACATTCCCATTCACTATGATTAAGAGTCTGCCCAGATACCCGTAATTGCAGAAGCCGTCTTAAATCGGTAACTTATAACTTCTATATTAGGGCCCATGTGACCTAATAAAGAACATCTTTATCCAAGTATTACAGTTATTTATTGAACTTGAAAACAGCTCAAAACAACTTCTGTTTTCCATTATACTTCATATAAATTTTATCAGGCTAGCACATGAAGATGCTACATCTTGTTTTATAGTGTGTCCCTGGACAAGTTGCCATAGAATAATAAAAGACAATTTACAGCCAACAGCACACATATTCCAAACATACATACAAAAGATGAGTTTTGGCAGCACTTATAGTAACAATCCCAGAAGAATATATTTGTATTTGTTTTTTCAAAGTGCCGCTGCTTTCAAAAGAAGTCGGTTTCATTTGTGTTATATAGATGTGTGCACGGGAGAGCCCAGAGCAACTCGGAATTTGTCAGAAGGAATTGCAAGAGGGGCTGAGAACCGACCTGGACAGAGAGCTTCCAGCTTTGCCAAACCACCGGTTATTTCTTTTCCCTGCAATACTGCTCAATCTAAAAGCCTTTCCAAGATTACAGTATGTCGTGAGATAAAACTTTAGTGTGTTACAGATGGCAAATAAAAATAGTGAAGTGTATCAAAAGGTCACAGGACAACCCGGGGTTACGTGCTGCAGTTAGGAGTGGAGTCTGCAGGTATTTTAAGGTCTTTTCGAAGATGTATGAAGATCAGACAATGTTCTGAGTGGAATGGAATCCCTGGGACCAGCAGAGGTCACAGACACAGAGAGATGGCAGGGCTGAGCTGAACTGCTCAGAGCCCTTTGGTTGGGCAGGAGCAGCCCACGTTCCGATATGGGATCGAAGGAAAAAGGCCTCCTCCTGATCACATTCTGCTCTAGGAGAGTCCTCAGGAAATCCCAATCCCATTTTGCCACACCTCTCTGCAGCACAGAGGAAACCCGAGATCATCAGGTGCTGCACTGGAAAATGCTGCAAGCAAAATTCCATGCAAGTCTCGATGTTAAGCTCTTCTGTCTCTTGTAATTTATTCCAGTTTTAGATGAACTTCTCTTGCAAGGCAAGTGTGACCTCAGAGCACTAAGCTGTGCACCCTTCCTTTGGCCAACAGCTGCAGGAAGGCCTCGCTGTGACCACGTTCCCAGAGAAGCAGGTTTTGTCTTCCATCGTTTTTAACAACCTCTCTCTCTTTTTGGCTTTTGTGCATGTCACCTCCAAGCAAAACAGGAGCAATGATCAGTGCATGCTCCATTCGTGTGGTAAAAAAGTATCCTATTCAAGTAATGACTTATTCTTACTATCAACTTTGAAATGAGGTTTCAGAAAAAAAGTAACGCCTGATGAAAACATGATTTCCACAGATGTCTAAAAAGTCTCTCAGCATTTACCTTGCTCTGCCAACCACAACTGTCTGTGCCCAGGGCTGCATGATCTCCAGGAATGAGCCATTGTCGAAGAAACCACTCTGCCACTGTCCTTTCTGACCTGAAAGGAAGGGGAAAAATGGAGACCTCAGAGGTGGGAGGAGAAACGGGAAGTCAGCACACAGAAGGAGCAACAGAAACTTGCTTAAAAATGCCAACTGGAGAACGTGGTGCTGCCTTTTGATGTATTTATTTATTTAATTTTAAACAGATTATCATACAAGGGAACATTAGACAGCTGAGCATTTGTCTGCCTTCAGCCATCATGTCTTATTTCATTTGCCAGCCTGCATAAAAACAGTCATTTATCAGCAAAAGCATCATTTATTGTTAAACGATGGGGTTCAGATAGCAGAGGGACTTTGCATGCTTTTAAATAAATAACTTTTTTTTTCGAGATAGGACAAACATTTGTCAAAAGGCAGCAAAGTCATTAAAGATGTTTTTCAAAATGCCTGTTTCTATTTTAAAACTCAGCTCAGTTTTCTCTTGCTTCTGCCTGATCTCTCCTGCAAAGAAATGCAAAAAGTTCCGTAATGCTGGAAAATGAGATGGCACATCTGAGAGCTTCACACATTCCTTGGGAAAACCTGAAATGAAGTGCTGCATATTGAAAGCCTGCTCGCTCTGCACAGATACCAGCTGCATCCCATAAACTGAAGCATGCTTTAGCTCCTAAAATGCTTTAGCTCACCATGCACTATCAGATCAATTCATTGGCCCAGAGGAGGCAGTGACTTCCCAGTGCCTCGAGGAAATCAAACCCCTGAAGAGCACAATGCTGCCAAGCACTGCCCACCCAACAGGTACAAAACTTGCTCTGTGGCACTCTGCTCTGCTCTGAGGCTTCATGAAGCTTCTGCCAAAAAAAAAAAAAGCCAACAAAAAAAACCTCCCAGCTTTACCTCTTGGCACAGAGCTTCTGAGGAATACTTTAATCTGAACAAGCACCTTTGCTTCTGCAAACCCAAGTCCAAAACCAATTAAAAGTGGAGATCCAAGCAAGCTAACCTCTGCTGACTTAAACAGGATGGAGAGTGTTTTATCAAGACCAAACTTGTAATTACTGTGTTCTACATTCCCTGCCTCTGTGGCCCCACTGTAAAATGTGACCATCCATTTCAAAATTATCTCTTTATCGTGAGCCCAAAGCTGATCGTTTAGATTCTGGCCTCGTGTCGGGCGTCAGTTTGAAGAATATCACGGCAATATCTCCTCTAATAAATGGCTTTAACTTTTCACCTAGGAGATATCTGCTTTAACTTATCACAGGGAATCATCTGCTTTCCTTAACGCTTCCACTAAATTAAAATCTGAAGTCACTCGATTTGGAAGGCAGCGCTTGCTGCGCTCAGACAGCTGGATGAATTACTTGAGAGATGATGAAAAAATATTATCCAAAAACAGAAAACTTAGTTTATCACAAATCTCATTTTAGCCTCCCAAACTCGTTAATAACAGCAGGCATAATGGTCACCCAGTTTGCAGCTGGTTCACACGCAGGCTGCACAACCCCAAGTGCAAGCGTGGGGGTTCAGTGGTTGGCAGTGCCTGCAGTATATTTACTCTCCAGGACCTGCAGGAATGCTGTGCATTTCCTCGAGTATGAAGACTTTTGTATTTGCACTTTCCTCTGAACTGCAAAAAGGCCTATGAAAGTAACTATTACTTGTAAGTGTTCCCAGGCACTCAGAATTTATATGCTATTTTTGTATATTGCATCTAAATCCCTTAGAACTAATCATTTCATAAGCTCTGAAATGTACTTGGGCACAGGCCTTGGACTTCTCTTCCCATTCCAGCCAGCCTGATTCTTTTTAACTACCCACGTTCACAGGGTGCCTGGCTGGGGGCTGGAGGCAGAATGGAATGCTTCAAGTCTGGAAGCAGATGCAGAGATCTCCAAACAGAACAGATTCAGGCTTCAGAATGCACCTGGCTTCACTCAAGTCCTAAAGTACCACAGAAAAAAGATCCAGATTGACAGGGTGAGCACACAGGGCCTCCTGCCCCATTTGCTAACCAGACCTTCATTCTTTAGTCTTTGTAATTCTAATTATGCAACAGGCATAGAACTCACCAGAGTAATAATAATTTGATGCTGACAAAGCAGAAACAGATGTGGAGCTTTGAGTGTCTTGAAGCAAGACACAACACAGCACGTCCTGACCACCAAAGATCTACGTACTTGGATTTGGGCGTCCAGCCAGCATCCAGCGAGGATCATAGGGAGTCTTGGTAGGAACAAAGTCTATGGTTCTGTCTATAGGATCCTTGACCTTGAGGATAGGAACAGGGCTGTATACGCTCTAAGGAAAAAAGAAAAATATTTCAGGTAGTAATTTTACATAGTCTTGCACCAAAAACCAAATCTAAAGCACCTGGTCAGAGTCTGCTTTCCACCACATGGTACAACCCTGTAACGTGGGATCTCAGAGCCTTGGTACGAGTCTCAAGAAGCGCTCCAAATACTCTCAAAACCCTCCTTTCAGCATCATCTGATATACACTCTGCTATACTTGTTCCTGAGCTTCAGGCACTGACAGCATTTGCAAGGCATTGCAATTTAATTTCTAAAGGTGACCAGGCCATCAGACTCATTCATGCAGTCTTTCCTGAAAGAAGGTGACCTGCATGTTCTTACCGCTGCCTTCCTGGCTGCAGAGCAGCTAACACACATACATCAGCTGCTTCAAATTACTGCCTCAGAGAAGAACTTCTAGAGTCTTTCCAGGAAAAGACAACCCACTGCTGACATCAGGTCCTGCCACCCAGAGTACTCGAGATAGGACTCCAGGACGGGATGTGATGTGGAAGTACACCCAGCAGAGCCGGGCTGCCCCCATCCCAGCTTTGCAGGTCAGAAGCTGCTCTGTGGAGTTCAGTACCACAACGCCCAACTGCTTCAATCATGAGTCTAAATCATTTTGCTACAAACACAGGATAAGACAAAGCATTCAAAGAGCCTGCCCTCATCCCCAAAGCCCTGTGAACAAAGAGGACATGGAGTGACATGCCACACTCCTGCAGGGCCAGGAATTACCTTGGGCATGTAGGAAAGCCACAGCAGAATAGTGTAGACTCCTTCAAAATCGTCGCACACGGTGCCGTGGGTCACCCCGTTGTTGTGCATGATCTGGATCCCGCCCAGCTGGTTGTTGGAGGTGTACACCTCCCGACCAAGCACCTGGAAAGGAAAAACAGGGAAGCCATCAGGGGATGGGATGCAGACTGCAGGTGCAGACTGAGGAGATGCGTACAGCAAGTCACGCTCACTTCAGCAGCAAAGAATGGAGCGATGGCTCCCAACTGACCTTCCTGCACATCGCTGAGATCTGCAGGTATGGATTTCCAAGGGAAACTGCACTCGTGGAAAGCTGAGGCAGCCGTCCCACCTGCCCTTTCTGAGCAGCTGAGACATGAACAGGTCTCCTGAGCACTGACCCGGGTGCAGCGAAACCCTTAACTGGGCAGAAAAGCCACGTGCTGCAGAAGGCACAGCAAAGACAAAACCCCAGCTCTGAGAGGTTGGGAGATCAGATGAGTGCTGCGTCTGACTCTCCTGGCTCCATCGCCAGCCTCAGCCCGGGCTCTGCAGCTCTTTTCTCATTCCCCTGCTGTCTCTTTCCATTTGCCCTCTTGCTGACTGATACACTGATCTCTCGGTCACTCGGCTTTCTGCTCCACTGAGTCCATATTACTAATAACACCTCTGCCACGGCCAGTTTACCTCATGAAGGCAGGAGCACATCATTACAAAATAAACTCATAACTTTGACATTCTAGCAAATATATGCCGTTTGTTATTTTTATGGGTTGTGTCTTTCTAACAGACAGAGGGCATTACATACCTGCTTCATTTAGATCTTAAAACCCCCTCAGATGCAGGCAGACAACTCGTCCTCCCCCAGCAACCCACCAGCACAGCTCCATTCAGGATGAGGACCCCCGGCGTGGAGCAGCCCGAGCCCAGGCAGGGCAGCACCAAGGATGGGGTGCTCAGCTCTGACTGCTTCCAAGGGCAGAACAGCCAATGTCCTGCCAGGAGAGCTGCAGGGACACAGAGGTGCTGCACTCCTCAGGATCCGATCCTTTGGGCAGAGAGCAGAGGTGTCGAAGGGGTGGGAGAACAGAAGCTCTGCTCTGACCATAAGCTGCCTGCATGAGCAGTGCTCTTCCTGCACATACCGGTTCATCGAGGCTGGGTGCCCTGTGCCCGCCACTGCCTAACTGCAAAGGTGCAACACCACCATCTGCCAACTCCAAAGGAAAGCACGGATCTCGGGATGCCAGTCACCAGCCGAGCTAAATGCCTTCCGCAGAGGAAAATAAAAATAAAGAGGATTTAAGCTGCCCACCTATGAACTAATGCAAACGTATGCACATGCAAAATGGGCCTCTGCTGCTGCTTATCTGGAGACCGCGCCAACAGCGCAGGTTTACTGCTGCTGACAGGCAGTGAAAGCAGCCTAATATACCTCCTGCTCGTGGCCCTAAATCCCTTTTTGGAGATGAAGACAGATACGCAGCTCCTTCTCCCGAGTGCTGCAGACATCTCCGTGAAGTGGCAGAGCACTGCGAGGGGCCGCATGAACAGAACCCCCCCGCAGCATTCACCCATCAACGCTTGTCGGCGGCGCAGCCCCGGGCTGCACTGAAGGCTGTGCAGAGGGGTGATGTGCTGCCCCGTGTGTGCTGCTGCAGCTGAGCTGGGAGCAGAGGTCAGGAGGCAGCGAGGGGCCAGCAGTGAGCGCAGTGATATGGGGCTGGAGAAAAATGAACACAAAGGCTCATCCATTCGGCTCCGCTAACCGCCTCATCTCTGACCTCGCAGGACTACATTTTTAAAGGCTGACAAGTAATTCAATCTCCAATTAACAATTTTAAATGGTGCAATGCATATTGCTGTATAAATGTTTCTGCAAGAAAATATCCAAGGGTGAAAGAGAATACGTCTGCTGGAGGAGCCCAGAACTGATGCTTCTGCAATTAACCGATTCAGATATTCCTCAATAAGACACACGGTCAGCGGAGGCATGAGTGGGTTTAGAAATGCTCCAATCAGTTAAATGGAGAATGCCAAACCAAGGAAAGACTGCATGGGATTAAATCCTGCATGGAACACAAGGGCTGAGTGTGCAGAGTGGGTCCCTCCTGGCAGAGGGGTCACTTCTCCAGAGACAAAGATACAGCGACCACAGAGCAGAGATCAGGAAAGGCACAGCGTGAGGGGTGGGAAGGGACAGGATCCAACTCCCACAGCTCTGATATGCATTGCACCTGAATTATCAGTAATGCTTAACCTCTGATCTTTCACCTTATATGATGGGAAGCCAGACAAAGAAGAACATCCATGAACAGCAAGGCACTGGACAGTAAACTTCTGGCTCCAAACTAAAATTCCATCCACTCACTCTTCTGCCCACCCTCCTCTGACACGCTATCAGTAACGAGGAATGGTCCCACATCGGTTCATTCCGAGGTTTCCCCGTACTGCACTGCAGCATTCTGGTGCCTGGCACTTGGGATAACATCTCCAGTTTCCCATTCATTGCAGCTGCTGACTCCTCTGTGCCTCCATCTCCACAAAAAGATGAGGACATCAGTCAAGTGCTCCAAAGGAGATGGGAGATCTAGAACTGCACGTGTTAAAGCTCAGCCCGTGGCTGTAAGAACACACACCACCTTCCAGACAATGCAACCCCATGTTTAGAAAATACCCCAGCAGAATTGCCACCATCTGTTCAGTTCCACAGAAGCCTTCCTAGGAGGACATCACATCTCTTTCCACTATACAGGATCTTTTGGGCAGTACAAAGGAGAGCAGGCTTCTAGCAGCCCTTTCAACCTTCAGAAGGCCCTTCCCACCAGCCCACAGCCATGCCATGTGCACGCTGATCTTTTCTAGCACTCCAACCTGTGCTGACCAGCAGCTCTCCCTGCACTTCTTTGCTGAAGCTGAGCTGCTGGAGCTGAGACATTCACTGCAGAGCTGCTCCGGCTGGAAACTTGATTGGCTCAAATGTTTCATCAAAGATGAAAGATGTGAAAAAATGACAGCAGAGGGCTTGAATGGGAATCATCATGTAACATAAGTGCTGTTATTATTCAGAGCATATCATGTGTTTATATCAAATATAAGTGCCAGATTTTTATCCAAATAATTTCAATAATTGCAATTCCCATCCCACAATTTATATTATCTGCCAGAAACCTGAAGCAGAAAGGCACATGCACATACTATAAATAGCCTATTTTTCATAAACAGGCAGAAATGATCAGAACGAATGTCTCATCAGAAAACACAATGTAGGAACTTAAAACCTGGCTGCTATTACGTGCAGTCAAGCCTCAACAGATCTTACGGCGTTCATTTCCATCCCTCAGCTCTTCCTCCACACGTATCATGTCATTAGAGGGCAAAAGAGAAGCAACCCCAGGCAGAGCAGTGGGCTGGGGGAGATGCTCAGGAGCGGGTGCTCTTCTTGCATCTCTAATCTACCGGCGTGTGCAGTTCCTGCACTCTTAATTTACGAGCGTTCGGTGGGGGACCCTTCTGACTTGGGAACATATTGGCTCGGTCTAATGCTTGGAGATTATTAAAGTCAGAGCTATACTCCACTATCAAGTCTACAGATCTTTTATTTAGAAGATATGGTGCTCTAAATGCACAAAGAGCTCCCTGTCACCTTCACATTAAAGCCCCTAGTGCCTGGTAAATGGAATTATATAGCTGTCATCTCCTTTCCCCAAAGTTTTAAGAGTACAATGGGCTCATTTTTTCACACTCCATCCCGGCTTCAGAACTAAGAGACCTACTTTGTATTGATTTAAAGTCTCAGAAATAAATAAACCTGCTTCACCAATGTGATTCACAAGAAATTCATGATACACTATTGCATGATATATTTCAAGCTGTGGCTCCAGCTCTTTTTTTCCTTTGGTGAGTGATGGGGGAGGTGGGAGGCAGGGGGAGGGGGGGGAAGCTGACAGCCTGATGGTTATTGGAGATGGCTCCTGACTGCAAATCCAGAGCAGGGCCTGCCGGTGGAGGCCTCTCCTTGCTTTAATTTGGGGAGTTCAGAGGGGGAAGGGGAAGAAGCAATTGCATGGGAGGCAGCAGGGGAAGAGGCATCCAGATGGACACTGCTGCTGCAGCTGGCCTTGCCGTGGTGCCTTCTGCCTGATGATCCCAAAGCACCTGGCTAACGCAGATGGCAACACGGAACGTTTCTGGGAGGAAATCACCTCCTTCCTGTAAGAATTTATGGGGGCTTTGGAACATCTCCTCTTCTGCACTGCACAATTTGCAATCCCAAGATGTGGCCAATCAGACAGGATCATGACTGCTTCTGACATCTTCGGTGTAGGACATTAGAAATAAAAGTTAATCCAAAATGAAAACTCAGTTGGAACAGAAGAGCTTTTTGTTTGACAAAATGAAAAAATTCTGAACAAGGAATTCATCAAAATCAGTACCTTTTCCTGAAGAGTTCCCATTCCATTGAATTGGCATTTTCAAATGAAAAATGCCTTGTCAAAAAATTCCTGCCCAGCTCTCCTTTTGCAGTGTAGGGAGACGGCATGTTCTGCTCAAGGTCACTCCAGCAGTCAGTGGTAAATCACAAGGACTCAATACACTTTGCAAACTAAAATTACAGCCCCCTGTTCTACATGGTGCAAACACCCATAAATCCCTTCTGTCCCAGCTAGGGGTTCCCTACTCTCGACAACAGCCCTATAAACAGCATTAAAAATGGTCTCCATGATACTTAGTGATCTTGCTTTTGGTCATTCCTTTGGCCACCTTCTAAGCCCCAACAGAACCCTCTTGTTCAGAAACCAACCCAGGGGCAGCTCCAGCACAGGACAATGAAACTTTGTTCACTCTGTATCATGGTTTTGGGTTTAACCGTGAGACTTTTCCAGAGCAGCTCTTAAAAGTTCTCACTCAACCATCCAGAATGGCAGAAAATGCATCTCCAATTCACAGCTGAGAAAAGCCATAGGCCATCATCCTGACACGCTCCCAGGGACGCCCCCAGAGATGGGAGGGCAGGACCAGCTATTCTGGGACACATCTGAAAAATGTCTCCTTCCATTCAGCTCCAGTGGGATGTCAGGTGGCAGAGCACTGCACCGAAACGCACCTTAAAGGGTCACCAGGAACTGGGATGTAATTCCTGCTATGTGAAATGTATGCGGGGTTTAAAACACAAAGAGTTTCCCTAGAAGGTGCAGGGAGAGATTTAGACAGGCAGAATAGGGGCCAATGTGCACAACTGCTGCTCAGTGGGAATAAATACCGCGCGCCCACACCGTACCAGCACCATCCACACAGATAAACTGATCGAGATCCATATTAAAAATGATAAAAGGAGGGAGGAAAAAAAAAGTCAACAGAAATCTATTAGACTTTCTTCCCTAAGCAAACATAAAGGGACTGATAATGTGATGTCTGGAACGTAAATTGTCTCTAATGGGAACAATACACAAATATCACCACTTAAAGAAAGGCAATTAAAAATAAAATGTAGAAATGAAGGCCGGCGTTTGTTTATTTGCTCTTGTCTGAGCTCAGGCACCCATCCTGCTCACAACTTCTCTAGGCAGAGTGAAGCCCTTTATGCCACCAGCCCAGGTGGTGCCCAGTGCCACGGATGGGACCCTGAGCCCCTGATCTGCCGGGGTGCAGCCAGTCTGCAGCAGGGGTTGGGGCAGGACGTAAGGCTCCTTCCAACTCAACCATTGCATGACTCCGTAACTACTCTGACCTCCGTTCCCAAACCAGACTGGCTTCGTAGGGGTGTGAGCACTGGTAACCTACAGCAGGGGAACCTCCACCACCCAAGGTCCTTCATCTGCTCTGGGTGAGCACAAAGAAGCAGCCTCCACCCAGGAAACCGCAGGGCTCCACCATGACCCAGTAGTGGGGGAGCCCCTCCTGCCACTGAGCCAGGAGCAGGACAACCTTGGGGATGTCCCCACGGAGCTGCTGCTGTGAGCTCCTGGCTGACACCTCTCAGAGCCCCTTTGGGTCAGTATCCTCCAACAGCCCGCACCCTAATGTGTCTCCCTAATAGTCTTGCTGTGCCTCTACAGAAAGATTCATATCATGCATTAATAATTATAATGCTTCTTTGAATGACAGGGATGGCACTTGCTGTTCTAACTCATATGATTTCTCTCACATGATTGCTTTGATCTAATCCCAAGACTGGAGTCATCTGGAGCAGATACTGAGCTATCCCGCCTTGAATCTCAAAAGAAGAGCTTTTCACATTCTGTATTTTACGGTAAACCCCCCGAACAGCATCAATCTCACCAGGCCTTTATTTATTTTTCCAGATTGTGAAATTGAAGGGTAAATATTACTGCCTGCGATGCTGAAGACGGATCACTCGCACGAGACAGACTGGCAGGCTGTGAGCCTCCCATTCCTCACCCGCAGCTCCTCCAAGGAGCCCCGTGCCCTGCGCTGCTGCTCCCCATGTCCCCACCTGCTGCACACTCCAAACCAGCCCCAGCAGCCCCAGGAGGTTCTGCAGTTTCCTCAGCAGCAACCTGCCAACATCTGTATATTGCCTCCTGAGCTCCTCCTGGAACAGGCCACAATACCATCAGATATCATTTAAATGAATATGATTTTGAGGACGAAAGAAAGAAGCCCTGAGGATGAAGATACCACCAAAACACCACTGCTGGCAGGTGCCTTCCCACACACCCTGCAAGCACAAATGGATTAAGGCTCCTGGCAGCTCCCACTTCTCTCTCCAGTATGACCATCATTTACTTCCAGTCCATCTGCTCCATGCATTCACCCAACATTTTAGGAGTGCCCAAGCAGTAACAGAGGCCACAGCGATTCCTTACCTCCAGATATCCACAGCACAGGGATCCATTCCCTTGGCATCTCCCAGCCCCCTGCTATGCAGACTCTTCGCAGCCCTGTGGATGCTCTCTGACTATTCTTCCCGTGATCCAGAGCACCCTTCTTAGGGGGAAATTTGCTACAATAAATGGAAGAACTTCTTTCTTTTTTCAGAAAAGAAACCCTTTAGCCGCTCTCACTGATCCACACGGTTGGGAACAATGCCAAGGAAAGAATTTCAGAACGGTATGAAAGATTCTGGAGACAGCAGGCAGAGCCCAACTGTCACACCTCATCCCATGACAGTCACAGAGCCAAGGGGACACTGACATTTTGGGCAGGCGGCACTTCGTGGGACGGGCAGCGATGTGATGGAAAGCCACTCTTTGTTTGCATTAATGAAACAGCCTTAAAGACAGGATTTCTTTTCAACACAAAAGACAAGGAGAAGCAAACTAATTAAAAATAGGTCAGCAACAGACTTGGAAACATCCCTGGGAGGACTGAGATGAAATTTAGTCCTGGAAGCTCGAACCATGTAAGCAATGCATAAATTGGGAGTTCTTCAGCTTACTTCTATTAAGAAGAAAAGCACTGGAAATTAACCTGTGAGTGCACAGCAGCAGCACGTCACCTGCCCTCGGAACCACAGCACGATCAGCTGGTGACGAGGAAAGGGAGCTGAGGGAGGTGCAGGAAGGCACAGGGGTGGGAAAAGGGGGAGGCAGCCAAAGTTAAAAAAAAAAATAAAATAAAAAAATCTCTGCCTCAGCAAAAGTTTTCATTAAAATTTTAGACAAATGATCTCTGTGTCCTTCTCCCATGCTGCCTGGGGCTCCATGCTATTTCTATGCAAATAACAACCTCGTGGTTTATATCTTATTATTTCCACCGGAGCTGCGGCGACATGACCCGAGACGTGTGTGAGGTAGACAGCGAGAGAGAGGGAGAGAAAGAGAGGGAGAGGGAGGGAGGGAGATGGAGTGGCTGCTCGCTGAAGTGTGAAAAAATATTGTCAGGAGTGAGCGGCAAGAACAAAAAAAAAATTGCAGGGATAACGTGTTTATTTCAGCCCCTCTCCCCATGTGAACCAGCACCTTTTAAAATTCATTGGGCATCAGGCGATCATGCACAATCCATCTGCTTTCACTTTATCATTTGCATTTCATGCCTCCTGGCTTTTGATGTGCTGATACTTTGATGCAGTCAGGAGACGCGCATTATCATTATTTCAATTTCCAGGGGGGTCAGCGGGCTCAGCACAGGCGCGCACACGCTCACGGGAGAGGAATGAAATGTCATTTCCACCTCTCCACCCCCTGCTGAAACGCGCTGGCGAAGACAAAAGGGGTGCAGATGAAATGCAGCCCGGAGCCCAGCGCACCTCTCCTCGGCCGTCCCCTGCCCGCAGGTCTGGACCGCAAACAAAGACGGCTTCATCACCAGCACAGGGAAACCCGGCACGGCCCCCGCGCTTCCTGGCACCCACATGGGCAGCAGGGCTGAGAGAATGCAGACCCTGCCTGCTGCCACGGCCGGGACGTGCCTCCCCACGTGCAGCGCAGCGCCACGGATGCAACCAGCCAGCGTGCCATCAGCCAGATCCAGCAGCACCAGCCTCTGTTAAAGCAATGCTGACCTTGAGCTCATCGCCTACGTTCCAGGCCACGGCCTGATGCTGGCAGCCGGACCTCCCCCTCCATGCCCAAACTCTCCAACTGGGTTCACATAACGATAATGAACGAATCTGCTGGCAAGTAACACTTCTCACAGTTCTCCTCTGCTCCCCTTCTATGTTACAAACAACCCAGCATTCCGCAGGAAAATTAAAAAATCAAAACTTTCACTGCTTTTGGCAAGCCCAACTCCCTCCATTGCTGGGGGACCATTTTTACATCGCGTTTTCAAGATACGTATGCAGACACAGTTCTGCGTATAATGTTTGCACAACATCTTCTTTGAAGGCAGGAATTAAAGTCAGCAATAAAACAAAACAGTCCCACATTTCTGACACCAAATTGGGAAAAGCCCAAGGATTATTTGAATGCAGCTGTATTAGAAACATTCATTTCTAACTGCCATGCAAGACAGCAGTCTCCATTTATTTATCTCTGTTGCAGGCACAATCCTTCCCCCAAGTCCCTGCCCACTGAACTGGGGATCACCTGAAGGCCACAATGCAAAGTGCTGGCTTTCCTGCACAGGGCTCTTCTCAGCATCTCATCCAAGGGAACAACAAGAATTGAGGCTCAGTAGCTCCACAGAGGCAAAACTGCAATAGGTTCCCACCATCAGGCTCTCCTGGAACCTGATCCATGCACTGGTAAGAAAGAACACATCAAACTTCATGCCATCAAAAAGAGCCCCTGCATTCCTTCAAGGGAAGACTCCACTTAATTGCCCCCTGGCTGATGGAGACCCAACTTCTAGCCAAAAGGGAATGCAAATAAAACAAATAGTCCATCCAAATTCAAGGGAGAAGTGCTATTAAAGGTTTACATACAAGAACAAGGAGACAGAGTGTAAAACTTCAGCAGATACTGCCTCCATGGCAAGACAACACAAACACTACAAACAAATCAGCTCTCACCATGTGCTGCGCACCCTGCTGAACATCTCAGCTGGAATGAGCTTCAGACATTTTAGGAGAGCACTGGAGGTCACTTCACTGCCTCAGATGGGACACAGACAGAGCTGGATCCATTCAAGAAACTCTCACCAGAACAGCAGGGATTGAAAAATGAAGATCATATAAACTAGCAAGATGCATCACAGACACATCCAGATGAGTGGGGACTCCCAGCCTCCTGCTCAAGGACAGCTAAACTTTCTCGTGGGTCTGCGCTTCAGCCTTCATACTGGGAAAGCTGGAGAGGATGCAATAGGCTCCTCCTTTGCCAACCTTTAGGCAGCTGAAGGTTCAGTGCCTACATAACAGTACATGCCTTTCCAACAAAGCATGGAGGGAGAGAAAAGAACACAATCAGACCACTAAAGGCCTTGGGATTGGATGGGCTAAGTCACACCCTGAAAGCATCTCCTTCTGCCTATGCCTTCTGACAGATGTCAGGTGCTTAATTTAGAGTAAATCCTTAATTTTTAAGTG
Organism: Centrocercus urophasianus; assembly: GCF_019232065.1. NCBI lineage: Eukaryota > Metazoa > Chordata > Aves > Galliformes > Phasianidae > Centrocercus > Centrocercus urophasianus. Next base: position 1,450,625 of record NW_024884900.1, on the reverse strand, counting down.
CCTAAACCTTAGTGAGATTAATCTGGTCACATAAAAACAAACATTCACTCCATGTGCAGAGCATGCAGTTAAACCCAGAAAGAAGAGAGAAGAAGAGAAGACTTCACAGGCTTGCTGCGCCATCTGGGAAACTCTGCAGGACCCTGATCACCAACAAATGACAGCTGGAATCAGGCAACGTACTTCACTTCAGCAAGCACTAACTGGCTCAATCTCTTTTTGAAGGATGGATCTTCAAATGCCTCTTTTCCTTCCATTGATGCAGGTGTGTGTGATGTGTGTAAGAGATCTAACTGAGGGTACCGCGTCCTGGAGTTGATAGGATCAATGCTTCATTCTCTGCAGAGCCCCCTTTATTCAGGGGAATAATTCAACGAGAGACTATTTTCCTTTTATCTCCCATTGTCGGGCAGGCACTCCTTGAAACGCAGCTTGCGATGAAGCACAACCACCCCAGGTGCTGGAGAGTGCCTGCGAACAAAGCTGCACAATGGGGAAGGGCACCGGCGCCCGCACAATCCTAACTGCCATGTAAACAAAGCCCTCAGAGAGAGGGACAAGAGCTGGGCTGGCTGCGAGCCGCGTCTGATGCGCACAAGGAGCTGGAGGCTGGGATATTAATAGGCAGGGGGCAGCAAGGGAGAAACATCGCCTCTGGTGAGAAAATGGCTCTGGTGAGCCATTTTAGTGGTGAAAGCACTAAGTTTTCTTACAGCCTCAGTTGTTCCTCCCTGCACCGACAGCTGAGGCTTCCAGCAGGTTTCACCCCTTGAAAATCACCATCCGCTCTCTTTCCCAAGGCTTCAGTGCTCTCCCAGTGCTAACACCAAGGTCAGGGTGATTCTGGCCCACGTATTTGGAAACATGGTCATCCAGGTACTGGAAACAACTCTGCTTCTCCTATAACAGTATACAGGGGGTGAGAGAAGGTGCTGCCCAGCAGGCTTCTGTCTTTCAGCCACTGCACACAACCTGTGTTAAAAGCTGCTCCTCCTTCCTCCCCTTCACCTGGTTCAGGCTCAAGCCCTTCAACCTGCAGTGCTGCCCAGGTCCCCTGCCCATCTCCAACCAGAATGCCTGCAGCAGTGCCTCTGGCCATCAACGTAATGTTCTTGTCAAGAAGAACAAGTGCAAGAAAGGACTTTTTTCACCAGAAAAGAATAAAAAGAGACTGAAAGTCATTCTGGATGAACCCTGTACCACTTCTTCTCCTTGTCGGGGCTCAGTCCCTGCGGCCCTCCCTTCACAGCTCTTCCAGAAGCTAACAGCAAACGGGTCCAAGTATGGAGCAGGGACAGTGATGGCAGCTCGAGTGTCAGGCACAACTCACAGAAGCAGCCATTCAGCCTGCATAGCTCTGAAGGCTGATGTGTGAACACTTACCTTGTTGAGGGCTCCACAGCCAGTCAGGATGATGTGAGAGTTCTCAACCTGGATGGTCCTCTGCCCTAACCGAACGAGGTAAGCTCCAATTCCAATTGCCCGACACGTAACCTTAAAAAAAAGAAAAAGGATAGAAGAAATCACATTGATTTCTGTCCTACCACACAGCCAAACCCTATTGATTCAAACATCTAGATAAAACAGTAAAACTAGCCATGTTTGCATTACAAAGTTATAAAACCTACTCCTTACTGCAAAACTCCAGAACCTATTGTTTCATAAAACACAGCATCTCAACATGTATGCACTTTATTTAAAAAAGGGAGAGAAGTAGTAGTTTACTGACTGAGCAAACACAAAGCCCAATGGCACCTTTCTGAAAAGTGTCTTCCATTTACAATGAATGGATCCAGCCTAGTACTGGTGTGCAAACAGTGCTGCTCAATGCCTACAGGAGTCAATTTACATCAACCAAATGCCTGATCCCAGGTGTATCTCCTGGATATCACTACAGGATTTTTAGCTGAAATAGATGATAAAGTTTGAAGAATAGAAAGCAGCGAGGGATTACCAAGTTGATGGTGATAATACTCTCGTAGGCTAAAGATGATTCTCCAGCAATCATGCCAGATCCTCTGAGGTTCTCTATTCCAAGTCCGTCTTCCTTCCCGATAATATCTGTTATCTTATACCTGAAGGAGACACATACAGCCTTTGAGTCACAAGGTCCAGTGATTTGCTGAATCAGTTTGCTATGAAGAAAATGAAAAGTGACTAAATATCATTAAGGCTCTGAAGAGCAATGTGCATAAAACCCATTTCGGACCCACACAGGAGCTCATTCTGCAGCCTTGCTGAGCATCATGAACAGCCCTATGTACATGTGAGGTGAGCAGCACTGCGAACAGGAAATGTCAAGGGAGAGAGATCCCATGAAAAGCATTGTGTCACCCCCACAGGACGTGAGATGCAGTCTGATTGTAGAAAAAAAAAGGCAAGAAAGGAAGAGAATGCAGCCAAAAGAAACAAAACAACAAGAGATTACAATGAAGCTCTCACCTTTACTTTCCTCTTTCATGCCTTCCTTCCCCAGCACGGACCCTTCTTACTCAGCACTCTCAGACTGGCCTCTATCTCCCACACTAGGCCCTCGCTAAGCAAAGCACTTGAGCATGTGCTGAAGTGCCTCACTGAAGAGCCGCTGACTTTCCGTGCGCAGGCGGGCAGCGCGCAGCCCCACACCCAGAGCCATTCCTTTGTTCTCCCAGAGCCTGCCAGGCTGCAGGCCAGGCTTTCTTCTTCCCACGCACATCCTCCTCTCTCTTGCCAGCAGCAGCACTCCTGCTTCAACTAGCTCTGAAAACTTCTTCCCGCCTCATCTGCAGATGAGCTACCTCTGGGATGCAGCTGAGAAAATACAGCCGCCTGGAGCAGAGACGTGCACGGAAAACCTAATGCTGTAAGGCAGTGCAACCCCCAGAACAGGCGGAGGGCTCAGCCTTCATCCAGGAATTCTTCTGTCCTTACTCTAGAGTCTACTCAAAAAGTAATTTGCAAAATTTAGACTGCAAGTCCCTGGGTAGAAATCATCATCCTGGTGTCAGAGCATTTACCACTGCAGGACCCTTGGGAACAACCTGGAGCCCCAGGCAGCACCACAGTGTCAGCGCAGCCCTTCCTCAAACAACTCCTCACGCCCCATGCCCTGATAACACAGAACTCCAGCTCTCCAGCTGAACACAAGGGTGCGACACGCACCACCCTCACACGCACCCAAGGAAGTGCAGAAAGCTTTTAATTCAGTCTCATCTGTGCTTACCTGGACTCTCCATTGTCCTCCACGTGTTCACAGTGAACCGAGTTCAGAGCGCTGACCTTCTTATAGTCTTGTGGTGTCAGGTACAAGTACTTGTATCCCTGAAGGGAAAAACAGCTCATTGATTCATTCCCATTTGTAGGCCCTTCCTGTTTCCCAGCAACCCTACCCAAAAAGAGAGTTTCCAGGGAGCAGAATTTAATTTAAGAGTGAGGCAAACATCCTGTCTCAATATCAGAGCTCCAGCTGAAGTCACTGGAAGCTGGGAACGCTTTCAGTGTTCCACACTAACTCATTCTGGATAATAGTTCTGTGCCTGACAGATCCAATACCAACTTTGGACCCAACAGTCTGGCAAATACATAGCCCATCTCGATTAAGACAGGCTGTGTAAAAACAGGATAATCTCCTGAGCTATGCAGACTTTCATCACTATTTCCCGTGCCTCCTTACTTTGTACGGGTCATCTGGGTCCTCCCATGCAACGTGGAACATGTGCCGGATCTCCTCAGCCAAACCAATCCTGGCTCCGCTGTTGGCAGCCACGTAGATGCGGGGGATGCCGTGAGTTCGAGCAAGCTCTGAAGCCCTCAGGAACAGCACATCCTCCTGAGGCCCAAAAGAACCTATCCTGTACGTAATGTCATTGCCAATGACGATGATATCACGGCCTTCAGGGTACTCCGGGGTCTTGAGCGTCATTTTCCAGGCTACCATCCCGATCTGCAGTAAAGGAACAGAAAGCCACAAAAGGTCAATGAATACTTTGAAGATGTGAAAGCAAAGAATTGTGCACGGGTTCTCGTGTATGCTGCACTTCAGTCTTTTCCTTGGGAACCCCAATAACAGCAGCATGCTTCCCTCTGACCCTGTCCTCATGTTAGCAACTTTTTCATTTCCTCCCTCCCTTATTTACTGTCCTTCCTTTCATCCCTCCGGCTCTTCCCCTTCTCCTCCACAAATACTGCAGCAGTTTCTTCCCAAGCCCGCCAGGATAAGTAATGCTTTTTGCTGCATATTTTTCTTTCTAACATCACTAGACGATCTCTTCTGGCCCATCTTATGGAGATCAGCAACATCTGTACCCCACGTCTCCCATCCCTCAGCCGCGTCCCCGCGCTGGGGAGTTGGCCATCCTGGAATGCCATTAACAGATGGAAATAGCAGCGTCCCTTGAAAGCCACATGCATCACCCAGTCTCTGCTTGCCCAAGGATCATAAGCTCTGAGTACACATTCCTCAAGCCGATTGCGCATCCGCTGCAATCAGGGGTTTGAAACTCTCATTGTGGAGACTCTGAATTCTGAACATGATGAACTGAAACGGGAGGGGGAGAGCGGAGAAGCAGCAGATAGATATGTGCCATTTAATCCAAATCAAAATGGCACAATATATAGTTGAGATCCAATCAGTATCTGCAGTAAGATATGCCATAACAGGCTCATTAAAAAAAATAAAAAGACAGAGGGATTAATCAAAGGGTCACGGGAAGTAAAGCAGGCAGCAACCCAGAAATCCTACAAGCAGCAGATCCGCGCCTTCTGCCTCCCTTCCCAGAGCTGAGGCTGCAGGTTGGCAGAAAGATGGTGTTTCTGTTCACCTTCTCCTTGGTCTCAGTTTCATCCACTGCTGTTCTGAAGGATATGTCACACAGGATTAATTTGTTTGTTTGCTTCCGAATATTTGCAGATTTACAGTTACATCTCAGCACCCAACTGCAGCGTTTGGCAGAGAGAGACAGCGCAGCCATTTCAAACGCAGGAGCATAAATCCCTAAAAGGTCAGCAGGTTGCTTTGCTGCAACAGCAGCACTACAGCAAAGTTGTAACGCCCCAAAACAACGGAACGCGGCTGTTGTTGGGCACACAGACCTCCACCCAGGCTGGTGGTGGAGTCACCATCCCTGGAGGCGGTCAAGAAACATTCAGATGCTGCACTAAGGTTACAGGTTAATTAGACAGGCTGAGCTAATCACCTAAGAGCACCGTCAGAACAACAAAGAGTGATGGCAAGCGGCAGGGGCTCCCAAGCGGGCTCTGTGCAGAGGCAGCACAGTTTGCCTTCTCCAGCCACAGCTCTCCTCCCAGCACACCCAGCAACGAAGGGGAGAGGGAGGAAAAAAATAAAAGCAGGAACCGTCTTATTTAACTGTTCTTATGTTGGCAAAATGATTTGTGCCACGGTATTTCCATAGGAAGTGGGACCATTATTCTCCTGTAGGAACACATTTGGTTTGAAAAGTATCACCGGACAGAACGTGAAAATCAAACCGGATGAATTATTCACAACCCCCGATCAGAAGTGATCATTATTTCTGATGTTCCAAACTGTGATTAGGATTCAGTGCTCAGATGCCATTTGCTCCCTGAGTAGCACCAGCGACACAGAATTGCACAGCACACATACATTACGCACCAGTTATATATATATAATTTTATACACATCTTCTCCCAATAGATCTTTGCCTTAATGTAACCATTAACAGACAGTAAAAACATGATATTAACTAACATTCGTTTTCATGGCTCTCATAAACGCCGTTCGTTTGACACACAGTGTCAACACTAATCATGGCCTAAAATTAACACCAAAATTGACTTCAACATTAATTGCGCTATCGATGTGAGCAGTAATACACACACTGATGCAGTGACAAATTGACTGCTGGCGGCAGCCGGGGCTGCTGACAACATGCATGGAGGGAACGGCAGCATGCCGACCTCAGCCGCCCCGAGAGCGCGAGCGTGGGGCTGGGGAGCCAGCAGTGCCATCGTGGGCAGGGGGACATTCCAGGCCTGTCATCCCTGGAGCAATGCAGCTGGAGGAGAACCTGGATTGAGCTGCAACTGCTCAGTGTTTGTCAGCAGCTTGAGCCACGCAGAGGTGTTGTTTCCTCTTATCCCACCACGAGGATGGTGCTGGAGCCCAAGCGCTTCACTTAACTGAACTTAAAGAACCCCGACAAAAAAACACTGCCTTGTTCCCATTCTGCTGCATCTGTACTGTACGGGGGTTTTATATGTTGGAAACATATATAACACGTGAGTATGTCTGTATGTCATTATTTATTATGTACTGAAGTTGTCATAAGGAAGGAAATGTGGCAGCTGTAGAGCCCTGCATGTGAGGAGCAGGTGCCAGCCCACCCCTCCTGCCATGCACACTCACCCCAACGCTGGGAGAACACAGGTACAGGCACTTGTTTCATTCCATACAGCCTGTCTATCCCAAAGCTAAACCCAAACACTGAATCACTGCACAGCCATGGGCAAGGTGTGCTTTATTAAGGGAACAAACACACCCCCAGAAACTTTACTTGATGCAGCTGTACCGTTTTTGTGTTCCACCATTGGATCCCAACACCCAGAAGAAAGCCTCTCCGCACTCAGCCATGACCAAAAGCCAGAAGGCTATTTTCAGCACAAACCAGCTCCCAAAAGAAAGGCACAACAGACTGCTGAGGCCTTCAGTCTTACCACCTTGACAAAAGGGGAACAGCAGGATCCAGGATCCCTTCTTCCTGGCTCTGAAAAAGGCATCGTCAGCAGCAGGAGGCGCAGCCGAGCTCACAGCAGGCGCAGTGCTGCACAACGCAGGGCCCTGAGGATGAGGCACAGGGAGGAATGGCTCCAGGAGATGTGGCAAAGCACTGCTCAATGCATGAGCTGCAAGGGATTGGGATTGGAAAGAACCCGACATGAATTCCTGCTGCCTTGGTTCCTTCCACAAGACCAAGGGCACTAGGCTGGCTGATGACCAGCAAAAGTGGGTGGATGCACAGAGCTCCAAAAGGAAAGCTCCAACAACTGCTGGAGACTGCAAAACTAGCTTGGACTGCATCCACACCTGTGTTGCAAGGTTTGTAGCAATCTCCGGGATAGCTGAAGGCATCATGTTGAACTAAACCACATTCTCCATAAATTCAAGCTCCTGTCTGAGCCCACAGATTAATTGGGAACATCACTGCCAGCTTTTGCATCAAAACACAGCGCTTTGGATGAAGGTTTCCACACAAAATGCTAATATCTTCTTCCAGGCAGGTGTAAAGCTTGAAAACTTCAGCCGAAACAATTCACATCTCGTAAAGCAACAGACCGATGGATCACACAGACCATGGGGCAACCTTCATTAGGAACTTCCTGCACTGTAGGCAAACGTGTGTCCAACTGTTCAAATATATATGCCAAGATACAAGCTAATCTTTGCACCATCACTTCTGAGCTCTACTTACAAAGGAATTTGAATAAAACCCTGCAAGAAATTTGGGCCATTCTCTTATAACGTCCAAAAATTTGTGTTATGTTCCACTCACCACCACTTCTATCTTTTGCTTAGAAAAAAACAACCTCCTGTTTGCAGCAAAAGTGTGCTGTGCACCAACCTAGCCCCTGCACCGCATTGTGACACCCAAGCATCTCGCTGATGGGGGCTAAAATCATTCTGCCAATGGAGGATCACCTCCTGAAATTGTACCGTGTTGCAGATGAGGAGCCACCACTTGCTGTGCAGCACAAATAGTTGCCCAGCTTCCCTGTTATTTAAACCTATTCCCAGTGCCACGGGGGCCTTCAGGTCAGGATTGCTCCCACAACTCATCAAGAAGAAGGACTGGGAAATAAAAGGGAATCAACTATTTTTCTCCGGTAGGTTTGGGGTGGGGTGTGAAGATGGATGGGTGTTTCCGTTCACCTTCACGTTAATTCCCCACCTTTGCCATCCACATTCTCGGCTCTCTCAGAAGCGCTTATCTGCCTGCTGCACGGAGCCCAGCGGATGTTTTAATGCCCTGTGCCTGTCATAAAACGCAGGGACATGGGGTGACAAAGCAGAACGTGCAGTTCAACTGCAAAGCTGTGCTCGTATAAAATTCATTAGCTACACCTCTGAGCCCCAGGCGATCCACGGAGCTGGAGAAGCAGCGGCGCTGCAGCCCTCTGCCCAGCGCTGGCTGCAACGTCACCTGGCCAGGGAAAGGTGCCTGCCAACACACCTCCAGCTAGGATTACTTCTGAGCCTCACGCTGCTGAGAAGGAAAAACTGTGACATCTAGCGCCAAGAGGGAAAATGACACGTTTACAGAGAGACTGAGCTGCAGGGCGACACGAGGTGCTCTCTGCCCTTGGAGCTCAGCTGGCTCTTACCAGCGGGTGGTGAGGCCCTGCTTCTGGGACTGCCCAAACCCATCCCTCCCAACATCAGCACGTCTCAGCCACACGCTTCAGTCCCACACTGAACCCGTCCCACTCCTGAACCACGTGAGATTGTGTCACTGTGAAGAAAGGCTCCCATTTATTTATTTTCTTTTAAATTAAACTTGCAGGAATGTTAGAAGTCTTGTGCTGTAATCGAGATCTAAGCATGGTATGAACTTGAAATTTTCCTGTGAAAAACACTTCAGTGTAAATGTACTTTCGTAACCTAACGCAAGTGGATTTGTTTCCTTTCACCTATATTAACTCTGACCATTTCAAAGGCTCATGTCTAATAAACTGAGAATGGAGATGAGCTGAGCATCCACCTTCTGCTGCTTAGTTCTTGATGTGGTCACAGTGGTGCATTAAGTGCCCCATTTGTCCCACAGTCCTCATCCAGCAACACACTCAGGAGCATCAGAAGGGAGCTACTGACCGGTGTTTGGTTCTGCTGATAAAATACTGTCTCCTTCAGCTCTCTTACATATACCAACCAGCTCTGAAAATTATTTGCAAATTGTTCTTAACTTTTTAGGATTGCATATTCCATCTTATCAAGTGTGCCAGCCTGATAATATTCATAACTGAAATGTTACGGTAGCAGACAGAGCTAACTGGAGCAGTCTCACATGTAAGCAGAGGTGTCAAAGCAGCCAGCATTGTAACAGAGGACACATAAGGAGGAGTAACTGGGGACCAGAAGACTGTTCATGAGCTTACTGAGAAGGATCTGGAACAGACATCGTCTCACAGACAGCTTGAGGCAACATCCAGGATTCTGTCTGCAGCCCAAAGAAACAGCAGATGTGTTTCAGCAAGAGCTCTGGCTGTACTGAGAGGGCATGGGAATGGAAAAAGGCCCAGCATTAGCGATGCCTTCTGGGCTATGAGAGCACACGGCACGGCCAGCAGCACTGCAAGCTCCCCCGCGTGGCCATGACAGGACAGATCCTCTGCTCAGAAGGAGCAAGCACTGCCTAGGAATAAATAACAAGTTGTATTTTCATGGTCCATTAAGTCCTTGGCTTCTTTGTTGAGACTACCAGCAAAGAGATAATTAGTGCCAAATGAGGTGGTGGGTTACATGAAGTGGTCATAAGCTAAACGGAGAAAAACCTCTCACATTGTGAAAGTTCTTCGAGATTTCCCATTTCACAGATTTCTCTGAAAACAAAAACAGCATCAGCCTGGTTAGCCCAGAGCACAGCCAGCAGAGCCTGTGGGGATGGGAGACTCCCTGCTCTGAGCTCTTGCTCTGCCCAGGATCAGAGCAGGGACTGCAGCCTCTCTTGTTGACATCCAGCTGAATGCAGTGGCTGCAAATCTCCAGATTTTATGCTAGCTTCTCAATTTCACCGGCTGGCTAAAACAATTAAGGCACTTAGCTGAACTGAATGCTTTAAGAGGAGGAGTGTCTTGACCCCTTTTCACATGGAGAAAATGCAATTGTTCGGACTGCTTAGCACAGCCCCAGCAGAACAGACAAGCCCTGCCCCAGCACAGCTGATACCACGCTGGCGAGGCGCTCCTCACGTGGGGGAATAGCTCTGTTTGAATCTCTGGTATAAAACAGGTGTAAGAGAATGACAGAACATCCTGAGTTAGAAGGAACCCACAAGGATCCTCAAGTTCAACTCCCGACTCCACGAAGGATCACCCAAAAACCAAATCCCATTTGTGACAGCGTTGCCCTGATCTTCCCGGCCACCAGCAGGCAGAACAGTGACAGAGGCCTGAATGTGCTGAGCAGCAGCTGTACTGATTACAGCCAGAACTTTCCTCTATAAAAATAAGTCCTGCTCCCCTGGAAATGCCCTGCCCAGCAGGCCCAGCCAGCAGCTCACCGAGGCCCGCAGTGGAGCAGCTCAGAGCTTGGGGCACTGCTAGCCAAACCTGGGGGAGCACACATGCTGTAACAACCAGCACCCAGCAAGCACAAATTAAGACTCTTGGAACGTATTTGCTTAAATTATCCTTGCAACAGTCCCAAGTATTTCCCCCTTTGAATTTGAGCAGCCCTAACAAAGGTAAGGCCCCTGCCTGAACCCCGCCAGCCCCCCGCCTCCATCTCTGCTGGACAGAGAGCCTCGAGTGCACGCTTGTGAAAATTTGTTTCCTCAGCTGAGCGAAATTAAACCCTGAAAGCCTCAAGTCGGCTCATCCTGATAAAGGAAGTGCAGCGGGGAGGAATGAATCCGCTCGGCAGCTCGTCACCCCGTGAATGTCACCTGTCCTTCAGAGTGCCGCCGCAGCCCTTGCTCAGATTGACCGCTCTCCCATCTGAATGAGCGCCATTGTGTGCAGCAGCTATTGGTAACAGAATTCAATACCGACGCCTCAAACCTCATTCCAGCTGCACAGGGTCCCACGGCAACTGCCTGGCAGCTGAGCACCGCCGGCCGTGGGCTGCACGCCGCACCCCTCGCTTGCACTGCTCGGCAGGCAGCCAACCCAGCGCTGCCCTCCAGGCCCCCACCTCAGCCCTGCTGCTGTTGGAAGGCAGGGCAGCACTGCTGTGCACCTCTGTAAGAGGAGATCTTGAGGAGACGGAAAAACACAGGGGAATGCTGCATTTCTGTGTCCTGCTTTCCAACGGCTGAACCCCTCAGCCTGGCTGCCCCAGGAGGGCCGGATCCTGCACAGGAGATAACACCGCACACACAGCAACAGCCACACAGTTTGTTTGCAGACTGAGGGCAACGAAGTCTACCAAGGGTTAAATAAAACTCTTAATTTTTTTTTGGTGGTCTTTGGGTACAAAATCTCTTATAATAAGACTATTTGTATTCATACTGGCAGAGTAAACAGTACATGTTCATGCCCAGGCAGCTCCGTGCTTGTAATTTCAGCAAGAGCAGAGCTACGTCCCTGAGGGACTTTGCTGTTTCCCCAGCCACCATCCACTCAGACACTGAATGAGTGCAGAGAAAGAGAACGATGATGGCGTGAGGCTCCACAGCAGCACAGCCCCGGCCGGGTTTAATTGTCCTGCTTAAGGAGGTTCTGCCATAGGCCAGTGAGGAAGCACTGCTCTTGTAGTCACCACTGACTAATTAGGTTCAATCTAAAAACACTATTTTCGAAACCTTCCCCCAATAAGAGACGTGTAATAAACAGTGATAGCAACCCCTATTTCCTCTCATCACCATCCTTGATGTTCTCAGTGTAACAACAACGTTTGGACAGGTCTTATGTTCCATAACCAGTAAAAGGCACTACGCTGGTTCAGCAATGCCAAAAACATCAACACCATCATTAGAACAGTTCAGACTTAAATTACTGCAGAAGCATTCACTTATGGAATCCCATCTAGCCAAGACCAAACACAAACAAAAACAACCCCAAACCTGCTACTAGTTGGCTATCTTCTCAGGCTGCTTTAATGCTGCAACCCACGGCTTGCTGACACAACACAGCAGCAAAAGCCCACAGCTGTCTGGCCTCCTCCACGGGCAGCTGAAGGAGCAGCAATTAGTCTGGCAGCATTAGCAGCCCGTTAGTCCCACGGAAATCACTCACTAGAGGGGGATGTTGCACACACCTTGCCCACGTGCTACACAAACATGGCAGTATTTCAATGGCAAGCATAAAATTGGTTTTTCAGTTTTAAGCAGATGAAAACATTTCTATTTAGTCTTGTAAAACATATTTGGTTCAAACATAAACCCCAGTTACCTGGAATAGCTGAACGAGCACTTTTTAATTATGAAGGAAAAAATAGCATAGGCACAGGTTTGAAATGGAATCATCATTTACTATGGAGTTTAAAATATCCATTGTATGGAAGGTATTAATTTTTAATGAAACAAAAATCCCATTTCCAAGAGGGAGATTTCATCTATGAAAGACTGAATGAATAGATTTTGTGCCTGGCTTGGTAAATTTTCATTACAATTGTCAAACCTAGTCCAAGACACAACGTACTGCAGGACATGGAAAGGAAAGCAGTGTTAAAGAAGTGCAACTTGCCTCGTTTCCTCCTGGCAGCCTGTTCATGTGCACGAGCTGGCCCTGATCATCCAGCACCAATTCAGTGTACGTCAGTATGTCAGACGGCAGCGGCGGTGTTGGCAGGAATGCGTGTTCATTCATGGAATCCCAGAGTTTAATCAAAGACTAGAGGATGAAGAGACAAATTCTTGTTGAGAAAATGCTTTTGTTCAATCCGCTGTGAATTAACATTCAAGACAGAGCCCTCTAAAATCCCCCCTCCCCACAATTTGACTGGCAGTATTCAGTGGATATCACTTATTTTGGAATTTAAACTATGAAACACAGTTTCACCAAATTAGCATAATTCAAATTATGTGATTCAGGACAGAACCCAGCAAATCAGATACACAATCAATTCTGAAGCTCATTAGCACGTTTTATAATGCATGCACTGGCCAACCTTCAGGAAGGCTGGATAACAGGGTGGTAAAACAAAGACACACAAACAAGAAATGCGAGACGGTTTACATTTCAAGTTCTGCTGTTAGATTTATTAATGGAGCTACAGCAGCAGTGTATCAAGAATCCTCATTTTTTTCAAAGCCAGCCCAATTCAGAGTTGTGCAGGCCCTGGGGAACCACTGTCAGCCATTCCAGGCCACTTGTTTCCCAACAAGCAGGGATGGCAATGCACAGAAGTGCTTTGCAGATAGAGAAGTTCAGAACGATCCACCAGGCCTTAACAAAGAACTCTCACCTGCCGAAACATCTCAGGAATGTCATAGACATAGGACGTCCCTAAAGACTGTGCCTGGAATCTCTTGGACTGAAGAAGGTCCTTGGTCACGTATGGGGTATTTATCAGCATCCCATGAAGTGGTCCCTGTTTATCCCCATAGGCCTGGAACATAATCTGCAGCAGAAGACACAGCCAATTACAGCTTAATCCACCAGTTCCACAGACCTGCCTCATTCATATTTTAACAAAAATCATCTGGATATTCCACATTGGCCAGGCTTGCTTCTGTTCCCTACAAATATGTTAATACTCACATACCCTATAACACCATGCCTCATCATGCATTACTACCCTTTGGAGACAGTGCTGGACCATAACTGTGTGGATCTGAGCATCACTGACTTATTACTGCATTACAGCAGAAAGCAAAGTGAACAGAGCCACGTCCCCACAGAAAAAACCCGGTGACATAGATGACTTCACATTCACCAGTATTTCCCCTGACACCGTATCTATGCCGATGGATTGTGATGGCTGGGAGCAGAGAGGAGAACTCTGTTATTTATGGAGTCGAACAGCACTGTATCCGTATCTCCACTGACTGATCATGGAAGCTAGGTCAAGACTTGCATATGTCATTTGGCTTGAAGTTTTGATATTATAAGTTTAAAAGATTTTCCCAGAGTAGCAACATGAATTATCAGCTGCCATGCTTCATGGCACTATATATTCCACTCAGCCAGGACTTGGAAGGAAATCTATTTCAACTGAGAAATAAACACGAGGAGCACTGCATAACTGGGACAGGGCTGCACAAATGCTGCCTCATAGAAATGCACCTGACAAAAGCAACATGATCGGGCTTTCTTATCAACAGAACGGATATCAGATCTGATACCGTAAACTACAGATGCTTTCTAATTGCGGGGGAGATAATTGAAGAATTCCACAAGAAAGAAAATTCAGCAAAAAAGTCTATTTCAGGCTTTATATTCAAAGGAACAGTTCACACACTGTTTTCAAAAACACTCCTCTTTGAAGCTGCTTTGGTGATGGCTATCTGCTCAGGCCAACACGCATTTGGGCCAGGGTCCCTGTTAGGAACCTGTACTGATCCGCAGTGACCTTCACAGGTTTCTAACAAAACTTGAGGGCAAAGCTTAACTACTGCAGATTACTGAAACATTCTTTCTCTTTTCTCGTCCCCACTCAAAGGCAGAAATGAAGCAAAATGTGGCTGCTATCTGCTCGGAGATCTCTGAGAACTGGACAGCCTGTGCAGCCAGGCTGCAAGAATTCAATGGAGGAGAGGGGGAGAAGAGGTGACTCAGCACTCTGGGCTGCACATTAACACTGCCCAGGCAATTTGTTCTGTTGCTACTTCTGCATGGCAGGAAGATTATTACAGCGGGAGATGTAAACATTCCTGTATTTAAATATTTTTCATGCTTCCTATGGTTCGTGCACTTTAGGATATGTAAGGATTTGAGTTAACTGCAATATTCTCACGCCACGAAAAGCACAAAGACCTGAGAACAGCTGTAACCACTACAAAAAAGCCCATTACGCTTAATAAAAATGACATAAAAGCACCTTCCACAGTTTTATAGCACCCTACCCCAGTCGTTCCCTACACCTTCAGAATCACAGAACATGCTGGGCTGGAAGGGACCCACAAGCATCAAGTCCAGCTCCAGGCTTCAAACACAACACCCAAAATTCACACCGTGCTTCTGAGAGCACGCACAAAACAAGTAGGGGACATGCACTTTTAGGGGACATGCACTTTTAGGGGACATGCA
>NW_024884900.1:1415889-1435750 GCF_019232065.1 Centrocercus urophasianus | reverse complement strand
TAGGGGACATGCACTTTTAGGGGACATGCACTTTTAGGGGACATGCACTTTTAGGGGACATGCACTTTTACAAAACATTATATTTACTACTCCTACGTTCCTCTTGCAATTATTTTACAATGATATGCTCTTCTTGGTGTGGCGAAGTTTTATATTGCTATGGCTGTTTTATATTACCTGAAAACACAGCAAACCACAGAAGAGCCCTATCAGGTGCAATACGCCCCCCACAAATACTTTGAGCACGAAACCACAGAGCCACGTGGAACCATACCTGCGCCGTCCTGGAATCCGTCACCTCTTTGTACAGGCTGATGTCCAGGTAGTAGCCCGACTCGTTGGTCAGGAAGAGCCGAATGGGGATGGCCTTTCCTGTGGGTGTCAGCCGAATGTTGATCTTCAGCTCGGCCTGGAGGACGCGGAGCTTCCACAGGCGGCTCCCGTAGCGCATCACCATGCTGCGCACGGATTCCTCGATCTTAAAACACAGCAGAACTTGCCTCACCTTTCTGGACACAGCACCCCGCAGCTGTAAGCTTCTGCTCCAAGGGCAGCCCAGCATTTTGGGGCCGTGGAAAGAGAGCTCCACACGAGCTGCTACCAGACCCTTTCTCATCCTGACAGCTCTTGATATGCAGGAGCAGGACCCAAAACGCAGGGATGGCACTGAACTCAGACACCTCACTCCCCAGCCAAGCACTGCGTCCCCTGCACTGACCTCTCTCCTGCAAGCACAGCTCAGAGCTCAGAATTACAAAACACAGGAAAGTGAAATCCTTGACAAACAGTTGTATAGCACTTATATGCACAATAATCATGTTTCACAGCACACACGGTACAGTGCTTTAAATCAACAAAGTAATTACTGCTTGGAGCTTGGCCTTCTGGTGTTCTATTAAACTTTGTAATATACTACTGTTGGCAAATAGCGCATATTAAAAGAAGGCAATTTATAGTCTGTTTTTAACATTCTTTCCAAAAAAAAAAAAAGTCTCCTTTCCACTGCTGCTCAGGAAAAAGTCACGGTGTGCATCTGAAGGCTGCCCAACATCCGGGCCTGCACACCCCTGGTGCTCCTGAGAACTGATGGGTCAGGATTCACTGAGAGCGCATTTATTCAAAAGCAATTTAAATCACCAATTTTTAATCATGAGTTAAAGTCAGCAAGCAAGAGATCCTTACTCCGATAACCAATTCATCTTTTTAAACTTTCAGTTATTCTCATGAGGAAAGGTCAGCTCTCATATCCTTTGGTAACCATGAGCAGAATGTTGATTCCCAACCACACGCAGCCATGCAGCCTTTACAGCATATCCAGGACTTGCTTTGCAGTGGTCTGCTAACCACAAATGTAATTTATGCCTACAAACTCGTTTATCCATTCTAATCCCTCATGTCTTTAAAAGACATAAGGAACATGAGAAGTGGTTCTTGCAAATAGCACAGGTGTTAGAGCTGTTTTTACCTAAAAGGCTTCCAAAGCTACCCCTAACAGATCTGGGTTAACACACAGCATTACTCTCTTTCTATCTGGTAGTAACATGCACTACCAGCCCATTCCCAAGGCAAAAGTATACTCCATATGACTTACACTGACAAGAAGAAATCAAAATTAGTCATTAAATAACTGAACAAGCAGTGCAGAATCTCTCAGCACTCCCATGGCTCACTACTGAAAAGCAGAACTCCAATATTTGGAGGAACTAAACAGACCCTCACGTTATCACTTGTAACACTAGTCCCCAACTTCTTGTGATTTCTGCTACAAAAAAGGCTGGTAGGAACTGCATATCATTCACCAAGCCATTAAAATGCACTCAGTCAATAGGTGCAGTTACACAGCATAGAGAGACAACAAACGACCGTTTATTCTGGCAAGCAAAGCCCAAGAAAAACAAACAGTTCAGGGTTGGCAAGAAGGCCATACCTTAGATGGGTCCATGATGACAGTAGGCACAAAATTTAAGAAGATGTGATTGCAGTCAGTGCGCACGTTGGTATTATTAAATGCCACCTCCAACTCATCCATGGCTTCCAAAAGCAATCGCTCTCCCTCGTTTTGCAGATACTCGAAGGAGGCTTCCTGCCAGACATTGTCAACAAATAATTTACCTTCTATTCAAAAATCACAACCCAAGTAAACAGCCTTTGAAAAACTGCAGAAGGACTTGACTGAGAAAACAGGTTACTTTAGTATCAGCAGGATGCGCAGCGCTAAAACAGATCAATCACAGTCACAGAGGCAGTACTCCCACCTTCTGGGTCCACATATCCAGCTGACTTGTTTAGGTCAGCATAAATACGAACTTGGACAGGTAAAACTTGCTTCAGTAGCAGGAGGAACAGGGAGAAATAACTACTGCAGGGATTTCTGACTATCCACAGCCCAGAGAAAAATCTCTGTAAGGTACAGGAATACTGCCTTTGAAGACATGCTGCTGCAAAGCCAGTGTGAGCAAAGAGAGGGCACACAACTGCGGCACTCTATGTGTGCTATATGTTTTCAGGCAGATTCTCAAGGGATTTACAGAGTTTTATAGGCTGTCTTGGAAAGAGAGCTCAGCTGGATGACAAAACTCACCTTGGTAACTAGGTCTGAATGCCTTATAATGGCCCTCACAAAGAACCTGTAGTCCGTCACTTCTGTTCCTACTTCAACTTTAGCTGCTCCCAGGTAGAGATGCATTTTGTGGTTGGCACACGGAATGGCAGTGAGGTCAAAGTTTCGCATTCGGTTCAGCTCCAGCTGAAAAGCCAGCGCTGGCTCCAGATGGCGGTAGATCCTGTCTTCTTCAAACTGAAGGAACGCAGCATGAGCAGAGAGGGAAGGATGTACAGAGGAGGTGGGTTAAGAGGGTGGAACGCTGAGGATGTAGAAATCTGGATGATACCCATTGCATTCATTCGTACATCCATTATATTACATTCATATGCCCTAAAAGGCTAAAAATTCAAACTAAATTGTTGAACTACTAAGAGTCGAACACACAATGTAAGACAGCAAGTTCTCCAGCTCTTTCCCCTCTTTTTCAGGGAAGCCAAGAAGTTTGATATCGAATCATTATACAGCTTCTACACTTCCCCTGTTATGCTGTGAATGAAACCCACAAACACAGAAGCTTTAAGTCAGGTTCCAAATGCATTAATTTTTATCCCGTTACCAGAGACTCATCATTGTTCCTGGAATCTACTGCTGTGTGGGAAGGTGAAGATACCACACTGTGCAGTGAAGCTGAGCTGAAGCAGCTCCCTGCAACAGCAGCACGAGCAGCTACGTGAGAGGATACAATGAGTGCTTAGAGAAGAAAGACTTTAGATTGTACAGCTTACCTTATCCCGGGCACGGAACGTGAAGAACTTTGGGAATTCCCTCTGAAAACAAAAACGATGACATTAATCCTCCAGAAGCTATCCACCTGGGGTAGCACCGTAACAGAGGAGATCACTGAAGTTGTTCCCAGCTACTTTTGCAGCATTACAAAGCAGTGGAAAACCAAGTTACCCCCAGCAAGGCAGCAGAGGTAGTTCAGGCCTGTCTTTGCCGTCAATGCAACAGATGCCACTTGACTGGCTTTTTATTATTGTGGTCAATTATCAACAGACAATACAATTGAACTTCTGCTAGTTCTGTTATTGCTGCAGTGATTGTGGAAACGTTTGGGAGCTGTACAATCACGTTAACACCTTGTTATGTAAGCTGATGTACACAGAACAATCTATATTAACTGTATGAAGTTATCTTCACAGCCCTACTGTTAGAAATACCCTCTTTCCAATGAAAATTATGAATTGTAATAACAGAACTTCATTCCATGTGGAAGTAGAACTCAGAAAAACCTCCCAGCTATTGGTTAGGTTTCTCTGTTATTCTATTGCTCAGATTATATCCTAGCAAAATGTAAAAGGCTTATATTTTTTTTGTGGTGCACTGAATGTCTCAGAGGGCAGCAAGTCTAGACAGCATCCTGCTATGCACACCCTCAATTCCATTCAAGAAGTCATCTATTTCTGTGGAACTGCACTCGCACTGCGTGAAGGAACATTTCTGAATGCTTTGCACCAACACGAGAACACCAGCCATTGGTACTTCAGGTAACAGAAAGGAGCACACCCAGCTGGCCAGAGCTCTCATTGAGAAATAAAGGCGGTCTCTGACTTGAAGTCACTGAATTTCTGAATCACATTCTCACCATCAATAAGGGCGTGCAAGCCTAGCTTGATTCAGTGCAACAAACAGCAGATAAAATAACCACCTTGTAAATCATCCTAACCTCCCACAAAAAACAGCCCCTGGAATGCCCCCCGATAGCTGAACAAAAGAACCTGTGTTTGACTGGAGTGTGTCTTCTGGACCAGCCAGAAGTAAGGGAACCCTGCCTGAACATTCAGACACATAGGGGCACATAGGTGAGCCTACAAGGACCAAGTGCTCTGCAACAAGCACACGCAGGACTTCCATGTTTCCTCACTTCTCTTCCAAATCCCTCCCACCTGTTCCCCCCTGCACACTGCCAATTTCCCCTAATATCATCCATGCCCATTCTATCACTAATGTAATTGCTTTCAAGGCATTTGACTATTGTTGTGGGCAAATATAATAATTAGATGTGCACACAAAAAAATTCTCAGTGCTCTGGTACCAAAATCCAAAAGAGTGCTCCATTTCCTAGGCAGAAGAATTATACCCCCGCTGTGTTCTCATCAACCAACCATCATCAAGACAATCAAAATAATTTGCCTAAATTAGCCAATCAAGACACCCTGCAAATCGCAGAATGTGAAAAGCTACAACAGAAATCATCATAGTTGATTATTATACTAATAATCACGTTAAAAACCTAATGAGATGAGGAAATTGGAAGCTTGCTGGAGCAACTCTCTATTACCTCAACATGCTGGGAACTAATTATATAGACTGTAATTAAAACAAAAACAAACCCAAGCCTGGGCCCTGGCTAAGTTAATAGTTGGTCCAATAATAAACGGAATAGAACAGGAGATGGTAATAAAGACTGACACAAAACGTCCCAGCGGTGCTCTAGAAACTTTGCAGGCAGATGAGATGTGCAGTGCACCCTCTGGCTCAGGAGCATCCTACCAGCACATCACATCAGCACAGCTCAGGGCCAGCACAAGGCTGCCTCGGTCCAAGCCTGATCTCTGATGCATGCTGCAGAGCTTATCCATAGACTTCTGCTTTGCGTTCTTCAAGTATCAACCCAACTCTCTAAAAATTCATTTTTTCCCATCTAAAGCTAGGGTTTCCTTCTAAGAGTCCAATTCCTACATAACCCTCTCACCAGTACCTGTCTGTGCACCGTGGTCACGGATTCCCAGCAGTGCTCAACTTGCTGAACCAGGTTCATTAAACACAGGATGAATTTCTTGCACTTTAAAGACTCCTAACAACCTCCAGAGTTGTAAAGCAGCTACAGAAGGGCTAAAAATACTGCTTATGCTTTGCCACCTTGAAAACAGGGCCAACCTAAGTCTTGCAGATGCCAAAGCCCAGGAGAAAGAAGTAATTCACAGCAGCAGAAGCACCAAACATTTTCCACGTCATTAAGTCGTCAGACAAAATTTAGCAAGTCACTTCAGTCATTCCTCTAAGTTATACTGAAATCAGGGAGAAGACTGAAGGAATCCCCACAGCATGTAAGAAATAAAAAAATGTGATTGCATTTCAGAATATAGAACTATGTGAATACAATGAAGACCTTGGTCAAAGTGCCAGCCATGAGGTTAGCCAGGCAATGAGCATGCAAGCAGCCCTGCTGAAGGCAGCAGGTCCGGCCTCGTAGTGAAATTCAACTCTGATACAATGCTGGCATCAAAGGCCTGGCTAAGAACCAAATGAGAACCAGAGTCGCTTACGAGTCTCTTGGCCTCTCATCAGAAATACCACCATGTTCCAGAGCCTTTTTTACTTACATGAAATCTCTGATCCACCTCACAGTTGACCTGTTTCCTGAAGTCCTTACAAACGAACCACACAAACACAGGAAGAGAAAAAAAAGAAAAAAAAAAAAGCAGAAGAAAGCTAGCAATTAGAATGAAAATCAAAAATGAATTATCAAGATTACAAGAGGTGCCAAGATTGCTTACAATTGTAAATTAATTTTCTTAAGCAAATGCATTAAAACAATCTCCAATTTTAAAGAACAAAAACAGTGAAGTCAGAAATAACTGCAGTTATTGGACTTAACTTGTGACAAGCACAATAAATTCAATGCTTCTATGAACTAGAAACCAAAGAGTTTTTAGCAGCATGAGAGACACCAAAATACCTTCTGTGCCACAAGGAATGTCAGCCTCCGGATGCCATGCTCAATCAGGACTGATTTCTGCAAAAGGAAAAGAAGGAATCAAGACTTAGCTTCACAGAGAAGGAACACATTCACAATGTGTGCAAGTCTTCTCTGAACCAGAAAAGCTCTACAGATGCTCCTGCACCTCTGTTGCAAGTTCATTCCCAGCCGGTTTTGATCTACTCACAGCTACGATCTCCCATCTGCTGACTGCACTGCAGCACACATAAGCAAATTCATAAAGTCTGCAGTTAAGTAACCACAGGGCAAGGGCAAAGCACCCCAGGTGAACCTTGCCAACAAGCAGAGCAGAAGAGTTGGCTACAAGTCTTGAAGGGCTTTCTCTCATCGGTCAACACAAGTTGGTCTTTTTGCAAAGATTTCTTTCTTAGCACAAGATAGGCATGGTGAGGCCATGGAAAGGGATCCTTTTAGAGGAACTGACCCAAAGAAGCACGACACCACGTACTTGATTTTGGCACAAGCAATACATGAACAACCCTGACCAAAGGACGGATCCATCGATATCACAAAGGTGACAAATGGTATTTGTGGCACCGTCCCTCAGGCACCTATCAGATGTGCCCATTCTGGTTGCTTCTTGAACCAATTCCAGAAAGCCACATTGCAAATGAAAGTGGTGTGATGAGCATTTGCCACATCACTGGCTTTTTTAAGCGTTAAAAAACTCGTAATTTTGCCCCTTTAAAACTTTATCCTGTCTCCTCCTTTTTCCAATTGAAAAGCAAAAAAGATCAAAATAAAAAAAGAAGAAAAAAAATGAAATGAGAACTTTGCTAGCCCAGGAACAAAACAACCCCTTTCAGCACAGACAGCAATGTTTTACTAAGGTTAAGCCCTTTGAAAATGAGCATCAGCGACTATATTCATAGCAAGAGGAAGAAAATAACTTTAATAATTCCATGATTTAAAAAGCAAAAATTGTTATTGCTTTTAAAATTCCACAAGTGGCAGACAATAACAGCATAGCAACAGGATTCTGATTACATCGTAATAATGCGGGTCTCACAGCGAGTCCACAGCCATTACAGAGCGATTAGCCATCAGCACCTGGAGAAACTCCATTTACACCGACTGCCTCAATCTCCTCCACAAGTCATTTACAAGTATATGATCCTAATTTCTATTAGAAAAAACACACACAACATGCTGGGACTAGAAGATTATTTGGACAATTTGGATCAACCTATTTGATAGTTTAATGTGTTTGGGAATTTTTTTTTTTTTTTAATTTCTTTCCTTTTATCCCCTCCCATAAAACGCCTCGAGCATGATCAAGAAGATGAAAAGTAACACTAGTTTTAATTTTTATATTTGATTATTTGCTTTGCTTAAAGAGGCAGGAAGCTGCTGAAGTCTAGCAGGTACCAGTCCCACGTGGGAACCCCTCTTTTCTGCAGAACGTATGACTAACTTCCAAGCTGGGAAGAGAAGTTACAAACTGCTCTCTCAGTGCTCTCACAGCCACTGCAGGTAGCATGGATGCAGCAGGCTCCCAGTGCCCAGAGAGCCATTCATACCAACAAGCCTGAGTTCTTCACGCCCATCAGGAAAGCAAGTGAACACAGGCACTAGTGGCTGCCCCCAACACAGCTTTCTCAGGAGTGGCCACAGGATCAATACTTGATACCCTGAAGTGAATCTCACGGAGCAATAAAGCATACCAAAGCAATTCCACTTGGGGCAAAAAACATCACCTGACAAATATATATATATATTTTTTAAGGTCTTTTACCCTACCAGAAATTGAAAGTCCTGAGGTGAAGGATTAGAATGGACCACGAAGTGCTACAAACTAAAATGAGAGCTGCGTGGTTTTCAGTGTCCACCTTGGAGGCTTCAGAAAGGGGTAGCGATATCCAAACAGTGAAGTGGTAAGATTTCAGATGGCAGAAATTAAGGATGCAACTATTGCATTTATTTGTGGAAAAAACATCTGAGAAGCACAATGACTTCCCAAAGCAGACAGACCTGTCCTGAACAGGCAGCCTGCTCCAGAGCGGGAGAGAACTGAGCTGACTTACCTTGCTCTGTGTGAACTCTCTGAACATGGCTGCCAGCCCATCATCATCAACGTCCCCATCAGTTTTAATAGCAACATTAAGAATGTGAATGGGCTCCTCACGGGCAGCCTGCAATTTGAAGAACACATGCCACATAAATAAACTGTGAACAACAACTCTTAAACTCAGGTCCCATAGGAAACAGATGACTTCAGCAGAGTTTGCTATCAAACAAGGAAAACAACAGGGGAAATCCTTGATCAAGCAGCCTCACAAGTTCATGTTTCAGAAGTAAGAGAGAAAATCCACAAACAGCAAACAGGAGCTTCGTTTGGAGGATCCAGTTCTGACTTGGTGAACTCAAGCATGTCTCATTTGGATGCAAAATGAATGCAGGGTCAGGGCCTCTCTTCATGAGATGCAATGCAGGCAAGGCATAAAAGGGCTCTGGCATCTTGAAAGGTAATGGCATTAAGTAAATTTAGTATAAGAGCAAAACATTGTGCACTTTCACATCTGCAACAGAACGAAATAATGTAATTGGAAGTGTCAATGACATTGGAGGTCTGAGAAGTGACAAACGTAGTGCTCAAAAATTTGTGGTTAACTCTGACAAACTGAGTATGAACTGAAAATTTTCCTTGGTGAAATGAGGAGTTAAAGAGAAAGATCTGAGGACATTAAGGTTGATGGCAATGCTCTGGAACAAGGCCTCAGTATTTACACACATCCAGATCAACAGCTAAGTTTAAAACCAAGCCCTGCTCTGAACACAGACTGTACTGCACCAGAGGTCCCAGCTGCTGGGGGCAGGACTGAGCAGTGAGCAGCTACCTGTGGTGCCAGGGACAGCATTTCTTCTGTCACTAAGAATTACAAACCATCTGCTTCCTCTGCACCTGTTCTCCACGTCAGTGCAAAAACTGTCAGGGCTTCAACTCTCTTTTTTCTCATAAAAAGAGTTCTAACTGGCAAAAGAGAGAGAACAGTCAGAATGTAAAGCAAGTGGAAACCTACTCTGTCTGAGCTCTCAGTTACACTGCCATGGATCCAATAATTCTACTGATGCTAAAAGCAACAATCTGAATTTACATGGAGAGTAAGACATAACTCTGGTTTTAGAACAGTCAGGAAATGGCCACCTACTTTTATTCACCTGCTGTGAAAAGAGCAAACAAAACACATACATAAATACATAAAGCTCTTAACTCCTGCTTCCAGCACTGGAACAAGTGGAAAGCATCTAGCCTGCAGTCACTGCAGCATTCTGCATGTCTTCCATTTCCAAACTGAGAGCAACCTCCAGAGAGAAAAATTACTGTACCTTGTCTTCATCATAGAGGGAAGCATGGCCAGCTTCAGGGAAGGTTGGGCTCTGGGGAGGAGAGTCGCAGAAACAACTCATCACTTCATCAAAGATTCTGAAATACACCAGAGAAGTATTAGTCATAAACACACTGCTGTAGCTCACTGAAGGCATACAGCCCTAAAATCCACAAATCACATTGCCAAGAGGAGAGGAGAGAAAAGGACTGCTTCCATTTGCAGGACTGAGACTCAAAAGATGAGGAGGCAGGATCTCCTCCATCCTTCCACCTGAGCACAGCCTGCATCTTCCTGCACTTGTCACAGATCCTATGGCCGCAGGCATTCATGACTGCCATGAGCTCTGCTGTCTTTTTTGTCTAGTCCAGAAATGCTGAAAGCACAAAGAATATCCCCTCCCCTGTGTACAGGAGCACTGGAAATCAGCACAGAAGCAGATGATCTCCAGCCAGCAGCAGTTCTGGATGCTGCTCCTTCTGGCCGCACGCTGCTCTGGCAGCGGCCTGAAAACTTCCATTAGCTGAAGGAGGCAGATGAGAGGATCCCAACAGACACCCCAAGAGCTGAACAAACAAGCTCAGGATCGCTTTGAGCCTGCTTCTAAACAGTCCCATTTGCGCCCACCAAGGAACACAACCATCAGCCTCCCCACATACCTGACAAAATCCTCAAACGTGCGGAAGGAGACCATTCCGCCCATCCGCTGGCACGGCGGAGTGAACGAGTTGTCCAGCAGCACATCACTCACACTGGCTACGTGGACCATCCCGTAGTGATTGAGGTTGGAAGAGAAGGACATTCTAAATGGCAACACAGTAACAGCACAGTCAGTAGGGACAAGGGAGAGAAGGTCACCTGAGGACAAACATCTGCGTGTGCGCACGTGCTCCGACCACCCAACGCATGGCTGTTTATCCTGAGTGACACTGCAGGACTGCTGGGTTCTCGGCACGCCAGAGCTGCTGTGCTGCCATTTCCTAGGGCCCTGCAATGGTGGCACGTGTCTGCTGCCACTGATTCTCTTACCTGGACATCCTCCCAAGGCACAGAGTCAGGAAACAATGTTATAAGCCCTCAGAACCAGTACTTCTTAGGGTTAAGGGAGGAGACAGGTGAACTATGACTATGCAAAGCTGAACACATTTTTCCCCCCCATATGGTCCTTTACAGGTGGAATAACAGCCACTCCTCTTCTGCTCCTGCCTGTACAGTGAGTGCAGCACTCATCCAGGGCCAATTCCTGATGTCAGTGAGTGGCACCAGGACAGATTTACACAAGCTCAGAGGAAGGCACCAAGTAAAGGACTTCTATTTAGGGCAAAACTGCTCACTGCAAAGGTCAGTATTCTTTCCTGGAGAAGGCATGATCCTGTGCACATTAAAGTAGCACTGACTTCTCAGATAGCTCAACAGCTGTGGCAGCATACACTGCTGTGAAACTGCTGGTGTTCGTTTGGGCAGTGAGCTTTTCTGTTAATTTGGGCAGTGAGATTTTGTCATCTGTTTCTTCTGTGTTTATTTTTCTGATTTGCTTTTGTTGTTGTTACAGCTCCACGTTGTCGTGGCCAAGACTAGCAGAGGAAGTTCCTTGCATGTCAACACAAATACTCCAACCAACTAAACACCCCCTCTCCAGCAGGCAGAATGGGGTTTTGCCTTCTCTGGAGTAAAGGGGAACAGCGCTCCTCATTTCTGCACTGCACACTACAGACCCAGCTGCATTCCCTGCAGGATGGGCTCCTGCAGCTCAGGGCAGCCCGCCCTCCCTTCCCTCCCCTTGGGGCTCAGGACACATCAACAAAGTCAAGTTCTGTCCTCCCCAGGTGGTGCCGTAAGGGCAGGAATGAGGGCATTGATTCAGCACAGCACCACAGCAACGTCCACCTCCTGCTGTCCCACCAGCGCTCACGTGGTGCTGGATGGGCATGGCTCACACTGCTGCTTCATTCACTCCCCAGTCCTTCCCACAGAAAACCACTGTGACACGGCCCTAAGAACACCAATAGCCACTCTAAGCTATCATCAGTTTGATTAATAGCTCTCTGTGTATAAAGTCAATGTTTCTGTAATTTATCTCTGATTAAGAGCCACGAGACTTTCGAGCCCGTTTGTACTATTTTCCCTAAATAGGCATGTAAGCAGTAATAAATAATAAGTATTCATGTTTTGAAAGAGAAAAATGTTTCAGGACATGCCTTGGTGTACATTTCTTACAGCCAATACAAAACATATCACAGAACAGTAACTAAACAAAGAGACAGCAGACATTTTTCATGTATTATTTAAAACAAGAAATACTTTTCAACTGAGACACGGGAGGAAAAATTAGCATCCAGAACACAACAAAACATGCTGTCAGCTGTTGGAGATGTAGATTCATCTATGGCACGAGGGAGGTAAGACAGCCTCAACGAATTCTAAGCTAGTTGCGAGAAACCAGAGCGGCAACAGGTGTGCTATGAGCCCAAGGCAAAGCCCTGCTCCCTGTGCCACCCCACAGAGGGACCAGCTGGGATCCCGTTCCAAAAGGAGAGACCCACGCAGGAGCTGCGCTCCGCACTGCGGGCGCACCGAGCAGATTTAATTGTGGAGACTGCTGCATGCAAAGCTGCTTCTAAAAAGGGTGGTGAAAAGCTGAAAACATGTTTTAGACAAAGGGAGAGGAAAAGGGAGGGAAAAGAGTTAGGTTTGAGAGCTTCCGAAGCAAAGAGAAGGGCACTACAACAAAACATGTTAGAACATTGAGCACTAGACTACTTCTTTCTAGTCTTTCTGTTCAAATTTTAAAAGATGATGAGTACCGTACCTGTTTAGCGTGGGGATGTTCCCTCTGTAATCAAACAACCACAGTTAGTTACAGATTGGTTAGTGAAAGCCATCATCAAAAACTATCATCAGGCTGGTCCGCAGACCAGCGACACCTTTAAATTGACCGAACCCAAATTTGTCCAGCAGAAATTAGGCAGAATTCAATTTCATTGACCCTGAGGAGGCACCCACCACCTGACTTGCCACGACTGCCACGGGAGTAAACACAGACCATGCACATGACATGCAAATAACACATATGAGGAAAGCACGCTGCATTCGCAAGGCACCCTGCATTCCTACAGCACCTCATGGCGCTGCTGCAAGCCCTGTGCAAACACCAACGGAGCTTCAAAGATCAGAGTGGGAGTCAGCCCCACCTGACAGAAGAGCAAACAGCAGCACAGATGCAAAAGAGTGCCTGTGTCCCATAGGGAGACTGCAACAGGTTCAGAAAAAAAAGCCAAATCCTCATTGCCAAACCTCCCCAGTAAGCAGCAGCCCACAGGGCGAGAACAAAGCAAATGCACACAAACACCACGGAACACTTGGCATTTGCAGCATCAAGGCCGTGAACACCAAAAAGAACAAACACAACTTGAGACCAACTTCAGCAAAATTGAGTGGTTCTTTCATAACATCAGCCCACAACTCCCCGCTTTTCTGCTTGCAAACCACAACTCAGCCATGGCTGTGAGCTAAATGGAGCTGAGGTGCACAGCTTCCCAGCAGTGGTCACACTTTGCCCATCCATTCACAGGAGCACAAGGTGGCAAATGGCTCCATGCAAGATGCAGAAATGGCTGCAGTGTGGCATTCAAAATAGCAAAGATTGAACCAGAAAAACACACATGCGCCCAGGAGGCTTGTGCAGAGATCAGCAACATGGAAAGGTCAAAAGTAAAGCTTCAGGGAGCACAGATCTGGCCATTTGTCCTTCCCTCCCTACAGAAACCTGGGGAAGATCAAACTACAGAGTTTCCTAATGCCTTTAGCCATAGGCAAGGCCCTGGGCTGCTGGACATGAAATCCTGGTGATAAGCGACCACAGTGTTTCCATGGTCACAGCCCTGGGTGAACTCAATGCACAAAACAGATTTTGTTACATCAGAACCACATTCACTGTGAGGCTGTAGGTTCAGTGCTTTACTGACAGAGGCACGGAAGTTCCCCTGACTTCCTTAAGCCATAGGGCAGAAAACAAAACTTCTTGGGCTGAAGACATGCCTATCTGCTGCTTAATAACTAAATTTAAATAACTCCATTTGCATTCTGAGGGACAGACAGTTTGCTGAGAGCCTGCTGCTAGGGCTCAAAGGGACACAGGGATGCAGGGTTTTGTGCCTTTTTTCTGTCTTGCTAAGTGGTGGGAAAGCTGCATGTGATCTCCTTCAGATGGAAAGAAAACAACAGCCTGGTGAGAACAGGCAGCTCCTACACATGGTGCACTCACGTAGTGCTCCCTGGGATGCTTTCAGAAAACTGAAAGAAGAAAGCCAACCAAACAGTGCAACAAACACTCATTTCTGCCTCAAAGTGAGCACCCTGCTGCCCTGCTCTGGGAACCACTCCCAGACCACTTGGAATGCAGGTGGAGAGATTCTGGCAGGAATCACAGCAGGAAAACAGATCTCAAGAAGGAGCGGAGAACAGCAGCAGGGCTGTGCCATAACCGCAGGCACGGCTGCAGGAACCCTCCTGTATCCCAGCTCAGCTGTCACTGTCACCATCCTGCACCGAGAGCCAAGGGCTGATGCGTGCAGCACAGGCGGGCCCTGGGGCGAGGTGTGACTGAAAGGCATCGCACCTCCGCAGCTCCACGAACAAGGCTGCAAAGCTTGCAGGGGAACCAGCAGGAGCACAGCTCTGGCACAGCACCGCTGCCATGCTGCTGGCCACGACCAGGAGCCCTCCCACCACCCCTCACCCTGACCTTCACCAAGTACCCCCCCACCCGGGGGGCTGATCCCACAGCACTGTGCCCCAGCCCCATGCAAGCAGCACCGCACGGCCTCATGTTGCAATTACTCCTCCTGCTCAAGCAAAGGAAAATCCCCCCAGGTCCTTCCTGCACCTTCTGGGTGAATTTCCATTCCTTCCCCCACCCCCGGCAGCGCTGGCTGTGCGTGCGAAGCGCCGCGGGTTGCAGCAAGCTGTGATGGAGGTGCCGGCGTGGGGCAAAGCTTTTGAAATCAGGCAGCAAAGCAGAATCAGCAGAGGTTGGCTGAATAACCCACTTGTAGTTATTAACAGCAGTAACACAGGAGAAAGAGCAATTCCACTGGCTGTGACCAGTGGCACTCCTCTTATGTTTCTTCATTTCTGTAGAAGAATCTAAACAGAAGGCTGTGAAACATGCCTCAAACCATACATTTTGATTGGGTTTTTCCTCTCCCTCTTTCTTCCCTCATTCTTCTGCTCCCTCTGTGATTCAGCCAAGCTGAATCTGCTACTGAAGTCCAATTTGCATAAAATTATCATCGTTCCATTCAGTTTGCTGCCCCTCCAACAGCCCGTTCTTTCCTCCGCTGGAAGATTTCGCCCTTTCTGAAACAGCCAAGCCAAGGGAACTGCAACCCATTACTGCTGCCTGCTGTCTAATTAACATCAAACCCTCAGCACGAGGCTGCGGGGATTTACAGGTGTCCTGGAATCATTCCCCCCTCCCTCCCGGCAGCAGCCGCTCTCCTGCAGCACGGAGGGGACCTCAGGCTGCTGACGGCACATTTTGGGCTGTGCGCTCGGCCCGCAGCAGAGCAGCTCTTTCCACACAAGGAATCCAATGGCTGAAACAAGAGGCTGTTCTAACAGCTATTTCAGGCCACAGGAAACATGTTCATTTTGTTAGAAATTCAGATCTCCTGACTGTGTCATTGTAAAATGATGAGGCAGGCTAGTGGGAAGGTACTTAAAGCTCTGCTCTAAATGTATGCCAGTTTGGGCCCTTGATTCTTCTATAAAAACCACTGTTTGGAAACATCAATGTAAAATTTGGCTTTCAGCTTTCAAAATGGTTTCAACCTGTAAGCTAAGGAAGAGGCTGACAAAAAGAACAACCAAAGTACTCCATAGATGACAAAACATCAAGAGACAGCTCCAAGAAACATGCATCGCTCTTAAGCTTTGAAATCAGCAACACCAAAGTCCAAGGAAGGTGCCAACAAACATCCACAAGCACAAAAAAATGATACTGGGCAGAAACAGGCACAAGATAGTTGAGACACTGATGCTGAGACGCTTGGAAATACAAGACAACCAACGACAGGACCCAAGTTCCACTCTCAGAAGCATCAAGGACAACAGAATGCAGTTCCAGGAAGGGATTCAGACAAACCTAAGGCATCTGCTTGTATGCACGTTTGTGAGTTGTGTGCATTCTCAACTTCAAATACAATCAGAGTTAGCAGCCCGTTTGAGCTGCCAAATAAAACTTGCTTTAAAGCTAAGTAAGACAATTGTCAAATTTTAAAGTCCTTGGTGGCTTGGAATGTACCCAGAGCAAACCTGCACCACTAAAACCTTCCATCGCTTCTACCACCCGATCTCGTCCAGGTTTGAGATTCTCCACGACATTTCAAGGCCACCTGTGTGGCACAGGGGACAAAAGCCCCATTGAAAAAACACTGTATTTCCCTCTTTCTCTTCTTATACCAGATACACAACGTTTCTTTGAACAGTTTTTAAGCCAAGAACAGGGGAGCGCTGCTTCCCGTGCTGAACACCTAAGAAAGGCCTCTCAGTGCCTGTCACCCAGCTCGCCATTCTTACAAAGGAAACCAAACCTCTGAACAGCAGGCAATATCCCACCAGTCTGCCATCTCAGCAGGCCAGACTGAACAAAAGGGAGGCAGAGAGCAGCTCGGATCAGGGCTTACTTCATTCTCACAGGCTTTCTCACCGGGACTGGAGACAACAGAGAGGCAGGTGATCCCAACACCAGGGCTCTGCACACAGGCACGTGCTTGCAGTACCCTGCTGCATCCCGGAGGTGCCCTTGGATTGCTTCCTCCAGATCCAATTACTGCAATGCTCTTTACTTGGAGAGGGCTGGGAGGCTCCATTTACTGCAAAAGGCACCAGATGGTTGCACCGTGCTCCTCGTCTGGCTTGCACTGGGCAAGGAGGAACGCTGGGCTTGATCTATACAGCCCTCTATGGTTTCAATTATAAGTTTTTCTCCCTGCGCTTTGCCCTTGCAATTAAGATCAGTGGGGATTCTTACAACAGGATGTTTTCTATTAATTTAAACAAATAATTCCTTCCTTCAGCTTCTGCCCACAAAACCCACCAGGAGCAGGTTGCATTTCCATGATTTTGATATTCAGAATTAACAGTTTTTCTTTCCTGTCTCCACACAAAGTTTTACTGGGGGCAGCTGATGGCAATCATTCAGTGGCCACAAATACAAAGTCTGAGTGCCTTCTTTGACCACCAGAAGTAGCAGGTGGGATTGTTTCAGTTGCAATTAAGTGAAGTTATATAAGGGTAAGTACTAATGGCAAAGAATTTAAGTATCCCACAGCCCTATCAGTCCGCAATTTTCTCTGCATAAATTTTTTCTCCATTAAATTGTTCACAGAAATCAGTCAAAAAGGGGCCCAGGGTTTACAATTATCTGATCACGTGTTAGAAGATGTGTTGCATTGCAAAAGAACAGCTCCAAAACAGAATGCTGCCTTTGGGCCCTCAGGTACCCATTTCTGCTTGAGCAGGACCCAACCCTGCAGCGTCTCAGGGACATTTACTCAGCTGGGATACTTTGGCTTTGGGATTTGCCCCTTATTCCATCTGTCCATGCTAAAGCAGATAGAGAAGAACATATGAGGGTCTCAGAACATGGTCAAAAACAACAAAGAAGACTTAAGCAAGGCAGTGGCAGAGAGTTTGGAGATTTCATTGCTGTGTGTCCCAGGATTACCATAAGGCCTGCCTCAACGGGGTAGCTTAGATCTGTACATTCTGAGCTAATTTAATTCCCCAGGTATCCATACCCTGTTATCTGTTGCACTTCAGCCACACAATAGCTGCACAAGGAGGTATGCACTGCAAACAGCTGCATTAAGCAACAGGAGCAAAATTCAGCACCAACAGATGGAGGTGCACTCGAAAGAACAGAACCTGCCTGTGCCAGCAGTGAATTTGTCCCCAAAGCCTGCTTGCCTCTGCACAAGGAATGCAGTGCATTTCCACTCAACCATCCGCAGTGCTGACTGTTGAAAAGCAGCATACAGCTTCAGAACATTGCTCCAGCAAATTCACAATAAAGAGGAGAGGAGATTTCAGGACAAAGAAGCTGTTCCCCAGGCAGGTAACAGTTCTCATCTCCCAGCTGACCTTGTCCAACTATGCTAGCACTCAGTACCAGCACAGTGGGCAGCGTGGGCAGCCCACGCAACCCGCAAGCAGAGGTGACAGACTAGCAAAGAGAGGAAATAGAGAACGAGGGGCTGCAAGGGAGGAGTATTGTAAAGAAGTACCAAAAATAGTATGCAATTATTTACAAACATTCTAGAGATGTAGGAAACAGATGAGACCAAATGCATGTCCCATTTGTATCACGAGTGTTTTGTGCTGCTTGTTGAGGACAGCCATTCATTTCTAGCAAACCAGATTCTGAAAACCATTTCATAAAATGTACTGATGGATTCTCAATGAAGCGAGACTGGACCCCATTGCCCAGCTCTACCAAAAATAAAATAAGGAAAAAGATGCTTGGAAACAAAGGAGGAAAATAGCACCTGTACCACACTGCCACCCAGCACAGATCAACAGCGGCACCCGGCGGCCACGGAGCAGCACTGCGCCTCGGCTCCGGCACACTGCAGCCCGGGACAGAACCACATTCTGCCCCAAGCACCTCATGAGGAAGACTCTGGGACCAACTGGCCTGACAGATGCTGGAGAAGTTCTGAAAAAAAAAAATCAAAGCTTTCTTAAAATACCCTCTGCACACACGAGAAGACGTGGCTCCTCCATAGGGCAGAGCAGGGTATGGTTGGTGCTTTTGGTTGCAACCGTAAGATTCAGTCATCGTGAGAAATACGTTCTGAAAAATACTGACTGAAAACCAAAGTATTTCAAAACTCGAATGCTTCTGCATAAAACAAATCCACATCTCCTCAAACAAACAAAGGCTGCTCGTCCTTATGCCATAAAAGGTGTAACCACGTCAATAAAGCCAGGTTTAAAAGCACAACCAGCCACAAAGAGTTACAAAAAGCTGGCGAGGGAGCAATGCAGCAAGAGGAAAGAGCCCAGCTGTTCTTTCTGCCTGGACCTGCATCTTTCAGAAAGCTCAAGATTCTGCCAGAACCGATTCTGTAGAGGAAAGTTACTACACAAGCTGAACTAAAAACTGGAACACATATGAAGACTGCAATATATTTAAATGAATCCAAATTGCTGGAACTACTGCCCATAGCTCTTGAGAATTTAAATAATTTAATAGAAAGAACTGGGTAACGTAGGGTTTTATCCTAAGAAATGTGTGCTTATCTGATGCCCTGGGATCATCCTTTTCTCTACGAGTTCTACTGTGAGATTTCCGTGCCAAGATAGCAAGTCCCTCACAGATCCCCGACTCCAAAGGCACTGAATGCATGATCTGACCTGTTTGGGTGGGAGGTGGGCAGCATGAACTGGAACTCCACCACGCAGGTGTTGTCCTTCAGCTGGCGGTGCTGGACGCTGTTCAGCTCGTAGGCAATGTACGCCCTGCGAACGTACACCTGGTTAAAGAGAAACCCCATCAGCTGACTGTGCTAAGGAGGCAGAAGGAGGAAAAAGACAAAGGACGGATCAAGAGAGATCATAAAAATAGGAGAGTTACCTCCAGATGAATATAAAGACCTAATTCAACTAGAAGGACTAAAATATTGTTATTTGAGAAAGGCCGCTCTGGTGGCAAGCAGCCACAAGTTATAAGGTGGGCCGACCACATTCTCTGACAGCAGCTTCACCTTCCATCCCTTCAACCATGCGAGTCTTCTTCAAGCAGAGAAGATAATTTGCATCTGAAATTCCAACCAACTATGAATGTTAATGCTGTTAAATGCCAGACTCCAACCACGCCAAATCCCACACAACCTACAGCTCCCAACCCTACAGGGTAACACTGATTAAAAATTAATTTAAAATTATAAGTACTTGTTTTTTTCAGTGGGCAAAAACTTACC
Organism: Centrocercus urophasianus; assembly: GCF_019232065.1. Classification (NCBI taxonomy): domain Eukaryota; kingdom Metazoa; phylum Chordata; class Aves; order Galliformes; family Phasianidae; genus Centrocercus; species Centrocercus urophasianus. Next base: position 1,416,109 of record NW_024884900.1, on the reverse strand, counting down.
TCTAAAGCTGCCATTCTCACCACCTGGTTACTGTGGTAGAAAAAGTTGGGTAGCACATCAAAGATGGATGTCTCTGACAAAATGAGTTTCTAGAAGAGATGACATGAAGAAGATAAAATAGCACTGCCTGTGTCGCAAACATGATTTGGCCAAAAAAAAAAAACAAACAAAAAAAAAAAACAAACAAAAAAAAAACCCTACCCCCTCCAAAAAAAAACAA
>NW_024884900.1:1379951-1415789 GCF_019232065.1 Centrocercus urophasianus | reverse complement strand
AAAAAAAAAAACCCTACCCCCTCCAAAAAAAAACAAAACAACCAATCAACCAACCCTGGTTGGTTACTGACTAGCTCTATTTGCTTGCTTCTCCTGCCATTCCATGAGGACTAGGATGTTTTCATACTACATGGTATCAGCATAGTAATGGAAACATAAAAAGGGGAAGTCAGGAACCAGGCTGATACAACTCAAAGCCACGTGGAACTTGGGACCACACATGAGTTTTAAAGCAGCAACCTGAAGCTCAGCGAGAAGGGAGCAGGGAACCAAGAAGAGTTTGGCAGATACCTGCAGGTTCTCAATGCAGAACTGGTGTCCATACATGTCAATGGCAGACAGGAAGATGGACTCCACCTGGTTGTGACGCAGCTCGTAGGACGGCAAATGGGAAGCAATGAGAACCTGGCAAACAGCAAACACAAAGCGTGTGGGTGAGGGGAGCTCTGCCGGGCCACAGGCAGCAGGCCGTAACTCCAAGGCAGCAATATTCTGCTCCACCCAAGCAAAGGCTTCTCCTGTGAATTCGGTGGTACCTGGGTGATGCTGCAAACTCCCTCCCCTCCCCAGCCTCATTTGTGTATCCGCTCGGTTTGTATTATTGGCAATTCCCCACGGAGAAAAGGAACGGCTTCAATCAAGTTCCATCAGTGCATGTGATTTAGCACTGCAGAGCTGTTAGTCCTGGGGATTGCCTGACCGGCTGTTAATTGGAAAGCAGATCTGGCAGGCAGCAGCTGTGGGGAGGCCAGCGCTGGAGACCGCCTCGCACAGCTTCTGAGCAGAGCAGGCAGAGCTGCTGGTGCCAAGTATTAAATGCCCAACATGAAGGGTACGGAGATGGGAAGGGGAAGCAGCTTGCGGGGGAAAATGAAGTGAAGGAGCAACATAAAGACATCCACAAGGACTGCAGCACTATCCCCAGCATGCTGCTGAGAGGTTCAATAACTCTGAATGGTTCAAGGACACAAACACAATCCTGAAGGAAACATAAGGTCACTGAGCAGCTTCAAACACCACATTCATTTTCCACAGTCAAGCACTGAAATAAAAGGAGAGATCCCCATAGTGTCAGCTTCCCTGCTGAAGACTTTTAGAATGGAGATTGGGACTGTGGAGTGAGAGGAGTGATCAGACTGTGGGGTCAGCCCTGTGTGAAGTGATTATGCCCTCACACTCCTCCCTGGCTACACACTCACTGCTAACGAGGAAGCTCCCAATAATATACAGGTGGATGTTCTGACATCCAAATTAGTACCTGTACTCTTGGATATGACTAAAGTTTTTCCAATTACTTTCAAATTAAATTAACAAGAGTAATTCAAAAGCTAGAAAAAACTGTATTTAAAAAAAAAAAAAAGAAAGAAAGAAAGAAAGCAGCAACATATTCATTGCAATAACAATAATTCCTTAGGAACATCTGATTCTCATGTAAATTTCTCTCACTGTTCTCTGCCCCAACTGATTCCCTTTTGTAGGGCAGCTGCTGAACCCAGACAGCACACCCTGGCTGTTTGCTGCCTGTTCCAGGCAGCCTGTGCTTGGCAGGTTCACAGGCTACAAAGCCAGAAGAAACCACGGTGACCATGGATTTTGTCTTCCCTTAACACACAAATCAGTCATGCCTTTTTAGGTCAGATAATACTTTTGGAACGGGGACAGAGGAATGTGGTCCTAACTCAAAATGCAGTGGCTGGGAACCCACTGATGCGATTGGGGGCTGAGCCCAGCTGCAGGAGTGCTCCTCACCTGCCGTGCCCGCAGTGCCACCTTGGCATTGGTTGTCTTGCTGAGCTGGGTCAGCTCCGTCAGAATATTGATCAGCTCGTCTGTCAGGGTGGGGTCACGGCCACAGAGCTGGTCCTGCAAACAGAGAGAGCTGAAAACACTGGAAACGGAGAAAACCATCCTCCTTCCTCCCACCAAGGGGCTTAAACATGACTTGTGTACACACACATGTTCTCTGATGCTGGCCACAGAGGTCTCTGTCTGAATTATTCTGTAACTCTATGTCATCAAGGGTGGAAGTATTAGACTTTCAGTAAGTTCACATATATTAAAAAAATATATGAGAAGAAAAACCTTTGTGCTATAGGTTAATTTCCCTGGCAGGTTTATCAAAGAAAAAAAAAAAACCAACAATCAAAATAATACAAGTTCCACAAACCAAATAATAAATAACAGCACATGCCAGGTGCAATGCTACAGCTAACTAGCCAGCCTCCTCACACAGTTCTGAGCCCACGCCAGCGTGATGCCATCCCCAGGAACGATGCCATACACCTCTCAGAGACAAAGATCAAAACTAAGGTTTTGGTTTTTAAAGTGATCTATGTGAGCAACTCATGAGGTTGTCATCCAGGGCCAGCAAACACTGCAGTGACTATTTCCAAAGAAAGCTCTGTGAATCTCATCACTACAGACCAACGTGTGAAAGCACAGCATATAATTTCACAGCTGCCTTCGTTGTACTTGAGGTCTGAATGCCTGGGTGCTGCTACGTTGCAGCTCAAGGCAACAAAATCCCAGCAGGACTCAGGACACAGCAGCACAGCATCAAACACGGGCGCTGTGGCCCAGTTACAGCTAGGATGTGCATACAGCAGTCAGTTAAGTACATAAAATGAATACACAGCTTCAAATCGCACTATATTTCATCAAATACATGAAAGATGGAGTAGTTCCCATCCTGCCTTAAACGCCTGCTAGCTAAAAAGGTGAATGATGGCAGCATAACACCATTACTAAAACCATCCTCAGAGCCTCTTGTTAATAATGGATTCCTAGGGATACATCAATAACAGCAACATAGCATCAAGGTGTTCTGACACGACATCTGCCCTTGGAGGACAGCTTCACCATCGCGCACAAATGGCCTGGCAACCCAGAGAACACCACAGCCTCCGCCACCATTACCAGATGTGCCAGGGGGCCCTCAGACATGAGGAGTAATGTGAAGCAGAGGGGAGGCGAATGATGGTCTCTCAGTTAACAGAGTGAACTGTAATTCAGCAGAGCAGTTCCTCGCTCTGCCATAGACAGCTCGGTGCTCAGAGGTATGCTGCCCTTCTTCAGCCTCTGACACACACCTGATGTGAGCAGTCCCCATCACATGGCCCACGTGAGGGCCCAGCAGAGCCCACACAGAGGTACCTCAGCTGTGCCCCTGCCGCGTGCAGCAAGGTCTTCCCAGTATGCTTCAAACTGGGATGCTGGCCTTTAGCTGAGATGAAATATCTGACAGTGCTGAGAAGAAAGAGCACGCACAAAAAACAAAGGAAAGCTCAGGTGGTTTTTCATCTTCTGCTCTTCCTGGCTCCCAGCAAGCTCCTCGCTCCCTCAGACATTCTGCCTACCAACCCGAAGACACAGCAAGACTCCATCTCTAAGACACGGCTTGCATGGAGGTGAACATCTAGACAAAAAGTTCCAGTCCTATTTTAGCAAGAAATAATCAGGATGACAACAACAAAATAAAGCAGGTAGCTGGCTTTTGCCTGCACTGATTGGCAAAGGCAGTGAGCAAAGCCTCAAACCAGCTCTCTGACAAGGCCTTAACGCCTCCCCGGCACCCCCGTGTAATTACACACTTGAGTGACTGGACTCTGAAGAAAATTGAAGGCCTGAGCTGCGAACAGCTGCCATTTTCTCTCTCCATCACGCCAGCATGATTACTTGAGAAATGAACAGCCCCGGCTCAAAGCTACTCCAGAATTCTCAGAGGAAATATGGCTCCGTGTTCAAATAATGAGATTCTTAAGGCAAGCGTTACTTACAATCACACCACACACCAAAAAGGAAAGGGAAAAAAAGGAAAAAAGGAAAGCCAGAAAGAAAGAATGCCAGGCTCCTTATATCTTACAAATTAGAATTTAAGAACCCCAGCCTCTGACCAGGACAATTATGACCCTTTCTATGCTTTTGAGAGTAATTTTGTGGATGGCTACTTTGGAAATACTTTTCACTGTAACAGACCACGTTTTATTATTTTAAAAAGGAAAAAAGAGAAGGAGGGGATTGGAGGGGGGGTAATGTTGTAATTAGCCTCTTAACAAGCAGTACACCTAACTCCAGTCTGTGCTGGAAATCACGTTGTAGCTAAATCCATCCTGCCCTGAGGAATGTGGATATTCACTCTGCTTCAAAGCCTTAAAGTGGAGGAAGGATTTTCTGAGGCTTTTTAGGAAACACAAAAAGAGAAGCAGGACTCAATTGCTGGCTTCCTGTTTATTTTTCTTGCAAATGTAATTTAATGGGGGGGTTACCCATTAGAGAGCAGTGGAGGTTAATAAGAACAGAGATTTTCACAAGCCAGTGAGAACACGGATGATGATGGTAGATTCCAGCATAAGGATTTCTGTGTGTTTCTAAGCTAGAATCTGTGTCCAGGAGATTCACCATCCCTTCCCAAGCCCCCTGGACAGCCACACACAGCATCCCAACGGTGAGACACCTTGCCTGGAGTGACCAGCTTTGTGCTGAGATGATGGGTCCCAGCCAGATCCTACCACACAGCCCAGAGTGCAGCTGGTCAGAACACACTGCAGCAGATCTGCCACGAGACACTGAGCCTAGAGCCAGGAAGAAGGTAAGACAGCAACTGCTAAGCCTATGAGATCAAACATGGCTCATCAAGAGAAAGTGCATCCACTCTTGAATGTCAATACAGGCTAATGCCATTCACCGAGAAGAGAACTGGAAGAAATTCCACATTGCTGCTGCTGCTGCTTCAGAAGCTAGAAAGTTAGCATCTTTAAGGATGAGAGGAGTCAATTCAGTACCTTTCAAAGCATTAAACGTACAGTTACAAGGAGAAGCAAATTTCTAGAGAATAAATAGACAACTTACAATGAGCATTGTGACAAGCAGGTTCTTCTTGGTGACCTGAGCATGTGAGAAGATGTAGTTCAATACAGCATTCATGTCGCTTTTATTCTCCTCCCGAAGAGCAAAGACACACTTGTCATAGTGACCTGCAATCAGAAATGCACATTTTTTCAGCCTCCAAACCTCTGACATGGAACACACGAGACTAGATGTGCCTATTTTTTTTTCCCCACATACATTTTTCACATGTTTTGCATGATCTACGCAACCAGCTCTGGGATGAAAGCATTCCTCCCAACACATCTGCCCTCAACAGAAAATTTAAAGCATCCCATTCTTATTAAAACAGCCAAAAAACCAAATTCCTCCCCTGTGATTAGTTCAAAAGAACAGAATAAGAACAGAAAAAAGACTTGCACCATCCTCTACCACCAGCAAATTGAAGTGGAAGTGAATCTACAGTAACATTACTGTAGTAATAGGGGCAGGACAAAAAAGTGTAACAGAATCTAACTGAATCTAACTACCTGTGAGAACTAGAGCCTCAACATCAGCCAGTGCATCATTGCCACCTTGTGCATGGACACAGTAATGCAATACACTTATTTCAATTGTGAGTCAAGCTGAGGGTTTGAGGTTTGCTCTTACGAATGCTGAAAAAACCTCTGTGTTATTTCACAGCAGGTATTTTCCTCTACAAAAAAAAAAAAAAAAGAAAAAGAAATCTGAGAGACCTTTGAAAGAAAATCCAGGTGGCTCAGCCTCCTGGATTTGTCTTCCTTGAGGAGGGTAAATGGCGAGCTGCTGGAATCAAATGTGGGTTTTTCAGAAATCAAACACTTGAGAGAGACTCACCATGCTGAAACTGAGTCTCCACCTTCAGATACTGACGGAGCAAATCCATTACCACTGCCTTCATGTGGCCCCGAATACCACTCCGGTACCTGTGGAAACAAACAGATCAAACCCAGTGCTCAAGCTTGATTTAAGACAAACAGGCTCAGGTCTTTCAAGTAGAAAAGGGAAACTGGGAAAAAAGGAGAGGAAAAAGAAGGGAAAGGAAATAATTAGGGATCACCCCTGAAAACAGCTTACCTCTGTACAAGCTGCACAATGCTCTGAGTGTTCATGAAAAAGACCTCACGCTCTGATTTGCGGTTCAAGGTGGCTGCATGGCTATCCAAGATATTGGCAATCTGAAACAGAGTAAGTCTCATGACAGCTCCTGAACAGAAGTGAGACAATCTGGCTGACAACTAGTGACAACTTCCAGACAAAGCAGACCAGAGCTTTAGCAGACTCCAGAAAAGGCCAGAGCCTGAAACTACGTAGGAAGATAACGACGATACAAAAATCAAAGCATGACATTGCATAATAAGGAAATCATCTTCCAACACCTCCTTGACCAGGCCTTCTTAGTTGCACTCATTCCTTTTTAAGGTTATATTGACACTAGAAATGGCAGCGTAGCACACGTACCAGCCAAAAAGCAAGTAAATAAATGCCCACAAGGCCATTCTATGATTAAACTCTTCCTAATTCTTAAGCTAGCCTCTTTAAAGCTACAGTGAGCAGAGAACACACAGCCTTCAGCACAGGAAAAGGCAGCAAATAAGCTTAAGTGATACAATCAGTATCTTTCATCACGAAGATTCTACATTCAAATGCATCCTTAAGTCCATCTGATCTCCAGTTAACTTAAAAGAATTTTCTCTTTTTACACCAACACAAACCAGTTTTGACCCCTTTATACAAGTGTGGTTGATCACCTGTTGGCTGGGAAACTGGCAAAGGACTGATGTGATGTTGCTGGCATATTGGGCCATCTCCTTCTTGATGGACTTCTCCACGTTGGGTGGGATGCGTCCAGAAACACTGGTCATGATGTCCTGAAGCTCCAGCAGAGGCAAAGATGGATCTCTCAGTGTCTTCATTAGTCGCTCAACCCAGCCCTTCACCTACAGACAAGTCAGCATAGAGGCAAACATAAGAAAAAAATAAGCAGCAAGAAGGGAGAAATGGAAAGGTCTCAGTGAGGTCTCTAGGACTCTGCATCACACAGGTAGCACAGGGGCTAACCACGAGAACTGGAGTAGCTGCAGTGCCACCTTTCACCAATAGCTTGCTCAGATTCATTCACCTTCATTCCTCCTTCCTCCAGACTTCCTCCACAGCTGGCTATGCAGGTAGCTCATGCTTACAAGGCTGCAGGCACGAGCAGTAAAGCTCAAGCTCAGCTCCTAACTTACACTCTTTTTGGGTACCACAGATGGAACTCTCCCATGTTACTCTCTGCTGAGACTGGCTATCAGGAAACGTAAGAAAGAAAACCAAGGCCAGCCAGCACTAGCGGCACAGTACTGCTACAGTCTTGGTCCTCTGGCAGTGATGTGCCAACTGTCCAGCCTTACATTCAATAGAAAGAACATTTGCTCCCTGTCTGAGCTAAGAAGTAACTGGTACCTTGCTGCTGAAGTAGGGCTCTGGCAGGCAGTACCCGTTCATCACGTTGACCAGGTTATCCAGGACATAATGGAAGATGCGATGGAGTTTCTCGCCTCGGAGTGCTGTGCTCTGGATCTGAGGCAAGGTGCCCGTGTGCAGTTCAGCCTGGAAACACAGCAAATACCACAGTGTCAATAATCCTCCAGTGATCCTCAGCCAGAGGCTCAGAGTTAACCTGTAAGAATTCCCCAAGTGGAAAATGCTCATGGGGAGAGAGAGACAGAAGTTATGAGCTGGATCTGCAGCAATTCCAGGTTATGTTCACCCACAAAAAAAGCCTCCAGCCTCTCTCTAAAATATGTTTCAGTTCATTTATATCTCTACAAAAAGTAGAGGAAAAGCCAGCAGTTCGATGCTGACAATTACTTTCCACCCCCTGCATGGCAACTTCTCAGTTTCCTACTAGCTATTGCTAAAGGAACAATAAATTCTTTTCCACTGTCACCAGCTACATCCCAGGCTACGAGGCCTAAAGAAATGCACGTTTGCCTTTCACCTTAAAGAAGATCCAGATTTGCTACAATTGGCAGGGCCTGACACTCTTGGAGTTGGGTTATCTACTCCTGTCCTCCAGAAGAGGGCCAAAAAGTAGTAAAATAAGATGAAAAAAGAAGTGATAAAAAAAGAAGTAAAATAAGCATGCAGACAAATAAAGCAGATGTAAAGATCCAGCCAATCTCCAGTATCACATACAGCCATGGACCCACAATAGCTTTGAGGTAAGAAGAGAACAAGCATGGGACAAAAGCTTTGCCTGAATCAGAGGACCACACGATAGTCTGAGCCCAAATCACCACGAGACAAAGAGTATGGTGATGTTTCCAGTACAGTGCACAAATCTAAAACTGGTTCAGCCCACTGGACCATCTTATAGCACTCTCAGCATTGCTCCCCTATAAAAACACCACAAAAATCTGTGCTTCCTGCAACTTCTCACCTGCTGAACCCTGCTGGGATCATCCAGCTGGAGTTTGGCAATCACACAGCCTGGATCCAACACTGCCCCAGGGCGTTTGACATAATGGATGCAGCCTGATTCTCCTGCTGTTAGTGTCATCACCATTTTCATCACCTGTAGCAAGGAAAACAGGTTACACACTCAGCTTCAGTAGTCCACAAATGGTTCTAGTTTTGTGAACTAGCAGCCAATAGCCTACCACAGACAAACTAACCTGCATGAGCACCTTTTGCATTCAGTCTTTCTCAAAGGTCTAAAAGCACATACACTGTGAATGAAATTCCAACTTAAGTAAATAGAACAAATTACCAGGACACAAACCAGTGCAGCAGGAAGCTGCTTGGACCAACGGGTATTTAAGAAGGTCCTACATTCAACACAGGGAACAAAACAGATACAGATCATTGCAGCTGCTGCACTCTCATTGTTTGAAATGCAAGAGCCACTCTGTAAAGCTACAGTAAGATACTGTGCTAGCAGAGGAAATTAGGATTACCTTCCAGGGGTCACAAATCTCAGTCTGCCATTCACAAATAGAGATGCTCCCACAGTTTAGCCACAGAAGCTCTTGCCTTTAGAGCAGAAGCATTAGGCTTAGGGAAAGGCAATCTAGTTTTACTACTGCTGTAGCATATACCACAACTGGGAAAACAGGAATTGAGTAGGTGGTGCCTCTTTAGCCATGGCTCTGTTGCAGCATAAAAGCATTTACATGAAAGTATCCAGATCTCCGGCTTGATATTCTTCTCCTACACAATCTTCCCAACTAGTTTAATTGCCCCTCTGCCAACACACCCTCCCTTCCTTCATATCTGTTCACAGCCATGCACTCCTACTCGACCTTTCATGCTTTCCTCACTATGGTGCAGCAATTGTTCTTCACCCTCCTCCTCTCTAAGCATTAAGTAACTTCCAGGGGAGAAGGCAGGAGTGACACTTATTTTCAGCTTAATTTGTCTGATCAATCTGATAAATGATCAGGTGATCAGAGAAGTCTTAACTTGTTCCTTAATACCACCATATGCCTCTTCTGAGTCTCCTTAAGAGCTAAGTAGTGGTTTACAAAAGGAAAGCCTTCTTCACTGTACTTAGAAGACATGGTACACTCTGCTCTGGCACCATGGCAAGACAGTAACTGTGGTCTCACTGCTGAGAAATTTTACTTATCACTTAGTGAAGTCATTAATGCTCAGATTTCGGCTGTTAAAAATTTCTCCCCCACCAAATTATTCCATTTGCTGATTCCTGAATTAGTCCAAATTAAAACACGGATAAAATTTAGAAAGGAAATGCTATGAATTACTTCTCATTCTCATTTTCCAGTTCAAGAACATTCAACTTTTTTTTCTCTCCAGCTTCTGCCTGGACAGCATCAGCAACAGTTGAGACTTTTACCTCTATTTCTGCAAAGCATTGGCCTGCAAACACGTGTCCCCCATCCTCCACCACATACTGGATAAGCTTCCCAGCCGAAGGTGAGCGCAGAATGGAAGGATCATTTTCCTTTTCAAACACACAAGTCTTGTTCCCTATAGTGATGCGATACCTGGGGAACAACAGGTAGAACAGAATCACTGAACCATTCAGGTTGCAGAAGACCTTCAGCACCATCAAGTCCAACCATCCACCTCACAAGACAATCCACTGCTAAATCACAGCCCTACACCCCACGTCCACGTCCTTTAAGTGCTGCCAGGGAGCAGAATGCTACCGCTCCCCTGGGCAGTCTGTTACAACACCTAACTGCCTCTCCTGTGAATGAATTATTTCTGGTATCCAACCTAAATCTCCCCTAGCACAACTTGAGGCTGTTGACTCAAGCCCTATCATTGTCACCTGAGTAAAAAGACTGGCATCCACCTCACTGCAACTCCGTTCAGGCAGCTGCGGAGATTTCAGTCTGCACCTGAAGTTTACCATTCATGTGCTGTGGTTAGCTTACAGCATCACTGTGTTCTGACAGCAGATTTAAAAAGCACTCTGAAAGGATACCAGTGTCACTCCAGTCTCCTTTTGGAAAGTTAATCCAGTGCACAAGCATCCGAGCCAGCAAATATTTTAGATCACAAACCATGAAGCTTTGGGAAATAGGAATCTGAGCTCCTAAACGACCCCCAAATCAGTTCAGCTAACTGGAGGTCAGAGTACTGGGTCTCTTACAGGTGGCCATATGCAATCCAAAAGGGCAGGAGATCATGGGCTCCCTACTGGTGCACTTACACAGGAAAGGTCTGAATGCATCCCAGACACACGTTTCAGATGAAAGCAACTTCTCCCTTCAAACTCATCAATAATAACACATCTAGGAATCCCTTCCTAGGAAACAGTTCCATTTCCAGCTGTTCATCAGGAAGCATAAGGCGAGAAGTACACCTAATCTGGACTGACACACAGATGTTATACAATAAACTACAAGCTGTTACCTGTCCACTTCTTCTTTCATGTAGGTGGTATAGCTGCTACCATCGTAAGACAGGAGCAGCCCTCCGTCGCTCAGTCGGTGCACATCAACTTCCACACAGGAGCTGTTCATGATGACCACGTAGGAATTAGGAGACTGTCGGGTCACCTGCAGATCCACAAGAACAGGAGGTAGCACATGAGAGAGACGCAGCACTGACAGTGCTTTGGTTGCCACAAAACATACAGACTTCCAAGTGTTGCAACGGTGGCAAATAAAGAAGTGGAACAGAGATGTTTGTTCTCATCTTGGGGAAAAAAAAAACATGAAAAAGAACTTGTATGCTTGCTTTTGCAACCTTTAAACAGTACTCTTAACGCTGATTTGTTTGGGGTTTTTTGTTTGTTTGTTTGTTTTTGCTCACAGCAAAGAAAAAGCAATGCTAAAGAGAAAAATTGCTACAAATTCTACCACGCTCATGAAACCAGAGCCAAACACCCAACACAGTGTATCTTAATATTCAGAAACATCAACTGAAAGTTTCAGACAACCAAAAGGCAGTGGGTCTCACATAAAATTCTGGTCTAACATCCTCAGCACATGCAGAGGGGGCTCTTGATTCTGAAAAATTAACGTGTTTACAGAAATGCACAGAGATATTACAATAAAAAGATGTGACAGGCGATCATCTTGATCATGATTTCCCAACCCCACTAAAGCAGAGCACATACATTTTACACAGATATAATTCCAACAATTACAAAGATTGAGCCAGAGCAGCACACAGACATTTCCAGCTAGCAGTGGCATGAGGATGGTTTCCTATGCTGTGCAACATACCTTCAACACGTATTTCCGCCCTTCATAGATGAGTTCCACATCTACAGTGTTCAGCAAAGTATGAGCAGGCAGGACTTGGCCCCTTGAAAGAGAAGTACAAAGCAAAATTTGCCATCCAGAAACTACCAAATGACTACCAGGGACCCAAGAAGGCTCAAAGAAGCATGCAAGGATTTAAAAAATACTAACAGAGACAGAGCAGGCCAGTTTTCTTAGGCCTGTAGATAAACAGCTTCTTGGGATTAGAGAACAGACAACAAATAACAAGCTCCATGCATTTCTGGATTGTACTGCATTCCAACAAAATTTCAAGTCAAAAATAATTGCTACCTACCAGACAAGCAATTTTACCTTTCTAGAGAGTGCAGGAAGTTTGAGACGCTGTTCCGAAAGCTCACATCAGCCACATGAAGAGCTCCACACACCACCCCCAGCATGGTGTCAGGCCTTTCAGCCTAGAAGGAAAGGGCACAATAATACAGTTACACCTTCCTTAGCACCGCTCCGTTCCACACATCCACTTGTAGAACCAATGGTCTTAACTCTACTTTTGGCTCAAGGCCAATCTTCCACTAAAATTAAGCTGTTGTAGCACATATCCGAATACTACATAAAAGCAATCACCTCTTATAAAGAAAACCACTGATCTTTGTTCTTTCTGAATCAAATCCTGAGACTCAATCTATTTGAGCCTTTCCATCAGCATCCATTCCAAGCAGTATAGTAAAATACTATAAAAATTCTCACGTACACTAAGATGCCATTATGGCCAACTCTAAGACCACTTTTCCCTGACAAGGCAGTGACCTGGAATTTTGATACGAATAAGAATCAAGCCCAGTGAAAATCTTTATTTGCAACGTGTTAAGTGGAAATTAAGTACTGCAAAATACTCATCTTCTCGTAAACAGAACATACCACGCTTTCCAATCTCTCCTTTTCTCTCCCTCCACCCCACCCTTCCCTCCTCCCCCCCCTCTCTCCAAACTAATCCTGTAAAGCACACAGCTGCACCTGCACTTTCTCAGCAATCAGCCGATCCAACCAGCCGGTGTCAATGCGGTTCTGCTGGAAGCTTTCTGTTTCCAACAGTTTTATCAAGTATTCAACAGTGGTTCGGAAATCCCCTCGGATGGACAGCTCCTTCAAGGCCACCACCATGTTTCTGAAGGAGAAGAGAAAACCTGTTATCTATCCCACACAAACAGTGCAACCCAGTAACTCTGAACAGCTCCCCGTGAGTTGCCTGGAAAATAAACAGGCTGAGGGTAACAGCAGAAGAACACGTGCACTCGAGCAAGACCCCGTATGGTATGCTTGGGAATGAAACAACATTGATCTTCTTCAGTCTGCTGCCAGTGTGAACCAGAGAAACTCAGCCAGCACCAGCTCTGAGAACAGGAGTTCCATTGTTATCAACATCTGAGCACCTACCGCGTGCAAAAAGTACACAGAACATAACAGACACTGTCACCATCCCACCCAGAATGGAACAGAGGAAACACTCTGGATAAACAACAGCACGGATGGCAGGTCCGACACTCCTGTCTTATGATAAGCTTTTTATGTCCCACATCACATAAGAACACTCAGTTATTTACAGGGCATTGGCATAGCCAAGTTACCAATGCTCTTCCTGTTAAAAGCCTTCCACCTGAATGCTTTCAAAGAAGGACTTCAACACAATGGTATCTTACCCCAGCAGCAGGCACAGAAGGCAGAATGAAACAGAAGGGAAATAAACTAAAGAGAAGTAATCAAAAAGTGAGAAATGTAGGTGCAATGCAGTGGAAGAGCAAAGCAAGACAGGATCGGGAGCCTGACCACAATGTGGAAAGTGAGAAGGAAACTTCTCTCAAAAACACCAGAACCAAAGAGTCTGGTTTCATCCATGGCACTCTGCAATAAAGAGGAACAAAATGAACAATTTCCAAGGCTTTGTTGATTATACTACTTACGAGATGGCTTCTTCACGATTCTCTCCCCAAGAGAAGCAGTGACCAAACTGAGAATCAGCAAATTCATGAAGCCCTCCTGCAGCAGCAACACTGAAATAGCCCCAGACATTCTTATTGCTGCGGAAATTCAGTTCCTGGACTGTACCAGAACTGGGCTTAAATCCCTGTAAAAACAGACAGACATTGCTATACACCCTAAAGAAAAAGTAAATAAACCAGAATTAGGGAAATAATTAGAACTGTAAAGAGCACCATTTACACAGCTAAGCTGAGCCTGCTCACTGCCAAAGCAACAGCAAAGGTCCATAGAACACAGAAGCACAGGAACTGCTGTAGTTCAGAAACTACAGGGAACTGAAGACCTTAGCTTTTGTGAGGTCAGTAGCACCTTGGCAGCTAATAATGACAGTGTGCCTGGGGGACAACCAAGTCACAATAAAGAGGATTTATAATCCTAAGGCACAGATAAAATCTGTTATACTCTGGGAAGTTGAGGAGATGAAGGTGAAGATACTGTACAGTGCACCTGTGTCAGTCCATGTTCTTCTAGTGCCTAGCCACAGTGTACAGAAGCATCAGCTAAGTAAGATAAGGGAAGAATCTTTTAAAGGTGCCAAACCTTCCTGGAACAGCAGCAGAGATGGAACTCACTGAGGTTATCACAGCACGATAAGGAACTACAGGATTTAAAACACTCACCTCATCGGGATTCTCACTGGTGATACGTGCAGCAATTACATGGCCACGTGGACAGGGGACATGGGCTGAATTCTCAAAATCAATAGATCCATCTCCCCACGGGGAAACGCCGTACATCACTCGGATATCCTTGATCCGGTGGAGTGGAATCCCCATGGCAATCTGAGGAGGAAGAACAGCATTTGCCACTAATCAGCAAGTTGCCAACTTCACAGAGCGCCTCTTGTCCTCGTGGAATTAACCCCACCAGGTTCTGCAGAAGCTAATGCTGCAGTTCTCATACAGCAAACACATATTCCTATTTTCCTAAGTAAGCCCTCTCCACTGACATGCCTTGTTACATTTGTATTTCTCAAGACAGCTGAACTCAGTGTAACATCCATCTTGTGACTTCCAACAAATATTTTCCGTTGACTAAAAGACTTCAAAGAAGGTTGGTCACTGCTAGGTCAGCCAAGGATGGGCCTGAATTAAGCCTGATAAAAATACACTGAGGTGCCAGATGACCCCTAACCAGCTGTATGGAACCTTTGAGGATTTCTGTAACTATAAAATGCAGACAGTGACCTACAGAACTGGCTGCTGACTGGAGCCTTATGGACCCAATTCCCAGCTGTTCTGGTCAACAAGAAAAAAACCTACTGGTTCACACAAGCCATAAATGTCACTCACTGTGATGATTTCTCCTTGAAAAACTAATAAATCAAGACAAATTCTTGGTTGCTTTGCCACATCTATTCCAGTGCCTAATAATTAGGCACAAATCCTATTTTGTAGAAAGACTTGAAGAGCAGGGACCTCAGCCAAGAAGAGGAAGCATCTGCTATTAGTGAGGGACTTGGAGAGGTGGAAACAATTTCCCTGGAAGTCAGGAACTGCTAATCAAAATTAAAAAGACCAAAGTCACTTTCCTGAACTTCAAACAACTGCTGAACTTGCTGAAAGATGAGAAAACCAATCGTCTGCTCTTTTTTCACTCCCTTTGTCATTGGGAACTCTGGGAATACTGTTATCTCTTGGAGGCAGTGGACTGGGCAACGCACTGCTCCAAACTGGCACAGCATTTGATTGCTCTGCTAGCCTCAGAAGCCAATTCATTTGACAAAATAATTTCAGGGCCTGCTGAACTACTCATGTCTAAAGCCTCTTAAGACAGAGTTTTTACATACAACCTTACTTAAACCAGTTTTCTTACCTTTATATTTTATTATTCTGTTGCTTCACGTATTTTTTTTTTTTTTTTTGTAACTAACGGTTTCTCTAAGAATTTCAGGAGGAATAACTAGAAAATTACTTCTCTTTGCTTTCCAAATCAGAACAGAAGGGGAAGAATATTTTGGAACACAGAAGCTTTGCTCCTGAAGCCACAGAAGATAAATCCTAAACTGGGGAAGTAACAAAGTTGCTCCATTAGTTAGGTGACTTGGGTTGGGAAAGAGAAGCGGAGGAGTCAAATATCCCCATCTGCGTGAGAGGACACAGGCCATATGTGGTAGTGCTGATAGCTGCCTTACACTCTTTCCTCTCTAAGTATTAAGATCCAGTCATCTGCTGAACATTGGTATGGGATCCAGTTTTAACACAGAAACCTGGCAGTGACTCAGCAAGAGTCCGGCCCCTTAATTTCACTCGGGCTTCAGCAGAACAGGTTTTTCACGCTCAGCTTTCTTCACCACACCACAATTTGAGCACTTCTGAAATCCTCCAGAGGTGCAGGAATTGGGTCCTGACTCACCTGGAGCTGTGCTGCAGGAAGATTCACATCAGCTACCATCTCGGTGCAGGGATGCTCCACTTGCAGACGAGGATTCAACTCCAGAAAGTAGAAGCTGCCATCCTGGCTGTAGAGGTATTCCACAGTGCCTGCACTCACATACCCCACCATTTTTGCAAGCTTCACTGCACACTAGGATGCAGGAAAGAAGAGTATTTGTTTTCCATGCCCCACATTCAGTCTTCTATGCCCTGTTCACCCACCCTACCCACTTCAGAGTTTTTTCAGTGGCATTCTAAAACATCCAACATCTTCTAAGGTGCCCAAAA
The DNA here is from genome assembly GCF_019232065.1 of Centrocercus urophasianus. NCBI lineage: Eukaryota > Metazoa > Chordata > Aves > Galliformes > Phasianidae > Centrocercus > Centrocercus urophasianus. The sequence goes on along the minus strand of NW_024884900.1, from coordinate 1,399,558 downwards.
GCTGCTCAAAGCAAAGCACACGGCAGCAGGGTTTTGGTTCCCAGGTTATTTTGTTTACACTGTTCACAGAAGGCAGAGTTGAAGTATTTTTAACAGCCAGCATTAGAAAATTCATATAACTCCTGCTGCTCACTTTTAATGTGACATTACACATTTAAAACACATCTCTCTCATTTTTGAGGTGCAGACATTCTCAGTGGAGCTCAGCAATGATGGACTCAGTTTTGGAAATGTCAGCGGTTGCACACAAAGCAGTTTACAACACATTACCTTACGCTGCTCTTTTAACAGACTGAACAATGCAAAACTATTGCCAATGACAAATAAAAACATCCTGGCTCTTCCTGGAGTCTCACATGAAAAAGAGAACTTGCAGAGCCACTCTCACCTGTTCCATGTGCTCAAAAACCACTGAAGTTGCAATGGAAGCAGGTGCTTCCTCAATAATCTTCTGGTGCCTGCGCTGCACGGAGCAATCCCGACCAAAAAGAGAGATGGCATTGCCATACTGGTCTGCCAGGATCTGCACCTCCAAGTGGCGGGACTGTTTGGCCAGCCTCATTACAAAGATCGGAGAGCCTGGGACTTCAGCCTGAACCTACAGCAGAGACACCTTGTAAGTGGACAAATCATTTTTTGTAAACAACCGCCTTAATCCCAACCATCCCCAGTTCATTTCTTGAGTAACAAATGTCCTGAATATTTACTCAGGTCACTTATGACTAAAAACAACCTGTGTTGTAAAAAAACCACCTCAGCTTTCCTAAATAATCCATAAGCTAAACAAGGCTCACAATAGTGGCTTCTTCATTTCCTCAACATCTCCCATTTAGTGCTCTCAGAATCACCCAACCTGAGCATCTAGAACAAGACAGCATAAATCAATGGAAAAGTTACCTGTCTAAATAGGTTGGGGAAGTCATCTGCATTATTAACTTTCCTAATTCCTTTCCCTCCTCCTCCTTCAGAGGCCTTGATCATGACAGGGTAGCCAACTTCCTCAGCAGCCTGATCAAGATGGGAAAAACACGGGTAAGTATAACAAGCTAGCAGAAATAAGTTGAGAAGACCTTTATTTATGAATTATTCATGCCCAAGTCCCCACATTTTTTGACTCTGTTTAGCAAATTAGACATGACCGAGACCCAAATCACATATGCTATTTCAGTAGTTGGAAAAACAAGGGAACAGTTGCTGCTACTGCAGCGCTCTTGTTTCTTTCTCCTAATCCCACTAACTCTGCAGGCTGAGCCCAAAGACAGTTTGTGAAAGACTGCTTTCAAATTTCCAAGACTCAGTCCGGTCCTAATCAGTTCTCCCATTAGAAACAAATTAATCCTCCAGGCAATCTCCAGGTATGCATGCAGCAGGCTCCAACCAGCTCTGCATTACCAGCCACCCACCCGCAGGCCGTCGTCTGCATCTTTCACATAGCCTTTTTCATACAGCTCCTGAGGAACGTTCAGGATACGCTTCTGAAGATCGTTCTCCTGCCAATCCACTCGTAGACCTGAAACATAAACATGGCCTTCTAGCCTGTTCTGCTGCAAGGCTCAGTGAGAACTCACACATCAGACACTGGTGAAACAAAGGGCTGTAACAGATCCTCGAGGAACCAGTCTGGAAGCACGTACAAAAGAGAGGATGCTGAACACAAGCAGATTATTACTGTTGTCTGGGGAGCAAAAACTTTTAATTGGAAAACTAACAACAATTATGCCCTCCATTTACCCTGTGTAATTCTGAGAAACAGGCAGTTATTCACCATCCTACAGAGCTTCCACAGAAACAGAGTATTGGCTGCGTGCTCCAGAATTACTGACAGATGCTAGAGAAGTAACAGCTGCAGAAATATCAGATGCCACAGCTGCACTGTCAGACTGACAGCAAGGTAAGGAACATGTCCTTTTTGCCTGACATATCCACAAACACCACAGTCACTTTGTCCAAGCCTTGGATAATACAAGTTTGAATCCATTAGCAGATGGAACACATGCAACTGACCTTTTTATGCACAGATACTTATTAAAGATTAGACACGTTGAAGAAAAGCGGATTAAAATGGTCTTTATACGCTGGGGAATTTCCTTCTTACCGCTGCCACTCCAAGGAAGAGTTGGGATGCCAGCAGTCTGAGCCACTATTGACGATGCAATTTTATCTCCTAAAGCCCACATTGCCTGGCTTGGAGGACCTGCAAGGAGCAAAAGCAACGCATGGGAGAGTCGCAAGTGGTATCAAACTCCAGGGAAATGCCTACAGGCCTGATTGGGATCCCATGTACATGGAATAAATAAAAGCTCTCTGCAAGCCTGATGCAGGCCACAACCCAACTGGTATAAATCAATATTTCCAAATCAAACCCAAAAGCATTAACAGTGTCAGCCAGGAATTTAAAAGCAGACTGGAGCACCTTTGACCAAGAAAGAAGGAAAGGCAATTGTAACTACAATTAGACAGATCACAACAGCTTGTTACAGAAGCCTTGGAACACTCAGCTTGCAGGCACCACTATCTGTCCACGTGTTTCTCTTCAAGCTGCGCCAGCTCTCAGAGATGGCAGGTGCTGGTGATTGGTATTAGGTGTGCACATCACATGCTATTGGAATAGTAATTCAGCGCCCTGATTTCCCTAGAAACATGGCTAACGTGGGACTGCAGCACATGATTGGCAAGAGATTTAAGCTGGAATTAAAACGCAGATTTAAAATTCCCGCCTTTTCAAAGGTTCGGAGTATTTCCACAGCTGTGGCTCAAGTTATTACAGATCTGCTGGAAGTCAGAACACAACAAAACTGCCCCAAAGATAAAAGTTATGTTCACACCATGACTTTTACCACAAGTCCATCTTTAGTTTTAAACACAGACCATGCCCAAAGCCTTACCCTACATTCAGATATGGAAATGACACTTACTGCATCAAACACCTCCAGGTCTCAATCAACTACACTGCTAACAGACCACAAACTTCATGTGCTGTCTACAGAAAACTCAATAAAATTTAACTATGAACATTCTCTTTAAACTGACAGCAGAAATATCCACTGCTTTAACACTGTGTTCTTTGATTTTTTATCTCAAAATACTCAAAGACATTTTGGAGAGCTTGCCACTTCTCCCATACAACAGTTACTTCCCAGCACATGTCCAAACCTTACCCACTGCCATCTGCAAATAGCTGTACCATCATTTAGAGGAAACAGCAGGAAACATTATCATAAAAGCCCAGCATGTCTAAAAATGGATAATTTCTGAAGTTAACTTTGCTCACCTCTATTTTTAATATGAGATAAAGAAAGGCTTACAGCTCTTATTACAGTCCTCATGGAAAAGAATCTGTCCTTCTCTCATCTTCCAGACCCAGGGTCTTACTGAGCTAAGCCCTCTATCATAACCCAGGGTCTATTCCAATCCAGTTTCATTAGCCTCAATTACTGGAAACAGATTACACTGCTAGGCAGCATATTCTGTTGCTCTGACTACTGTAACGAACAGATCATCCATCTTGCACTTGCAAACCGTACCTCGTGGCTCTCTTTCAGGCTCAGGATTTTCTCTCATTAAACCCACCCATCTAAAAAAAAGACTAGACCTCATCAGACATCTGGTCAGAAGTACATCTGCTCACCCATGAAAGCAATCCCATTTTTGTGGAGAAGTTCTGGTAGTTTTGGGTTCTCAGAAGCATGGCCCCAGCCAGCCCATACAGCCTGCAGAAGAACACAACATAATTCACTCTTAGTTACAACAGAACAGGCACATGAGCAAAAATACAAAGCATGCAGATGCTTCCAAATCTTTCTTTTCTCCACTGAACAGAAAACAGCCTCATAACATCCACAAGCCAGAGGATGTTATGAAGTACGCTCAGGCTTACTTTAAAGGGCCAGAGCATTGCATCTGGCAGACAAGACCAAGGCTGCTGAAGGAAGCTAAGTGTAGGGAAGTGAAAGGGTGAAGGGAACCTTCTGCCTCCTGCAGATATTCACACTGGGAAACTGACTGCATTCTAACATTCACTGTCCTTACTGCTAGCATAGGTTTGTCGGTTCCATTTCTTTAACCTGCCTTTTCTCCCAGATACAACTCATCACTTGAGGAGAGGGGATTCCCTAGCGCTACCTCATGATTTGAAAACTGGCATTTCTCACCTGCACTGGAATGCGCTTAGCAATGTCAAGGATGAGTTCCACATTTGCATAGTTGTTGTTGTTTGGTCCTCCTGGAACTGGCACGTAGTGATCTGCCATTTTAATGTACTCTGCAAATGCAACAAAGGTCACATGTAGATCACAGATCTGTAAATGGTACTTAGGTCTAAAACTTCCCAAACCTACGGCATAACCAAATCTGAACATCCGTATCCACACTGCTTTCTCATCAATCCCAGAAGTTAATTACAATTATCCAGTGGTATTTCCTACACAATAAAATACCCACTGGCAAAACTAAACTTAATGTCTCTAAAGCACTTAATATAAATTCATTCCAAAATTACCCAAAGCCCTCAATCCGCTCCTGGTCAGAGCGGCGCACGGTGCAGCGATGTCCCCTCAGCCTCCTGCATCCCCCTGGGCACAGAGGTCTGTGCACCTTCACTCACCTGCGTTTGCTTTCAGGTCCTCAGGAGTCACCATGACAACAAACCTGATGGCCCGCTCGTTTCGGAACATCTCGTAGGACCAGCGCCGGATCGACCGCATGCATTTCACCGCTGCAATCCCGTTGTTGGCTATCAGGACCTGCACATAAGAGATGCAGGGATGAGACAAAAGTCTAAATAGCACAAAATCCTGAGCAATAATGAAAATAGACATTTTCTCCACAGGTTTTTCAACCCCTTTTTTGCTGTTCCGTTTTCTCAGCTGGCTTTCAACTCAATAAGGAATCAGCTCTTGCTTGCCCATGAAGTTATAATGTCTTATGCTCTGTTGGGATTAAAGAACAGAAGGGCACTTCAGAACTGGCATAATGAGTTGCTAAAACTTCTGTCACCTGAATGGATGAGACCTCACTGTTATGTGTTTATGTATTTTGAAATAAAATTCTCAGTGCTTTGTCCAGTCTCCATTTGTTATATCTGTCTGTAAGTCCTCCTCTATCAGCAGAGGCTCATTCAGATTTTTCTTCTGTCACATTAAACTAAAACAATTTATCACATTTAAAGTTAAAACAGAATGACTACAGGCAGAAATACAAGTTGTAAGTTCAGGAATCTCAGTATTTTCAATATGCAGTATTGAATAAAGAGAAGTCATAGCTCTAGAGAAGGGAACAAGAATGCAATATGCCAAAGCCCATAAGGCCAGCAATTTACCTTTTCAATAACTCTGTTCCCTCCGAAACGAGTAACAAATTCTGCAGGAGAAGCCACAGTGAAATCCCGCTGCACGTCAACTTTCTTCCTGTCCCGGCCTTGCTTTACGAGGTGCAAACCAGACATGCTGGGCCTGAGGGAATTTGAGGGGGTCAGAAAAAAACCAACACTGCAGTGCAAATGAACACAAATAGAGCAGAGTATGACGGGAATTTCTACCTGTCCCCTTGATCACATTGCCCATGACAGGCAGAACATTCCCCACTTCCAGTTTGCAGCTCTTACAAGCATGATCTCGTTTTGCAATTAACTGCAGTTGTATCTCAGCACATTTCAGCCCATCCGGGGAAATTCGAGTCATGCCAATACATGAGCAGGTGAAAATGCACTCACTGCACATCACTGCCCGTCACAGAACAACTGTGTTAAACCAAACTCCATGCTGCTCCTGTCTTCCAAGAGAGCTGACTAATGATCAAGTTTCCTAGCTTTGGTAAAACAGTGTACTAAGTCAGATTCCATGAGGAAATCCTGTTAGAGAACCACAGCAACTACACTTCAGGTGTAAACGAGAGGCTCCGCCATCCCTGTGCCTGGTTACTCCAACCATTTCCCAAAGATGTGCCCAGCAGCAAGGCCAGCTCCTGGGGGCCACGTGTTCAGTTGGAGTTGGCTCAGGATCCTCTGCCTTCATCAGCTGAGGATGAGAAACTCCATGGGGAGATGGGAAGAGCTGGGCAGAAAGCGACTGACCTGCTGGGGAGGGCATGAAGGGCAAACAACAGCAGCGACAGGCCTGGCTGCACAAGTCCCAGCCCACTGCTGCTCAGCCCTGACTCTGTCAGGACGTTGAGAATAAAAAAAGCACAACGATGGCACTTCACAGTTACTTTGGAGCTGAATTTCAGCTCATCAATCTTTATCTCACACATGGGATATTCTCATGGCCAACACTCAAGGCGGTAGAGAGCTCCAAGTTACAGGCTTGTAGAGAAAGCAAATCTGGAGCTTAACTGGGAAGTGAAAACCTGTTCTAAGCACAGCAACAGAGACATTGGAGCAACCCCTGAAGCCAAAGATGGAGAAATGAAGGGTAACAGAGGGGAGAGCAACAGCGTGATGTCAACATGTGCTAAGAAAGAAAGAAGGTAAACAAGCCTGTCTCCCAATGACATGCTGGGAACTACAAGTGTCTGCACCAGGTCAGATCAAAGTATACCCAGTTCAGCAACCTGCCTCAGAGGCAACAGCTGATATCCAGAGAAGGGCAGGAGATCACGCTGAGCGTACACAGGTACTTCCCAGGAACACTTTCCCTTCTTCCAGCAAGCTGCAATCCCGATAAGCGGTGTCACTGTACCTAATGGGCTGCTGTCAGCAAGAGTTCATGGACTGCACTGCAAAAAACACAGCCTGCAAACTTGAGGATGGGGGCCAACAGGCAGGAAAGAGAGCAGAAGTGTAGGCAAGATACAACTTCTCCTACATTTGTCTTTAAAGAAGGTCAGAATCTACAGCTTGGCAAGGAAGGAGTACAGCCCAAGAAATCAATGAGACCGGTTTGCTCACTGAAGGCTCGTTGCATGCGGTCTCAACAAAAGAGAGACCAAAATTTTGGGGTCAGAAGCTGTGAACACGGATGAATGTGGACCATGCACCAACTCACCAAGTGCAAATTACCACACAAATGAAGATTCTGCTGCAGTGAAAATGACAAGATAACCAGATTTTCCATCATTCCGAATCAATTGCAAACACTTGTTTATAAACAGGTATAGTTCATTTTACTCTGTGATGGGAAGTATACCAAGAGCATCAAGTTTTATTCACTAGCAATCACAGGCTGCCCATCATAGACAAAGCAGGAAAGATTTTCTTCTTTTAGCAACGTAAAGTGCGGGAGAAGCTGGGCAGCCATGAAGGAAGAACACTGAGCCCTAAACAAGACAGAACAAAAGGCAAATGGGTAACAGCCATCTCTGCTGTTCTCCAGGTCACACATGCAGTGCTTTCTCAGGTAGGAGCTTCCAAAAAGCTCATCAGTCCTTCAGTTTGTAGAGGTTAATGGCTGTACAGAATGTCACACTTTATAAACAGATTCTGCACCTAAAATGCAGTCCAGCACCTTTCTTACAGACTGCACACACAAATGCCTCACGGTAATTCAGGATGGCTTCAGAGGGATAAAACAGACAGCGGAAAATATCAGTTTGAATTTCTAGCACAGGGTGCCCAACTGCCTCAGCCCAAGACGGGTGTTGCTCTGAGGAGACAATCATAGCTGAAACTCTTACCTCTGCAGCATGTGATAGATCATTTCCTGACTCTGATCTGCAGGCTCCTCCATGCTGTCTGTGAAGGAATTAACAGATTGCAAGTGCTGCTATTTTGGTTTTTCCAATACTGCAGCTCAAAACCCAGCAGCGCAGAGCAGCGCAGAGCCTCCCGTGCTCATATGGTTCTCCTTGAGGCAGCGGCACTTCCCGGATTGCTTCAGTCTTTTAACCTTTGTCCCCTGCCTTCTACCAGCCCTCTGTCACTCTTTCTTCCTGTGACGCAGCACACACAGCGAGTGAAGCAGCCTCCCTGCAGCGCAGGGGGAAAGCAGCTGATCAGAGACAGAGGAACCCCCAGTTACGTAAGGAGCTTTGCACAGCTCTGTGCTGTATGCTGGAGCCCCATGAGATGAGGATCCTGCAGGGAAGCGGCTGCACAGCTGGCTCCCTGCCTGCCCCGAGCCCCCAGCAGCCAGCACAGCTCCTGCTGCCAGGAGGCAGCTGTCACAGGCCGGCTGCAGTGCCCATCAGCTAGAGAATTCATTCAGCAAGCAGGATTTTGTATCAGGTGTGCACAGAGGGCGGGGAGGTGACAAGGAAAGCACCTCCATGCAAGCAGGCAAAGCCCAGCGGTGATCCGGGCAGCAGAGCACACAGACACCAGCCTGAAGCTGGGACAGGTCAGCCAGGATTTCAGCAGCTCAGTTTCTCCACCCATTAAAGAGAGACGAGCTCGCTCCAAACGCTACAGGAATAAACGCCCCCAAAACAAAGGTGCTGCGGTCCTGCGGGGCCTGTAACAGCCCTGCAGAGAGGATGCATGTTTGCTCAGCACCAAGCACATGCAGGAACAAACTGCAGGCTTGGACTGGAACTCGACACAGCAACTGGGTTACACTCTGAAATTTCGTGACATTGGGGTCTGCCTGAGCGTAGGGCCATCCATACCCAGGCAGCACAGCCCTTATTTGAGGCACACATTTTCCAAGAGTCTGAGCAAAAGCTATGCAATTATCCAGTAAAGAATCACTCAATAATAATAATAATTTAAAGAAAAAAAAAAAAAGAAAAAAAAAAAACAAATATCCGGAAAAAATAGAGACATTATGAAGACAGGCAATGCTGAGCCCTGAGCAGCAAGGCGAGGTCACTTCGGGAAAAAGGGACCTAAGAATAGCCAGGCAGTGTGAGCAACGACCGACAGCAAGCGCCACGTGTCTGATAAAGCACAGGCAGACAATTCCTGCAGATTCAATTCCTGCAGACATTGTCAGCAGGAGGGCAAAGCAGCACAGCGACATGCTGTGGTGGTGGTGGTGAAAAACGTCACGGGGAAATAAATCCAAGGCAGGCAGCAGACAGGTGATAGTGAGGGAAAAGTGAACAACCAAACAAAAACCCCAAAGCCAGACAGGTCAAGGATTTCAGCTCCTGACAAACGACGTGCAGCACAAAAGCCACGCAACCCTCTCCCACGTGGATGGCTGCAGAAGAGAAGTCCCAGCCCTGCAGGTCAGAGGGGACTTGCATCAGCATCATGCCATTGTATAACACTGGTTGTGCTGCAGTAAGCCAAGAGGTGTCAGATGGAAGACACGATAAGATGGCCCTGCTCTCTGCATGGGGAACAGCCTGGGGCACAGTCCCTAAAGAAAGATGTAAAGCAACCACAGAAGAGCAGATGAAAATGACTGCGGGTCTGATGAACACAGCCCAGGAAGTGAAGGGGCTGCCAACATTGGATGGGCCTGGTGAGGATGGCCAGTGACAGTCTTTAAATGCAGGAAAAGAAGACAAGGTTCATGAGAACGAGAAGTAATGAACTTAAATTATAACATGTTAGCAAAGCTTTCAAACAGTACTGCAAATGCCAGCGGTGGCAGAAGGACTGCAGAGGCTGCTGCTGGGAACAAGGTTTCGCACCGGGTTCACGCAGTCCCTGATCAGGACCAGCTCAGCATCCAGATGACCAGACCTTGGGGCAAACACACAGTCCAGATGACTCCTGGGATCTCTTCCAGTGTGACACTTTATTAATTCCCAGATAGAAAGCAGAGGTTGTGCTTGGGTGCATTACACACCTGCCTAGTTACTGAAAGCCTCTCTCAAGTGCCAGCTTACTCCCTCTTTGAAGAAACGTTCAGACCGCCCAAGAGTGGCAGAAATTCCTCATTTAATTCATTGTAAGACAGAAGCACGTAAGAAGAAGCCCCCTGTCTCGAGGTACCTTCCAGCACCAACTCCATCCCAACGGCCCCTCAGTTCAGCACAGACCCCACTCCTCCTGTATGCACAACCCCATCTGGACACCCACTTCCCTGAGCTGTGCAAGCTTTTGCTCCCCCAGCCCTGCTGGAGGCTCCCATCAACCCACCGGATCCCAGAAGGCCATCACAAGGGCAGAGACTTAAGAAATATCAGACTCAGCTTGATAAAATCTGCATTGCTTTCTCTCCCAAAGCCCACCACGTATTCAGAGACTTCATTGGACACATATTGCATACAGAAAATGGTACATTCCACCTCTTTCTAAATAAAGTTCTTGCATGATATTGAATTTCCTCCGTTTTTGATCCTGTCTTTAAGATTTATTCAATGTGATTGGAATTCATTTTTCAGTTTTGGTGAAATCTCTTTCCCAAACATTTGCCCACGCTCAAAAAAAAGCCTACTCACAGCTCCCAACCCTAACAGCTCCCAACCACTGTAGCTGCAAGGAAACAAATCCCACAGCTCCACGCAGCCTCATGCTAGAGAACAGCTTCAGCTGGGTTAAAAGCACTCATTGTGCTTCTGCTTCAGCATCAATGGAGACGATCGGCCTCAGCATCCCAACAGAAGCGCGGCACACGAGGACGCGTCACGGTGACACAACACTCACCATCACTCGCACAAAGCCGCTCCCTGCACAGCGCTATTCAGAGCCCCGCTGGCAAACGGCGCGTGCAAAGCTCCCCCCTCCCTGGAGCCTCGGCCACAGGCAGACAAAAGGGAAGCCTGGGTGCTTCTCGGCTGTTCTGAGCAAACCCGCGCTGGTTGCACACGTACCTGACGCACATCGCAGCCAGCAGCCTGCACTGATCCCAGCACTGCAGCATGCCCAGCGCTGCCGGTGACGCTGCACTCTGCTCCAGAGGCAGCGATGCACGAGCTGGCGTGTGTGCAAGGCAGCCGTAAGGAGGCTGCAGCACAGCCATACACACACACACACACACACACACACACACACACACACACGTCCGCCCTGAGAAAAGATTATTCTTTTTTTTTCCCCTTTGTTTGGTCTTACAAGGTGTGGAAGCAGGGCAGCTCTTATCAGTTAGGGATTTTGTAATGTGGCCATGCCAATGCGTGCGTGCATCTGGTCCAGGTGGCAGGACTTTGGGAAGCATCCACAGAACCTGCCCTAGTGCCAGGCCTGCCCCTGCAGCCTGGTCCTCAGAGAGGCAGAGGGAAGGAATGAGCACACACATAAGCCGGCAAGCAATGCAGAGGAGCTCTGCAGCCAGAGCAAAGGGCGGCTATGGCCAGAGGAATGGACGCTGGGAGGCAGCAACCCAGACTTATTCAAAGACAGTCTTTCCTGCAGCCTTAAAGAGACAGAACCGTTAGCTTGAAGGCAGAAATTGCCAGAAGTCAGTGCCTGGATACATTAACCAAAACCAAGAGTTTCATCAGAGCCCTGACACGAGGCTGGGCCCAGGAATTTCAGAAAGCAACAAAGGATACAGCACAGGTTACAGTGGCGAGGTAACTTCACATTCAGACTGTTGCAATTTTAAACAGCAATCCAGGCAGGTACGCAGCCTAAAGCAGGAAATTCGGTTCCAAAACTACAGAATCCAAACTAGAACACTGCTAGGACTCCTCTATAAAAAATACAGAGGAAGTGCTGAGTACTGTGGCCACAAGCCCCTTTCCTCTCCTTCAAACTTCTCTTTCAGAATCCATTTCTCCATCACACCCTTCCTGCTGAAACTCTGGTACCCAATTCCTAGCACCACATTTCAATCAAAATCCATACTCCAGTTCCTAAAACCCCCAAATATCCACACTTTCACATCCCCGAGAAGCATGAAATTCTATGTGTTCCTGCAGTAACAGCTTAACACTCTCCAGACGAAGCCTCACCACCGGGATAAATGCAGTAAAAGAGAAGTTATGCAGCTGAGAGCAGATCTGAAGTCCTTTCACAAAGTTTTGGACAGATCTCCTCTGCAGGAAAGATAGAAGGCATGTTCTGTACCAACCAGAACTAAGGGGTGGGTGGGAGAGTTTTGTGCAGTTTGTCACTGACAGTTTTTGCCTCACACAGGCAGCACAACAGGGCCCACCTCTGAGTGCAGGCACAGTCCCACCGTACGTCTGGTCTTAAAGACAGAGTTACAACAGAGTGTCAAGAGATCCACAGCATTCTCTGCCCTGGAGATTCAGCATCACACAGCAACACTTCAGCCAACAAAGAGATGAAGGTAAGTCCTTTGTTTTGGCAGGGCTTCCAACTGATCACGTGCAAAGAAAAATGTTTTAGCAAACATCTTATTGAGACTGTTCACCAAGAAGTCCAGTTAACGCTTGGCACAAAGGCCAGCATCTCTGTGGGTGCACTACCAGAGCTACGAGCTGGGATAACTCTCAAAACGTGGCTTTCAGTTGTTGCAAGTGGATTGCCAGGTGATTTCCTACACCCCTTTAATTGCTTACGAAACCAGTGCCCTGATGGACAAATGCCAGAAGGCATGCAGGATTTATTCTATTTTAAACAAGAATTTGATACTGGATGCTATCTTTAAAACTAGGAATTAAATATAGCATCAGCCAAGAACAATTTATTAAACAAAACAAACTGACTCAACATGTGGCATTCACAGAGAAGTTACTTTATCTCCCACTGACTCCTCAGCAACACAGCTAGCAGCCCTGCACAGCACAAAGCACCACGTCCATGGGACTGCTGCCCTCAGCTGGAGCACCGAACTGAAACACAACACAACTACACCCAGAAACAAAAAGGGAAAACAGTACATCCTGCTTTATCACCTACAGGTGCAAAATGCAACAAAGAGCACATTTTGTTGGCATTAGCTGTATGCAGCCACTTTCTTGAAGGATGCCCCTTGTCGTAATTAACTGAGCAAGGAAGACATTTACACAAGCTTTATCACTGATACTCTTTAAATAAAATACAGCTACAAGAAAGGAAAGAAACAGAACATTCATGTGCACAGCTACTCTTCCAGCACACACTTTTGTTAAACACTGGTGTAACAGTCACTGATTACATTATCAGATCATGGCTTTCTCAATCCCATCTCTAGCAGTCAGCTAGCTCAATCAAAGGCCTGCACGGATATCTAGTGGTGTGAAGCCTGTATTGTACAGCCTGTCCCAGCAAGACCGGCTTTAGCAACAGCATAAACACTTACCCAGATCAATCAGGTGATGGATGGAGCACAGCCACACACGCTCCGCATGCTCAGATGAAGAAACACGAGCTGGCACCCAGCCTGCCCACAGCTGGGCCAGGCCCTATCGGTCAGGCACCACAACCCGACCCCAGCAGCACTTCCCAGCTCAGACAAAAGGCCTGCGAGGTTTCAGGTACGGAGCAAACGCCAAACCGCGCAGTGAAGCACCACCTGCCCTGCATGAAGTGACAACGCGACGCTGCTTTTTATTTGAATGCATGTCTTTGCTACAAAACAACAGCTCATGAGAGCTAATGACCAAGGAAGAACATTTCTCTTTAGCAGTGTCATTTCCACAGGGCGCTCCTTCCAGGAGTGAAAATTTGCTTGGGAGATCAAGATAAGTGCTGGGACAGCTGCTGCACAGAAGGCACAGGCACCAGCACTCAGTGTTACAGGACAGGATAGACACAGATAACCTCCACAAAGCAACAAAATGTCCAAACTTCAGTGATCTGGAGCATGAGAGGGAAGAACAACCTCATAGCTGACAACCAACCCTGCTCTTCCGGGCCTCCTGCGCCGCAAGAAGTAATCTTTTCTCCAGCCATCAGAGCAATAGGTGCACTGCCTGCCACGCTCTGTGAAGAGGTAACGGATCACTCAGGTGCTCTCACAACCCTTCTGTATCTGACTCAGTTCTCTAATTTAGAGATAATTGCTCCCTGAGAAGGACTTCTCTGCAGCAGTCACTCACCTCAACTACAGGCTGCTTCTGTGGTTAGCTAACCAAACCTTCCTGTGTGGTACAGCGGGGCTAACCAGAAAATGGAAAGATTTTTGGCAACTCCTCACAAAGACATTCTCTCTCGGATCTGCAGCTTGTTTGAGCAATACTGCACATACTCAACACTCACTCAATTTGTCTTTGACGCTCCAGAAAGAGTTGCACCTTTGTGATTATCAAAAGAAAGCTGTAAGCAAGAATGCCAGTGTTCCATTGATTCACTGTCACACCGTGACTGCAAGCAAGTGGTTTACCTTGTCTGTGTCTCAGTTTCTCCATCTGCAAACATTATTTGGAAATCTTTTGATGAAAGAGACTACCATCCTGGAAAACCATTTCAATTCACCTAACCTTATCTGAGAAAAACAGCCTAATGCTGTAACTTTTTTTTGTTTGTTTATTTGAATTGGCATTTCCCTCCAATTTAACTGAGAGTCAAGTACCCTCAAAACAGAATGCCAAAGTAAGCACGTTACAACAGAGGTGCTCAAGGTTGCACATCTATTGCATTATAGCTCTCTCGTGCCAGGCAGTGTCCTCGAAGTTGCACACAGACACTGCCTGATTTTCTTGCTCTCCTGCTGCCTGTTTCACACTAGAGGTTTTGTCTTCATACAGCTTCTTCTGTTCCTCAAATGTATACAGTTACAAGACTAGAGCTTTTCCCACTTCAAATTTACCTTTTTTCAGCTGCCTAATTGTTACAACTGACAGCCAGGGCAAAGGCAATCCCCTTTACATTTGTGTAAGGTTTTCTATCGCCAGCTGGCTGACCATACCCAGCAGCTTGAGCAGAACAACTCTCAGCTACGGACCACTGTCACCCTCTGGCCCCAACCTGGACTCTGTGCATGTTTTCAGATGCTGTCTCCATAAAGTGACAGTGGAACCATCAACAATAGGGACAAATAAAACAGTCCTTCTCCCAGCTGTGAGGCCAACATCTCCCTGAGCTGTAAGCAGTAGCTGCTACATTAAGCTTTGGTTTACTGCCACTTCACAGGTTACCAATCATTTCTTTAATCAGAACTTTCTCTATCCAAAACAAAAACCATCCAAAAATCACATCAAAAACTTTTGAGGCCAAACCCAGAACCGAGATACAAAGGTGAGATTAATCAGTATGCAGCTTGCAAGGAGCAGCTTCGGACTTTCTTGGGAACTGACAGAGAGACTGCAGCTGAGATATTTATCCATACCTCATATGGTTTGCCAGGCCATCTTGAGTGCTAGGAAGACCCAAGTCTGAAAGCGAATCCGAGCAGACAGAAACAGGGGACAGAGACCTCTCTTTCTCCTCTAGCAGGTCAAGTTTCACCAAGGAGCTTGTCTCATCTTCTGAGTTATCCTCTGACACAGAACCAATAATAAAGCGAGAGTGAGGGTTCATCTCCAGGGGTTTAGCAGGCTGGGAAGACTCTTCCATGGCTCTTCCAAATTGAGCTCTCAGCACTTGAAGGGACAAAAGAAAGAAGAGAAACAAAACTCAAGGTTAATATCTCCTATTGCAAAACAAATAAGGCAAAGCAAGGTTTGCTTCCAATTGGAAATGCAATGGTACAACACCAGAAAACAATAGCTGAACCTAGACAGGAGTCCAGGGAATAGTAATTTCTGTTACAATCACTGACTTTTCTGTTTGCACAAGGACTCTGAATTCAAAGCAGCTGTAAAACCTGCTAGTTTTTGCAAAAACTGTAAAACTGCAAAAGGTACTTAAAAGAGGAAAATGTAAGGCATTCTTTCTTACATTTTTTCTAAGCACCCCATGTTACCTAGGATTCTTTCAGGAATCTGAGCTGCCCTACTGAAAACTGGGGAGCAGACAGAACACAGCTCCCAGCCAGCAAAGCAGGACTGCTTTATTCCTAACCTGAAATGCCCAAGTTTATAAAGACTTCAATCTCCTAAGCTCACTCACACCTGAGGACAAGTTGCAGCAGGACGACTTTAACAGCACTAACAACACAGTACTGTCACAGGGCAGAGGCTCACTCCGTTCATCCTTTTCTCTTCCCTCCTCTGCTCCAGCTACATGCTCACACTGCAACTCCCCAGCAGCTCTGAAGCCTTCCAGACCACTTGAGTGTAACAACTGCCACCAACAGACTAGTATAACTTCCTGTGAGGTTAGCAAGTAGGAAAGAAAGAAAATGAGAGATGGAGAACAAAGGAGTACCTCAGAGCACAGCCCAAAACAGGTGGGATGGTGAATTACTGTCTGACACGTTCAGCTCTGCCCAACTTTGATGCATTTACACACAAATGGAAATCAAATAATCAAAAAACCAGAAATGTTTATGCACTAACCTCTTGTTATTCTTGCAATCTGAGCAGTTATCCACTTCCAAAATGAACTGGAAAACAAAAGAATTAACAGGTAAACATTGTTATGAAAAATACTCTGCAAGTGATTAGAAAAACAGTAGAGAAGTGTAGAGAACAGAAAGGCCCACACATCTGGGGCCACTGAGTAAAGCAGGAGCCAAACCTGTGATGCCCCAAGGAGCACACATGAGATAGGAAGACCCCAACACCCTGCAGGCAGTTTTGCACTGTTTGTATAGGAAATGACACCCTGTGCCAGTGCTACCAGCTTACGGCTTTTTTTTCCTCTGCTGTCTCTGAACTTCTCAATCTGCTGGTCAAGAGCAAATCCCAATAATAATTAGAACCCTCATGAAAAACCAGGAGGTAGAAAACACAGCTGAGATACCATAAAACCAATAGTTACCTGTAAAAAAAGTGTAGTACCAGCGATGCAGCGCTACAGACAAGGAGCCACCCCAGGGCCCAGCCCTTCTAGAGGGACATTACCATGCAGAAAAGATGGGCTTGGTGCCTTCAGCACCTCGCTGCCATCCCAAAGGAAGGAGGGCCGTGTCAGCCCTGCCAGCACGGCCGTGCGATGGGGCAAGCACAGAGATGCACTGTGAGCAGTTTGATGGGAACATGACAGCTTACATCCGGTGCACAGGCAAAACCAGACCACGTTATAGCACTAAACAGGACACAACCTAAGCTCTAATTAGAACACGGGCAAGGAGTTTATAGACACTGCAATCCTTGAGCACCATTTCTTTCCTCCCATCAGTAACTGAAAATTAAAAACAGATCCAACTGGCTTATGCAATTTTACCGTGACCGTACCGACTGAATTATTCAGACCCAACTCTGTGTTGACATCACTCCTCCCACAAACTCCAGTTTCACCCGGGCCAGGGGCAGTTCATTTTACAGGGAGATGTCCTTAACCATTTTATGACTGGAAAGCCACAGGCGCCCACCCGATGCAGGTGTTAGAGGGTGGAAGAAGGAAACAACAGGAAGCGTGACTGCGAGGTCTGCATGCCTACCTGAGAATGCAGAAACTAAACCATGAGATTCCATTACCAGGCTGCTCAGATGGGGCTCATTCCCACTGCTCAGACAGAAAACCTTGATCACGTTGGCTTTGTACACAGCAACATGAAGACAGTGTTATGTGCACACGCACTCTTCCATCACACAGTTCCCAAAGAATTTCATTCAGGTGGATTTACTGTTGGCAAAACCAGCACCGGATCTGGGATGCAGCCAAAGTAACACCAACCCTTTCCAATAAAGGAAGGGGTTTTTTAAAGAACTTACGCTTTAATAACTATATTTTTAAGGCTTTACTTGTTTCCCTAAGTAAAGAAGGAAGCAGAGCAACACAAGGGGACTGCTTCAGGCAAACGCCCCATGAGAAGCACCAAACCCCAGCACTGCGCTCCAACAACTGCACCGACGCACTGCATGCACACAGCTCAGCCCCACGGCAGCCAGCTGCCCACAGCCCCACTCGAGGGCACTTTGATGCATTTCTGACCCCTGCAGGTGCGCCCCAAAGCCGTGAGCTCTGCCAAAGCCTTGTGACCAGCTGTGAACTCAAACTGGCATCAAACTGGACGGAAGTTCAGCTTGTTCTCAGTACACTGACATTCATTATCCACATTTTACTTAATTGTAATGTTCTCGGGGGGCAATTAAAACATATAACTTCTTAGAGACGTCTCTGCAGATGCTGTTTGCTCTCCCTGCTGCAAACAGAACACCGGCGTTCCACCAAAGCATGGTGTGCTGCATCGGCTTCCTGAAGCCCGGCTGGCAGAGCTTGGAATGCAGCTCCTCACCCCAGCAAAGCACCACCACACTGCCTGTGTGCCGCAACCTTTGCAGATGTTCCAGGTGTGTGAAGAACACTGAACAAGTCACTACAAAATAACTGTCTGCCTCCTCAGCCATTTACACACCCTGTGCTTATTTCTGCGAGTTGCAACTGTGTCAAACGGGCTCACCTGCAGATGTACACTATAACAAACTCTGTATGCTACAGCAGGATACGTCCTGACAATTCCATTTTGCAGGGATTTAAGAACATGTAATGTCACGCACCGTGAGCCTGCTCAATTACACAAACATGGGTTAAATCACAGTTTTATCTTGCAGAATCTGAGCCACGCTCCTCCCTCCTGAAGGAACCAGCTCCCATCAGGAGCCAGAGCTTCATAACACGTTCCTAACTCCCCAGCTCTACAGACATCAAGGCATTTAATACCCAAATCAGACTCTTTGTATGCCTAATGCTACAAGCAATGAAAACTCTACAGTCCAAATTTACAGATGGACTTGTTTTCGCCTGAGGGAGAGCAAAACTCAATTATTTCTCCACAGCTCTACAACCATAAAGAGACAAATCTGGCTTGCCAAAGAAACACACAGAGAAAAACATTAGATCTTCACAGAATCACCAAGGTTGGAAAAGAAGTTTCCATAACAAGATGTTTTATTCTTGTAAATTATACCCAGGCATGAAGCTTACTTAACAGCAGATAGAAACCAAGTTCTGAATGTCTTTCAACTCACACCACAGAGAAAGGATTTACACAGCTGAGCAGAGCGGCACAGCGCCTGCAGAGGGCTGGAAGCTGAGTCCAGAGGGCAGAGATGCTTCTGTTCCCACCCAACCTCCTGAGCCACTCTCTCCTGCAGTGTGGCTGCTCCATGTGTGCCGTGCCCCAACCACGCACTGCCCCACTCAGTGACCATCCAACTCCCAGTGAAACTCTTCTGCTTTTTCTGCATTTGCAAACTCTCGCATGCATCCACAGGTGGAAGTTTTTATGGATTTTAAAGCTCACGACATCTATCTGAAAGGCACAGATAGCTCAATACCCATTAGGGGTATGCGCTTCCAGGTCTTCCCAGGTGAAACATTTATCTGTCATTTCCACCGAGGAAACATAAAGCTAAGAAGCAGAGCCCGCATTCACGCCATTCGCACTTTGCTAAGTCACCGGGGGCTGCGTCCAACTCCCACCGCCTGAGAGCACCGGCACAGCCGAGCACCCTCAGCTCACTGCTCCGGATCGAGCTACGATATCACTTCGAACCACCAATCGACGCGGTAAGTCGCACCCGAGAGCCCTCACAAGAAAATGTAAAAGCACAGAAGGAGAAGAGCGCAACAACGCGGCGCGCCGCTCCCATAAGGCCAGGCCCCGCGGAGCTCAGCCCACCGCCGGCTGCGGGAAGGACCGTGGTCCCACGCCGCACCGGGTGCCGGAGCTCGGCCGCGCCGCGCCCATCCCCGCGCACGAGGCGGCGCGCCGCCCGCATCCCCGCGCCGCGAAGGCCGGGAGACCCGAGGGGGCGACCGGAGCCCCGAGAGCCGCGCCCACGCGGGACGCCCGCGGAGCCTTCCGCTCCCCCCGGGCCGCGCGATGCCGGCGGGCCCGACCCCACGCGCTCCCCGCTGCTCGGGCCCCGCCGCCTCCCCCGAGCGCGGCTCGGCGCTC
>NW_024884900.1:1309513-1342044 GCF_019232065.1 Centrocercus urophasianus | reverse complement strand
GGGCGGGACGGGGCACGAAGCGCACGGCCGGACGGCGGAGACGCGGCGGCTCAGCGCGCTCGGGGGAAGCCCGACGGCGGCGCCGGGCAGCGCATCCCGCCCGCCGGGCGCTGAACCCCAGCACCCCTGGCGGGACGGGGCCGCACCGCGCGTCGAATCGTCGCCTGGGCGGCCGCCGGCAACGGCGCGACTCACGGCGGGGGGGCCGTAACCTGTTCGACGGGACGGCAAACGAGCGTCGTGCCGCGCGGCTCTGCCTACTGCCGGGTACCCCATGTCGTGTTGTGAGGTCGGTTTATTCCTAACGCCGCAGGAACGGTGGAGGGGTTAGCAATGGCAAAACATTGTTTTCCCTTATGATAGGCCACATCGGCTCGGGCAGGGAGCAGATTGCTTCTCCCTGGGCCTCTCCACCCACCTCCAGGCACGCTGTTGCCTCCGGTGCCTGGGTTCTGGCCTTCAGCACAGCTCCAGCTCCCAGGCAGCAAAGATTCAATAGCACCGGCTTGGGGAGTGCACTCCAGCAGCGCTCTGGGCAGTGCAGCCCTGTGAGAAGCAGCAGCACGGCAGATGGGAAGCATTTTGCTCAGCACCAGCAGGGGCTCGATGCTGCTTGTGCTTCCTGCCCCCAGGACGTACACGTCCCACTCCTCAGGGAACAAGCGAAATCTCAGGGATTTCATTCCTGCTCCAGGGTCTCCTGGCTCTGGCTCAGCTTCCATGTTGGTCTGGTCAACATGGGAAGTGGCACAGTTTAACCAAACAGCTGAACCCAACTACGTCTCAGAACTGGAGAGGCGAGCCGAGGCTGCTTTAGTGTTCAGAAATATATGGGGGGGAAGAGGGAAACCCTCTACATGGGATATTATGGGAGAGAAGAACAAAATGCAGAACTCTATACAGGAGAGGCAGTGCTGGCTTTGAGCCAGAAACATCACATCTGGGACCCAGGTGGAAGTGAGGAGCAAGGAAACCCAGTGGAGTGAGAGCTGTCAGTGCGCCGCACACACAGCCCTCCTGCTGCCCCAGACCATAGGGCTGCAGGCAGCCCTCCCTCCTGCCAGGCTGGTTTCCCATAGAAAGCAACATTTGTGCCTCAAATTGGGTATGGGAGCTTCTCCCAATCCCCTCTGTCTCTAGATATATGCAACTGAGTTCCAGCTCCAAACCAACACCTGGCCAGGGCTCTGGTGCTTGGAAATGGATTGGAGGTCTCTGGAGCAGAGCCCCTGAACCTAGGGCCCTTCCTGCTGCTGGGCTCATCCCACCCAGCTCCTCTCCCCCTTTAAATAAGGCAGCAACAGCCCTCAGGCAGCTTGTGTTAAATTAAACCACCACAGCTGGCAGCTTCCTGCAGGACAGCTCACCAGTCAGGTGTGGATGTCTCCAGCGGGGTGTTTGGAGACAGCACAGCACTGATGGGACTTCGTGTTTCCCCCGTAAAGATTGCACCCCACAGGACTGAGCACGGCTGCATTTCCTTGGAGCCGGGAATCCCTATTCATGAGCAACATTGGCATTTGCTGTGCCTTGTGCTGAGCAGCCGCCCATACCAATGGGAGCACACGGAGACCAGGGGTGCTGGCTCTGTGCTGTTTGCATGGGAAACATTCCCTGCTGCATGTAAACTTGATTTCCAGCTAATTGATTACAGTTGGCCTCCATTCCTGTTACCCTAAGCAACCTCATCAATGTGCTCAGAGCAACCTCATTCCTTCCAGCTGCTGCGGGCAGGAGGCTGGCAGGGCCAGGCAGCTGCTCGCCAGCCCCGCTCCACTGCTTTTCCTCCAGCTCAGCTTTCCACTGGCACAGCCCTGCACTGAACATGCCCAGGGCCCTGGGCTGCCCACAGCCCCACTCACCCACCCTGAGAGGTTCCCCACCACAGGCATGCAGAGCACAATGCTCTGAGATCACTCAGGGAAGGAGGGCTGTACTTAGATGCACACTACTTGCAACAGCCTCTGGAAGAGGTCTGGGTGAGCATCGGCATGGAGGTGCCGTGCAATTTCTAGCAGTCACAGCAGTGAATTCACAGCTGCCTTCAATTGTATGGGTTTTGGTGCAGGCTGAAGCTGAGCACAGAGGTGCTGCCCAGCAATGAGAGGCCAACAGCCTGTGGCAGTGGCAGCAGCCTCTGAGCCCTGGGTGCAAACCACGCCGCCCCAGTCTTCAGCAGCATCACATAGGCATCAGAGCAGCTGTTTTTTGTGCAGCACATGGGAAAGCATCTCTCTTATCAGCTGGGCACATCCCTAGGAGAAGGGAGGCTGCATCGCACACCCCAGGAGGCACAGCCTGCCCACTGCTCTGCTCCACGCAGGTGCCCAGGCAGCCAGGGTCGCACACCCATACAATATGGGAGCTTCTCTGAGCTCTGCCTGCAGCCCAGATGCCGTCAGCTGGTGCCAAAATAAGCAGCATAGCTTTGGAACAGATACTCTCCCTCCCCTCTTGCTTTGAGAGACGTGGAATTGAGAACAGCCCCCAGAGCTCAGCCAGCTCACAGCCCTGACGCTGCACACAGCCATAGGATCCAGCTCACGCCTCCTCAAGGCTTCATTCTGTTTTTTAGAGAGCATTTGATGCACCCAGCGTGAGTTTAAGTAAGACACAGGTGGCTGCACTATGGGCCTGAGCAGCAGACACATGGAGTGCTGGAGCATACCAGGAGCTCCAAAATAAAAGGTGCTGCCTTAAAAGAAAAAAAAAAAAAAAAAAAAGGCAGCTTGCTTCTCATGGATAAAACCAGTTGCCAAGGGAAGCTCATCCCCAGAGCACAGCCCTGCATCACACAAGGGTTCATGAATACCCACATGCTGCAGGCCACGTCGCTCCAGCGCCCAGGAAAGGAGCAGAGCCGTGTCACCAGCTGTCACCTCGCAGGCAGTGTCACAGAGGCTGGGGCACCTGGAGAGGCTCAGGTCATGGGAGCAGCCCAGATTCCCACCGAGTGGAAGCAGCGCCACACCAGGCAGATAAAACCTCACTCTCTCCAAGCAGATGTGCTAGATGCAGGGCCACTGAACAGCGATAAGCCCAGGACCTCTCACAGCCAAACCACGCACGTCCCCTGTGTGGCAGGGAGCCATGCCTGAACGCAGCACTGACAGCAGTGTGCGCCGTGAGCATGGGGGCTGTGGTTGTGCTGGGGGCTGTGCAGGCAGCCAGGCCTGCTCACAGCTTCTGGGAGATAGACTGTTATCTCGAGTTCACATCTGACAGCTTCCATCCCGTGCTTGCCTAAGAAGGTAATGCAGGCAGCCAGCAGGAATCAGAGCAGGGCTTGGCCACAGGTGCAAGGTACGGCTGAGGCATCCTCCGTCACACCCACATCACCCCATGTCCCTGCTGTTTCCCAATCCAAAACCCAACCGCTCATTTCTCTGCTCACGAGGACACACCAATGGCAGCTCCAGGAGTACATCACCAGTGGGCCAGGGGCTGCAGTTCCCATTCCACCTC
Source organism: Centrocercus urophasianus (assembly GCF_019232065.1). NCBI lineage: Eukaryota > Metazoa > Chordata > Aves > Galliformes > Phasianidae > Centrocercus > Centrocercus urophasianus. Next base: position 1,338,579 of record NW_024884900.1, on the reverse strand, counting down.
CCAGCTTTGCTGTGGTGGTGCCCGCAGAGTCAAGGCAGCCCTCTGGCCTCGAGCCCATCTTGAGCTCCCTCAGACCTGGCACGAACGAGCTGTGACCCTGAGAACAGCCGTACTTTGTGCTCTCTGCTGAATTATATTTTAAACGCCGTTCTCCAAGACCATTTCCAAAGCAATTTGCTGTTTGGCCTAGCTAGGAAGGGCCCTGAGCAGATTCGTTTCAGCGCCTGCAATATTGACTCTTCTCTTTACTGCGGCGTTTGTCATCTCTTAAAATGAATAACTTTACCTCTCCTGGGAAGGGGGAGAAACAGCCTCAGTGCTGATACCTCATACACCCAGCCCACAGACCTGCTTCAAATCTCAGATGATGCTCTGGGAAAGAAACTGGGGGCTTCTGCTGCTTTGCTTTGTTGGGAGCAAGGCTCTCTCTGCACCTGCTCCACCCCATGCCCTGAGCTCACTGGGCCCCTTTCGGTGCACTCTCAACACCCCCAGTGCCACACGGTCCTTGGGTTCTGGTGGGGATGAGCAGAAGGCAGCACCAGAGCAGGGCCCCCCCTCAGCACCAGCCTGCAGGCCCAGGGCTCGCCATGCAGGGGGAGGAGAGCCAGAAGGTGTTTTCACCTCTGCTAGGTACAGTAGCACGGCACCGACATGTAACGCAATGCTTACTGCAGTCCTGACTCACACCCCTTAGGAACAAGTCAGTGCCTCTGCTCTCAAGCCAGAAGAGTTCTTAAAAAAGAAAATCCTCCAAATCCCCCTATAAAGTCACAGAAAAAGCCACCCAGCACCCCTGGGATGAGAACTTTGAAGTTCAGAGCTGCCAACTCATCACTGGGAGACCAACAAGCAGGGCCCTCCGGCATCCCAGAGACCACAGCACATTTAACCATGACGTCTGCCTGTTTCTGTCTCAGTCTCCTGAGCTCTCAGAGGTGCTTTCAGGCCTTTCTCAGAAAACCCAGAAACCAAGAATGCTTTCCTGGGGGAATTGCAGTTTTCATTAATGGAAACCTGTGTCTCTGGGAACCAAAGCCAGAGGAAGAAACACCAACCACTACATGACTTGGAACAAGAGAGCTGTAAGCACCATCAGCAATAGCCTTTCTGAGGGAGCAGACCGCCCAACACACAAACTATTACAGAGATATTATCTGACTGCTTCTAAAGCTCCCTTACCAGGAGAGGAGCTGCTGTGCTGCCAGGAGACCCAGCCTGGTGAGCACACTCAGCCCCACAAAGACACGCACCCAGCAGCCACCTCACCCATCTCCTGCTACACGCACCTGTCTCTCCTTTCTCTGGGGGGATCAGCACAGACAGACCGCACAGCTTAGCAGCAGAAACGCACATGGCGCCCAACGCAAACTCACCGGACTCGGTAGAACACGGTCATGGAGCACGTTGGAGCCATCAGGAGAGAAATGCTGGTCGCAGTGGGCAGAAGCAAGGTGCCTCCTGCAGTGAATGCTGGGAAGGACCAGCTGGTCACTATGAGCCCACCCCCAAGGACAGCTGGTGCACACCTGGGGCCGTTAGGGGTGGGCTAATCCAGGCTGTAATTAATGAGGCCCTTCCCCCACCCCTCGTCAGGCACAGGAGAGAAACAGCTGCTTCCACCTGGGGCAGGAGGGGGACTGCACCAGTCCCCAGTACTGTTACCAGGGGCCCCCGCTGAGCTCAGTACATGGCATAGAAGCACCCCAACCATGTGGACACGTGTGGCAATGCCACCTCTGTGATGTGTGTGTGCCTGTGTCCTGAAGCTTGGTTGCATAGGCTGACTGCTCACATGCAGCCAGGATGGAGTCGTTTACTTGAGCCTTCTGTAACAAACCCTGACCCTGCCAGCACCTGGAGCCTCCCCCTGCAGGATGGGTGGCCCTTGGCTCTGTGGGGCTCACTGCTCACTCCATTCCATTCTCAGTTGTTTGTTGGTTTGGTTTGGTTTTTTGGCATGCAGCAGGAGTTGGTAAGAGCCTTTTCCTCTCTGCCCCAGCATAATGATGGGAACCATTTCATGAAGAGTAACAGCTTTGAGTTACAGAGGGGGCGAAGCAGAGTAAATTAGGCATATTAAGAATAGCAAATTGTTTCATACGAGTGAAATCAGAAGCTGGCTGGGACTAGGCAGGAGTGTTAGGAAGGTGCAGCTGTGAGGGCAGGTAACGACTCACACCTGCTGCTAGCTTTGGTCATCACTCAGGACTACCACAACCACCACGGGCATGGATCTGCCACACAGCAGAGGCAGCATGCTGTACGTCAGCTGGCTGATGCTGGGGAAGGTGCTGCTCTCTGCATCCTCCTGCCTCCCCAGCCCTCTGCTCTCATCGCTGTGCACCTCGGTTGTGTTGAGTTTGCTCAGAGCATGGCAGCAGCCTCAGCAGTTGCTTATGTAATGAAATCCTTCCTGAAACATTAACTGTTTCTCGTCCAGAGTTGCTCTACTTCACACAGAGGCAGTGCTGCCAGGTATCGGCCATTTGGAGCTCTGTTGCTGCTCTTTTCCTGGCTGTGCAGTGTCCACTTAGTACAAAGCTGCTCGTCTATCTGTCCTTGGCCTCTGCTGAGAGTGAGCTGTGCACAGGCAGCTTGCTGCCAGCCCGGAGCTGTGGAGTTTGCAGAGCAAGCCCAGCTCGTTGCATGCAAATGGCCAGATAAGTTGCTGCCTGCAAGCAGGAACCACTTTATGGAAAGCAGCAGAGCCCTTCTCAAAGCACCCCAAGCCCCCGCAGCACACTTGCAGGGCTGGGTCCGCACGGGGCTGCCGCTGGCTGTCATGCTGCCAAAACCAAGCCTAGCTCTCACCGCTGGGAAAATCCAGCTTGTCCCTATTCATGTTGCATACCAAAGGGTTCCCATTTCCTCTCTGCTGCCTTTTGGCATTGACGATTTTTTGGTGCTCCTGTGTGGAGCCAGGAGTTGGACTCGATAATCCTTATGGGACCCTTCCATCTCAGGATGTTCTGTGAAGATCTCACCTACAGCAACTGCCCTCCCGTTTGCCAAGTCCAAAGCCCAGTGACCTGAACCTCAACCCTCCTGCACATTGCCACTCATGCCACCATGAGGACTTGGGGGATGTTTCTGCTCAAATGTTTCTCTAAAGCAAGGAACTCAGCACCCAATGGCCAGGAGGAGACAGATCCCTGCCCTGCTGGAGCTGCCCAAGTCCAGTGCTGAGCTTCCTCATCCCAGGCAGCGGCAGGTCAGCTGGGCAGGTGACATCAAGGAAACAGAGATCAGCCAATTTTGCTGGCCGACTCCCTGCGGTGAAAGCTGAGCTGAGACTGAGCAAACAAAGGCCCTGGATTCAGCATTTATTAGATGAAACAGGCCAGATCCTCCTGCACAGCCCTCTTTGGAGCAGCCCTGCCCAGCCCTGCAGCTGCAGCGTGTTTGCAGGTCACCTCCCCACTAATGCTCCCCAGCCCTCCTGGAGGACAGCGTGGAGTTACAATCCTGTTTGGATTTGTGTGCTGCCAGAGCCGCATCCCGCCCTGCCTGCCGGCCCTGCAGCGGGCGCACTGCCTGCCAGCCTCCAGCACCGCTCTCGTTGCTCTCGGCCCATTTCACCTCACTCTGTTTTGCTCCTTCCACTCTCAGGACGTGTGTTATCTCTGGTCTAGATGGAGAATCAAAAGGGGATGCTGTCTCAGTCCTGTTCATCCCAAAAGCAGGATGCTGTGGCTCTCAGTACCAACTTGCCTTTCTACAGCCTCTGTGTCCATGCAGAGAAGCTGTGATCCTCCTTTCCAGTCCTTGGAAAGCTACCTAATTTGGTGGCTAAACATCCTCAGGGTGAGATGCTGCCTGGTGCCCTCTCTCAGACCCAGCTGGTGCATAACAAACCCATGCTCTCTTCTCTTCCCAGCTCAGTGTTGGATGTGCTCTGAGATACCCCAGTCCCAGCAGCCCTCTGCCTCCAGGTGCCATGCGGTGCTTGGGAGTAGCTTGTTCTCGAGTGTAAGTGCCCAAATCCTTTGTGTTGCCGGTAGTAGTTACTTGAATAGGGATTTCCCCTGCTCTGAGAACCCAATTCCTTTGAAACGCCATGATGTTCCCTGCTGTTCCAGCTGGGTGCCTGCAGTGGGAAGCTGAGTGCTCACATCTGCAGCAAAAATCTTCCTGTTGGAGCACGAACTTCTGCAGCACCGGCACTTTGGGCCCACAGTTTCAGGAGCTGCTCAAGTAGCTGCCAGCAGGGAACAAGCCACAGAGGAGACTGCGTTATGCTCATTAAGTTACCATACTGCAAACCCGTGCCAAAAATCTGCTGGCAGCGCTACCAGCCACTGCTGAGACCTGCCAGTGCTTTCCAGAGCCTGGGATGCTGACAGACCACGGCGTGGCAGCATCGGGCCTGGGGCACTGCAGGCACTGCAGGCACAGTCTCAGCCCTTCGAGGGGGCCCATGAGAACTCTGCCCCCACCTCAGCCTCTCCCACACCAAGCTCCAGCTGGAGGCCACATAGGTAGACTTACATGACTTACAAGGTATTAATGCTTCGTGGCTCATCCCCTTGCTTGCAGCTTCTAAACTGGCTTTGGAGAAGTCCTAAAGGAGTAAGGGAGATAAAAACAGAACTTTTATTTTCCACTCTGGCCTTTGAAATAGCAGGAGTGCCCAGATCGTGCCCTTCCTGGGGCCCACAGCGGAGGTGGCCGGGGATAAATGGCTCACACAGGCAAACCCACACCTCTGTGGAGCGTGTCTTTCTCCAAAACATTAGTCAGTTATTAAAGCAGCAGGAAAAGAGCCTCCCTTGTCCCTACCTCTGCTTCAGTTTTACTCTCTGTTTGACATAACCAGGTCACTCTTTCCACACTTCCCCAGCCTCACTGGGAACCGATTACTGATCGAGATGGACGTGACTCACTGCCTTTTTTAATGAGCAATTTTCCTATGTTTATGTGCTTTGGCAGAGACTTTCTTATACCTAAAAAAGGAGAAGGGTGGCATTGGGGAGAAGGCAGGGTACATTGCTGGCATCTATATCCAGTCTGCGTGAGATGTTTCTCACCCTCTCCTTGGATTCCAGCCAGTTGGGAAGTTACTGCTTTTGAACACGAAAAAAGGCATCACTAATCTTCCACAAGCTAATCTGGATGAAACGCTGCCCAGGCCCACAGGTAGGCTGCCTAAGCCCTTGACAACTAATTGGAGCTAATTAGGTTAGAAGATTTTTGTGTTAATATCTGTTTAGGCTGTGCCTGGGGGCCCCATGGTAATAAGCATCGTACAAACCCAGGGCAGCCTTACCCACGGAGGTTTGCCAGTAGGAGATTGTCCAGGCCACAGCAGGGTGAGTTGGGTTTTCCTTCTCTCTTGCACAGACTCAGGCTCATCGGACAGGTGCCCCACTCACGTGGTGTTTGCTTGTGTTTTGCAGTGACTAAGCGGAGGAAGCACTTGCTATCCTTGCACTACCGGGCCAGACAATCCTTCCCTCGGCTGCAGATCCCACTGGATCCCTTCCCATAATGGAGGTGTGAGTGCCAAGATCCTCCATGACCTCCAGAAGCCACAACTCCTTGCCGAGAACTCTGATGGCTCCACGAATGCTTTCCGAAGGTGCTCTGGGGGGCATTGCCCAAATCACCCCCTCGCTGTACCTGAGCCGGGGCAGCGTCGCCTCCAACCGGCACCTGCTCCTGTCCCGAGGGATCACCTGCATAATCAACGCAACCATCGAGATCCCCAACTTCAATTGGCCCCAGTTTGAATATGTCAAAGTGCCTTTGGCTGACATGCCCAACGCCCCCATCTCCTTGTACTTCGACAGCGTTGCCGACAAGATCAACAGCGTGGCACGGAAGCACGGGGCCACCTTAGTCCACTGCGCGGCCGGCGTGAGCAGGTCAGCCACCCTGTGCATCGCCTACCTGATGAAGTACCATAAGGTGTCCCTCTTCGAGGCATACAACTGGGTCAAATCAAGGCGCCCTGTTATACGCCCCAACGTGGGCTTCTGGAGGCAACTGATAGACTACGAGAGGAAGCTGTTTGGGAAGACAACGGTTAAAATGGTACAGACACCATATGGCATCATCCCAGACGTTTACGAGAGAGAGAGGAGACCCCTGATGCCTTACTGGGGAATTTAATGTGACTGCAGACGGGAAGCACAGCAGAAGGGACATGCTGTTCCAAGTCGACCAGACTGGAGATGTTCCCTTCTCTTTCTACAGCCAACTTTGGTTCTTTACCATACAGCAGAACCTCAACTAATTTTCACCTCACTAACCCGCAAGGCCAACAGTTCCCTTCGAAGCATTTCTCTCTACAGGGATTCCCCCATCCCATTTTTCTCTGATTTAGCAGAATGAGATCTTCTTATAAGTTTATTCCTTTCATAAAGCCTCCCTCTCTTTTTAGTCAGTTTATTAGTATCCTATGAGGAAAGGCCTACGAGGCGTTCGGCAGAATTAATGAACAAAGTGCGCTTTGTGATGCGGTAGCCTGGATATTTCTTTAATAGCTTGTTTGCTTCCTTGCAGAATCCTGTAGTGGTTTGGGAGCAGCACTGGCACCACAGGAAGTCCAGCTCTAACAGCATGGCTTCCAGGAGCAGGGAGGAGGTAGTGCAGGGTTGTGTTGCTAGTGCTGGTGTTTTCTTTAACATCTGTAGTGACTCTCAGTATATAGTGTTTGAGATCTTTAGTCAGCTCTTAATCTGTATTAAAAGTCAAAAAGAATGAAGTCAGTCCGTGTCAGGCACAAGTGAAATAAAATTTGACTGATTGGAATCAAGTAAATACCAAGCCCTTCTTCACTCATTCCATGCCAGGGCAATAGTCCTGGAATACACCGACACTTCTGAAAAGTACGGCTGGTGTTCCGTGGGTGGAAAGGAAACACAATTTGTGAACGTGTGGCTCAAAGCAGCAGCAGGAGGTTAACCCTTCCCTTCCCACCACACAGCCAAGGGGATGTTTAGGAAACGCTGTGTGCGTGGCCACCTTCCTAAAGGGCTGAGTTGCATTTCCTAACATTCAGACAAGCAGTGGACTGGAAGTAGGTACACCCACTGGAGTACTTTGCTCTAGATACGGTCGTGATCTGCCTTAGCCCATTTCTCAAACACTTCATTATGTCCTCAAGGTTATGTTGCATTCTAGAATTGTTCTGCACAAAAAGGCGATCTGTTTCACCTCCGGACGGGGATGGCGGTACGGAAAAGGCTTTGCCTCGCTCTGTTCGTGATGAGAAAGATTCCAACTGGAGACATGGAGAAACCTGTCTGTGGCACAGCTGCTGCCTCCTGGGCACCGCTGCCCTCCCCGCAGATGGAGCAAGACCTTCCTGTCCTCTGCTGCATCCCTGCCGGATGAGTACGCAGATTGCTGGATGCTGAGATAGCTATCTGATTTAAATGAGATTCTATACTTGTAAAAAAAAAATCAATAAAGAGTAAACTAGAACATGTGTTGGCTTCCTGTTCAGAACTGTGCTAATGTATCTGAAGTAGCAGTGGGAACATGGTGTAATCCTGAGCAGCACTTTACACAAGTCTGGAGAAATAATTCTGTGTTCCAAGCAGTTTCGAGGTGTCCCCCATTCCTGACAGTCATTGCAACATCCAGGCGGTTCAGTTAGTGATGCAAATTCCTCAATATTTTAAGGGCATCCAGAGTCCAAAAAGAGTTTCCTGTGTGCACCTACAGCCCATTCCACCTGCAAACCTCTCTTGGGGTGCAGTAGCCAAAACTGCAGCTGGAAAACCCCCAGCACTGAGCACCAGGTTTTCCAACTCCCAGCACCTGGATCACAGGGCACTTCCGTATCAAGCACAACAGAGCAGCCCTGCAGCGCCAGAGGGAATTCTTTTCAGATGAGCAAGAATCGAGTTTCAGCCCGCAGAGATAAAAGGGAGATTTGCCACACGCTGTGTTCAGTTCAGGTTTCAGCGGTCGTGTCTCTTTGCACTGTTTGCAGTGACAAACAAGCAGGCGTATCACACTGACTGTCCATTTGAAAATATACTATTTTTTTTTCCTTTGGAGTTAAATATCACCAGGGAAGTGGTAAGAAAGGAAGTACAGATTAAAAATAGGACTAAGAATTAGTTGGGAGAAATCCTAAAAGCATGTCACTTAGAGGGGAAAAAATACTTAAAAAAAAAAAGGCTTTCAAAATTAAACTTTTCCTAAAGAATTGAGTAGGCCTATTTTAACAGTATTTTCTGCACAAAAACTAGAAGGGAAACCTTCTCCACTTGGAATAGCTAGATGTATATTTTGCACACACACTGCTTCAGTGCTGGGGGAGGAGACAGTACCAATTGTTCAACAACCAAAGCACAGAGTGACTTGGAAGCAATAAGAAATGCAATCCCCTCACAAAAGCATATCATGAAATAGAGAACTCATCCAGAATGCCCAGCAGAGATTTGAGAGAAGCGCATTGGTACCAACAGCTTAGAGGCACCTCTCCACAGAAGTTTCTCCTTCCAATAGAAGATATTTACCTGTGCCTCATTTTCCCCCAAACGGTTTTTGTGCACCTTGAAGTCAACAGAAGCAGAAGAGGTGACTCCAAGCGTCTGGAAGCAGGGCAGCACGACGTGAGGAAGCACCATTCCTCCTGATTGCCATCGTCCAGAAGATGTCCTTGTTTGCAGAACACTGTAGGTGCCACTCAGTGAGACACCTTCCAGTCGTTGGCCACAGGGATTCTGCATCCGCGAGCATTCAGCACGTGGCCCCAGCTGTGCCCTCCAAGCACCCCTGCAGGGATTTCTGCAGCGACTCTGGCACAGCACAGACTGAAACAGCTCCAACTGCAAATGGTGAAATCACTTCTAGAAGACAAACAATGCTCACCCAAAGGGGACAAGAAGGAATCACAATATAAATAGATTTCTTCTGACCTCTTTTCTTCATAGTATTGAGAACTGGAATTAAATACAGGCCCAGAAATCAAAAAGACATCTTCCAGAAGAAGCAGCTTGGACAATAGCAGCTTTTATTGAAAAGGCCGCCTTTGTTTCAAGTTTAATCAATCTGACACAAAGCTGAGAAGGGAACTGCATTCCACAGGGTGTCAGCTTCCTCCCATCCCTTGGCTTCCCCTCATGGCACCATGTGCTGCTCAAGGAGAAGCTGCTCAAAGCACGCCAGGCGAGGAGAAGCTGCTGCCAGAGATGGAGAACCATCAACACCAAGAGCTGAGCATTCCCATCCCACACAGCACGGCAGGGAAATGGGGCAATAAGGAAACAGAGCAGTAAGGAAACAAACAGGCTAGAGCCACCGGTTTGCTCTCCAGCACTTCATCCACCGAGACAAAGCACACTGAGATAGCGCAGAAGCATCAGGAGTACAATGGGGCAAACCATGCATAAAGTAACCGAGGGAACAATCTCTTCAAACTCCAAATATACACACAAAGGAAGATCACTTTCCCAGCTCCAGCGATTACAGACATTAGAAAAAACAAAACCACATTTCTCAGTTTTTTTCCTAATCAGTGTCCAGAAAAAGGAGTTGCATTTACAAAATTCAGCACAGCCAAAGCAGAAGGCAGCATGTCCATCAGCCCGTACGCAAAGGAAGCAGGGAACGCAGTCTGTTACAATGCACCATAGAAAATACCATCACCTTGGATACAGATTGGCTAGCAGCGCCACATCCGAGGGAGCTGAATGCAACAGTGAGTCATTGTAACAAGCGGGATGTGCAAGGGAAACGATCCTCCTGAGCAATGCCTGTACCGAGGGTATCTGCACGAACAGCATTTGGTGTTCGGTGTGCTCCCGTGACGTCAAAGCCTTCAGAAAAACCATTTCTGCTGCTCACAAACGCAGCAATGCTGCTGGCTGCTTCCCCTTCTGCAGGCAGCAGTGACGGCAGTGCCGCACCTCTCCATGCTCCTCTGCAACTGTTAACACAGATTCCTTATTTTTATGGCCAGAAGACACACTAGATCCATCTCAGAGAGGAAACTTCCCTGCTTAACGAGTACATTACGAGAGAAACATCACTGAAACGCATTTTTATGACAGCATAGCTCATATGGTATTTGAAATATTGATTGCTTTAAGTTTCACATTGTGGCCTGTTTCCTTCATGGCGTTCTCTAATTAAAGACAAACAAACCTATCCAGTTAAGTGCTCAGGAACCGCGATGGAAACCCATGCTAACAATAAACTCCCTTTTCCCAATATAGCACTTCCACAAGCACAGCCTTTGCATCAGCCAGACACTCCAAACCACTCGAGAGGTCCCCTCGCTCGCAGCAAGGAGTGCAGCAGTGCCCAAGTGCTCCAGGCATTCAGCTGCACGCTGCGTGCTGCTCTGCACAGACCCCAAACATCAGTGGGAACACTTACCCTGGTGATGCATGCAGCCCCTCATTAGCAGGGAAAACAATCTCAGAAGCTATGGTGCTGTCACTGTTTCATGCCTAATAAATGAAACAGCAAATAGTGACTGCCTTTTGTTTTTTTTAAACATATAATTACTGGGCAGCAGAAGGCAAGCAGTCACTGTCACATGATGAAAAATCCACCATTTGATGAGCTTGAGCTTGCAATTGGAGGCACGAGTTGTTGTTCCTTGAATGAGCTAATCTCAGGCAGCAGGAAGGTTGATTTTAATTTGTCTGAATAAGGGACCAGACATCTAACAATCCTATTAGCCAAGATTCTTTCATTTGGCATAATAAATAGTTTAGTATAGTTAAGAATTAGTAAATAAATCAATCACAGAACCACAGAATGGTTAGGGTTGAAGGGACCTCAGGGCCCACCTGCTCCAACCCCAGCACCATCAGGCTGCAGATATCACTACTGAAACTCATCAGGCATGACCTCCCCTTGTGAAGCCACACTGCCTACTCCTGTTATTTCCTTCTCCCTCACATACCTGGAAATGGTTTCCAGGACAAGCTGTTCCATCACCCTGCAGGGACTGAGGTGAGGCTGAGTGACCTGTGAGGTTCCATGGGTCCTTCTTTTTACAGACAATAGGACGTGTGTTTGCCTCCAGTCTTTGGGAACTTGATGATGACAGAAAGGGGCCCCACAGTCACATAGGTCAGCTCCCTCAGTACTGCATCCCATCGGGGCCCATGGACTTGTGAATGTCCACTTTCCTGAACTGCTCTTTTCCTCTTTATAATTTCAATTTCAGCAAATAATTATGGGTCAGTGTCAGTTATTCATAATGGAGGCAAGGCAAAGCTGGAAAAGCTGTTGACATCCTTGGAGAAAAGGGACTTTCAACTTTGAGAAGTCAAAGAATTAAGCAGCAAGATGTACCTGATGGATACACACCACAGTGCATTCTCTGCAAACTGAACAAAACTGTGCAGAGGTAAGGCTCTCAAAATAATGCCATGAAGCTCCCAATGGGTTTAAAATTCCAAAAGTAGCTGCTGATGGCACTGTTATCTGGGTGTTGCACTGGAAGAAAGAGTCAGGTATTTTAGATGTCTGCGCAACACTTTGCAGTAGTCTATGACTTCTTCCTGTTTAGGCAGGCGCCCCTCCTGAAAGCAGCAGAACAGCAGACTGGCAACAGACTGCTTCAGCAGACAGCCTGCTTGAGGAGACAGCTTCCAGGGTGAGATCACACCTGTCCCCAGCAGGAGCTGAGGCCCACCTGTGCTGCCAATTCTGGGAGTCAGGAAAACACATTATTACAGCCAGCACTAGGTTGCACACGTTACATGCAGGCATCCCATCAAGTAGCACATGTTAAAATACAAAAAGGTAATATACACAGGAGCAGACATGGCAACAGTGGAGTCCAATTTTCAACAGTGATGCAGCCACACAACCACCAAAGCATTGGGCAAAACAAACCCCACCCGTAGTCCAAGAAGGGGTGTCACCTAGGATTTGCAGAGAACAGCACAGACTGCAAGTTCCCAAACCCAGCTGTCTGCACTAAAGAACCTGGATACGAAGGGGAAATTTGTAACAATTTTCCAAGTTCTTATCATCCAGTACTAACTACTCAGAAGTTTGAATATGGTATAATTTACAATTCAGAACGGTGACAGCATGAATATAGAACGCCTCTCTGCCATCTAATTCCTCCCATATCAGTAATTCACTTTGCCTTGAAAGTAACCACAACTTGAGCACTGTGTGCATGTAATAGTAGAGCAGCAAATATTTAAAGAAAAACATCATGGTCCAGACACCAAAAACACTAAGAAAAGATTTGTTTGACAGTACCTACTTTGAGTACTTAAGTAGTCATTTCTATGCAAATCAATCTAACACTTCAGTTCACCTTGGAAGCTATGTCCTCTCTGAGGTCTGCATTTGGTTAGCAGACTGCTTGTTTGTTTGACAGAGGCCAGCCCACCCTCATCTTGATAAAGATTGAAATGCCACATTTTACGCCACTCGACAATTTTTCCCAGATGTTTCTGAAACCCCAGCCATTTCCAGGAGAATTCTTCATGGTGAACTTCTATATGTGGCAGTGGCTTTCATTCACGATTGTACAAAAGCCAAAATGAAGCATTTCAAACGAAGAATCCTTTCCACTCACTCGATCACACCATTCATTTCACCTGATCCTCCACCTTCGGCACAACCGTTTCAGAGCAGGTCTGGCAAAATGAGACCCGGAGGCTTTGGTTCCACACAGTTGATCCAGAAGTTTGCACAGCTCGCATGGTACTGGTGCCCTCCATATGCCAGCTTAAAATTATCCGTTTCTGAATTGAAGGCCTGGAGTAACAAGAATTGAAACAAGCGTGACCGTCTCACCTCCTCCGCGCTCCAGAAACGAGAGTGGAAAATGGACATCACACAGGTGATCACCCCAGAATGGCAAATCATGGTAGAGCCTGGACCCTCTTTCTCTGAACTGAATAAACCATTTTCACTTGCAGAAGCACAGCAGCCAAACTAATCCTTTCTCTTAGTCTGCAAAATGCTTGCAGGTGGGCAAAACCTACCACCCTCATACCTGATGCATACCTGCCTGTCACACCACACATCAGCAGTGCCCCATCTGATGCCTGTAACTCACTGTGCTCCACGCAGCTTCCAGAACAAGGCCAGTTCTGCCAGCCAACAGCCACCTGCCACGCTGCCTTCACCAGTCAGACTCTGCTGTGACAGAGGCTGGTGCTGCCTCTGATATTAACGTTATCCCACCATACTCCAGGCTGAGTTTGGTCCACTTCCTTCTGGTAATTGAATCTGTTTTACGACTGGATGCACGAAGCCACAAACAAGCTTAAAATTTCTCCATGTATGTTGCTAGGTGATACTGCTTAAATGTGACGGGGAACTGAATTTTTATTTTTAAGTAAATCTAGACTGTTTGTGATATAACACTGATTTTTTTTTCCCCAGTTCAGAAAGAGAACATTTAGCAGCTGTTCCTACTTCAGCAGAATTTCCAGTGCTTCACAACTACCTATTTAAAAAATATTTTAACCATGTTTCCCAGATTCTGGATTTCCTGCACAGACTTCTAAAAATGCCATTGCCTACTGCATATACACGAAAGTCAGTATTTGTACCAGAAACCCCTGCAGCTCCCCCCTCTTCTGCCACAGACATGCAGGCAGCTATGAACTCAGAAACTCTCTGCAGGGACTTTTCTACCACACAACAGAAGGAGCACAAAACCAGAAAGCTGTTCACAAGGTATGAGCATGCAGACAAGACGAAAGGCAGGCTCTGGAGCATGTTAGTTGATCAGATCAAGTATTAATAGTAACAGAAAAAATGACTGGAAGAAAAGGGGGTCATGATTGGTACAATTGAGAATGACAGCTGAAGGCCAGCTAGCAGTTCAGCCTTTCACACTCAACTAGGAATGATTCTATAAAGAATGTTTTTTACACGTTCATACTTTTTTAGGAAGCTCTTCCACAGGTTTCTCTTCTTTCTGAAATAACGTTGAAACCAAAAAGTCAGCAAAACTGCCGATACACATTAATTGGTTGGCATAATTACTCTGTACACATCCTGGGATTCCCTCCCAGCTCTGCTAATTACAACAGTCCCCTCCTGGTGATCCTTGGAGATGCATTTCATAAAGAAACGTTATTATAATACTTTTAATATGTGCACATTTCAGTCTCAGCATCCCAGTTCCTTCCCAGCGACGAGCCATTGACCTCATCAGCCCTTTCTCCACATCTCTGTTGCATGCAGAGCCCAGTGAACGCAGGCCATTGACTATGAGAATCCCATCTATTTATGGGTCAGATTTTGCCTTTGCCACTTCCAGTTACAAATTAAAATTTAAAATTCATAAATATGCCCCAGGCCTAAATGGAAGCCAAAACTATAAATTAAAAAGGAGTTTAGTGACAGAGGCCGTATACTTACTTTACTTCTGGAATCCACATTTAGGAGGCACACTCCACAGGCAAGGTCTTGGGCGTTTTTAATCCCTGGGCGCAGCATACAAGAAGAGAAATCCAGTGAGTTTTCATCTGGCTGAAGAAATGAGACAATAAAGTTTAGGCATTTTCAATGAGTATCAGACCTCATAATAAGAATAATCGATCTGGTTGCAAGAGAGAGCTGTGGTATCCCAACAGGCAACGCGGAAGAGATGGCACAGTGCATTTCCTCATAAATTGACACGTGATTTAATCAAAGCCGCTCGCAGATATTTGCAGTCCTGCTATGCAATCTCCATCAACATTGATTTATAACACTCCAGCTCTTGAAAAAGGGTGAGACTACAAAGGAGAGAATTCTTCAGTTCCGTGTTCCCACATCAAAAGGAGAAGAAACTTCTGAAGAAAGAGCTCAGGCGGCTCTGCTACGTTTCAACTGCAGCATATTAAGAACTGGACGAGGATAAACAGTGGTATGCAGCAGCTGTTTGTGCAGCTGCGAGGAAACAAGGCAGCGGCCAGCACTGCTTTCACCAGTGTTTGAAGTGGTGTCTGTATCTGTGTTTATTGTCCTGAGTTCTGTACTACCGCCTGCTCAAAAAGGGCAGCTCTTATTCTTTCCGAAGGTTTTTCTGAAAGAATATGGCACAATGTACAACTGGAATATTAAGATTAAGCACAGCACCTAAGAATTCAGGTCATCAGCTATTTCACGCCAGACGCAAGTTCAGGCTCAAGAGAGACAATGGACAGAGGAGATGAAGCCTGCAAAGAAGAAAGAGCAACTTCTCTGGCACATAACCTGAATTTCAGCGACAAGATAAATGGCAACAGAAAAGTCTCTGTATGGATGGTATAAAACGATGTACTGCTTGAATGCAGAGGCACAATTAAAAATAATGACTAGAAATGCAGGAAACTTTGGGGAAAAAAGAAAGAAAGAAAAAAAAGAACACAAAAACATGCGCACTCATCTCCACAGGTCTGGAATGCTGATCACGCTCCCTGCAGAACGGCTAGAGATTAATTGAAGTCCTTTAATCTTTAAGTAGATCAATCAAATTAATAAAGGCACTGTAATATTTGTTTACCAAACACACGAGTGAAGCAAATGAGAAGGTCATCCTGTAATTTGCAATGAAAACCACAAGGCTGGGCATAACATTACCTTGTAACGAAATGCTTTAAAAGATAAAATTAACCTTTCCGAGCAGATGCCTCTGAGCTAGAATACTTCTCAGCACTTAATTGGCACTTCTGTGCCATTTGGGATCCGTGCTAGGGGAATGTATGGCTGCACACAGTTCCACAAGGAGAAGAAAAACAAAAAATGATGATTCTGAGAACTGTAGGAATCAGGAGTCCCAGGAGTCCTTCAGATAACTTTGCTTGAGAAATCACTGCTCCAGCTCCGAGTGCCCTCAACACGTAGCTGCACTGACACAGAGAACACAGCCAGGCCCTGGACCTGGGGGGTTCCCTGCCATCTTCCAAAGAAGGCACTTTAGAACTAGATTTTGATCTGCTTGTTTAAATCAAATCGGCTGTTCCGATTGTTACCATCAACAACGCCAGGTTTGAAATAGGTGAATCTTCATCTATCAACTTCACCTGCCGAGCGGTAAGATACTGAAAGAATCAATCCCAAATTCTGACAAAGCGTCATCAGAAACACCCATCTGCCTCCACCATTTGTGGTCAGCTATGCAGAAATCTCCCAAGCTCCTACAGACTGTCTCGGAGCAGCCCAGTCTTGTCTGGCAGATCTGTTCAGAGAAGGGAAAGCTATTTTGTCTGCAGCGGGAACCAAAACAAACTGAGGCACTTCCAAATCCAGAGAGAAAAGAAAACAGCTCTGTTATGTGTGTTGCTACGTTGCATGCTCCTGTGTTGTGAGCATTAGAACTAATTGTAGGTATATTATACAGACAAGTCAAGTCCATGCTATTCTGGCTTCATAAAATGGCTCATTAAAACTGCACTAATTTTCCCTTATCAGAGCATTTCTTCTAGTAAAGACGTAGCTTGTTTTTGGTCTTACCGTTAAAGCAGCAAGAGACATGAAGCTTATGAGGTTGTTCCACACTTTATCTATATCCTTCAGCAGCTGTTGGAGTTTCTCACTACAAACAGCAGTTGCTTTGATTCCCAATTCAACTCTCTTTGTTACTCTGTACACCTCAACAACCCCTGTTGGAATAAAACACAGTGGAGAAACACAGACATTGACTGTGAGCACAGGTTCTTGAAACCACAACTGAAATACAGAGAAGAGCTTTCAGTGTAAGAGATACAGTAAATTAAAACATACCCAGCAAATATTCCATGCCTTGAGCAGACTGGATAACCTCAGTGCAAACGGATGAGCTGCTTATTCCATTCAAGGTATCATTTGCTTTCTTTATGACCTGGTGGGAGCGAGTTTCACGAAACGGTGCTGTTAATTGCTACAAACAAGATGGTCACTAACAAATTGTTAAACAAGACAAGGAGGCGAGTTAAATAATTGCTGCACTCCATCACACAGATAGGGGTGGAAGCACGAACATTTAAAAACTTAACGTGTTCCCTCAAATAATCTCATTACTAAAACAGCAGTTTTAAGTGCACGCATGCATCGCTATCTAGTTGAATTGCATGATTAAAAATATACATGTTTTTAAATTACTCTGGGGCTATGAAGTACCACATTACCTGGAAATTAATGGCCTTTCCCTTTTCATGACAAACATCCTACACTAAGGAGGAAAAGGCTGCAGAGGAGGTTACACTCTTACCTGCAGGGCGCTCTCCAGGCACCTCTGCCACTCATACGCGTACCTCTCACTTTCCTATATGAAAGAGAAGGGTAGTCTGAATCTCATTTCAACACACAATTCCCTTTCTCCTATCACAACAGACATACAGAAGATGTATATTTAAAGAGATTATTTGCAAGTTATCCATGAAAACTCCTAAAATACCTTTTCCTAACTTTTTTCCTCATTTTTTAATTAGTCTCTTTGTGTCCGAATTCTAAAGTTTGATTTCTGGGGCTCAAAACTAGATTCAAAAGGAAGAAGGTATACAAATGGGTAAAAGTTTGGACTGCACATACCTACTCCCAACAAATCCGTTGCAGGTCTGCTGTTAGAGAAATGAGGATTAGCAGAATTTAACCGAGTCCTTTTACTATTTGCTCTCAATATGAATGAGAGAAATAACTGTTATACAGCCAAAAAAGGCCGTTTCCTAAAGCCAGTGGTCTCAGTGCCAAAACTGGGATTGGATTTTAGTTGCAACCAATTTCCAGTTATAGGCTTAGACTGCAAGGTCAAACGATTCAGACAACAGCATTTTTTTCCATGCCATGAGGCTTTAAAGCCAGAAAAGACAAAACAAGTTTTATTAATCATTTCTTGCTCATTAGAAGGAAACAAAGAAAAGTATCCTTCCTTTACGAACAGCAAAACCAAAACACAAAACCTCACCCAGGTTCCATCTTAGGATCATACTCTAATTTCAAGCAGCTAACGCCCCAAAGGGCTGGGATACAGATAGTGATGAAAGTCACTGCTGATTTATTGTGTTCCAGATAGCTCCTTACCTCAACCTCCCCAGTCAGGTCTTTGTATTTGTCCCGGATGACAGGCAGAGCAGGCTTCTCACTCAGAGTATTTGAGCGATCCCTAAATGGCTGTTCCAGAGCTGGTAAAGGTGAGGAGCGGCTTATTTCTCTGTCACCCAGGCTTAGGCTCCTTTTATGAGACCCTACAAAGTTTGGAGATAAGCAAAACTGTTCTTCTATTCAAAGGCAGCGACTACCGAAAATGCCCGGAGCGGTGCCAAGGGATGTGCTGCTCATCAGGACAACACAGCCCTCCATTCACTCTGTGACTGGTGCAAACCAGTTCTTAAATTCTTACAAATTTTTGGCACATTTTTTACTTCTAGAAAGAAATCAACTCCAAACACCATGGAAATCAGTAGAAGCTTGTTTCCAATCGTCTTTGAAACAGTCCTCATCAGCAAATTTATCATTAGATTGGAACAAATAGCCTCTGGTAAGTGTATGCATCATGAGCTTCTGCCACAGAGCAGGCTTACCTTGAACAGACAGGTCAAAGGTCGCCAGCTCACTCTTGATCATTTCTTCGCTAGATTTCACCTTGCCTTGGGATGTTGCCACTAAGAAGTCAAATTTGCTGATTTTTGGCTTTTCACTTTGGAATTCTCCAAATTCATCTATGGATTCTCTCCGGATTTCAGAGGAGATCCCGCCGGCGAGGAAGTCTGCCTCTTGGTTTGGGTCAGCTGCTGCATCTCGTGCTTCTGACGAAGGTCTCGCAAACTCACCAAAGTCTCCATTGTCATCATCACTTGGACCACTGGATATTGGTCCGGAGTCTTTAAAGTTTGCAAAGGCTGCAAATGAAACATCCTGTAAAGCATCCTCACTAGAAAACGTCGTCACTTTGGAAACAGTTGTCATGGTGATGTTTTCTGAGCTGCCAAACAAGGTCTCCTTCTTCTGAAGAACAGAAGTAGCTGCAGAGGATCCACTTCCTGAAGCCTGGGCAAAGGAGGACTTCTTGCCTTGCTGAATGTCGTCTTTGTCAGACCAGTCATAGCTTGCCAGGCTGCTGACTGCAGACCCACTGTTATAGCTTCCAAACGGGGCACATTTTAATTCGTCTATATCTGAGAAAAACAAACCCCTACCATTAGAAGCTGAAGTTCAAACATTAGTCTCTTGAGACCATCTAGAAGTAAAAGCAACTTACTAAGAGCCTTAACAAACTGCAGAAGCAAACACAGTGAATCGCTGTTTTGATGAGGTTTAGAGTTGCACAAAATCATCTGAAAAATACCTAAGCACTTAATACAAAAAACTCTCCACTTACTAAATGCAATCCTTAACCTCTGAATATTATCTTATATTTTAAGCTGAAAGTCACCATGCAAAGAAACACTGAAAGCAATGTGTGTAGATGGCACGGAGCGCACAGGTCACCAGTTCAGTTTCCTGAGGCTGGCTACAAAACCTACAACCAAAACATGAACATGAGCAATGCAAGCATCCCCTTAGTTCATCTTCAGAAAAGGAACCACACAGAAAGCAGGAGCAGCTTCCCTACCCTCTCCAGAAAAGTGTTAATACACCTAAGTTTTGCACTCATGCTTTGATACAATGTACAGAAAGGTGCTGCAAGAAGTTACAAGATATAAAGTTGCGTCTGAGCTTCTCACCGGTGTGGCAATGCCGTGTGCCTCACTGCTGGAGGAGCACATTTCAGAAACGGCACAAACATGGCAAATATCTTAACGGAATAGATAGCCCGTGAGAGCTAAGTACAGAGAAAACCCAATTATTTTGCAGAAAGCTCCAAGCACTTATACTCACCTGGCAATTACATGGGCCAACGGGCTTTTCTCCCCACCATAAGGAGGTATGGCACACTTAACTGCCTACTCTGCAGCCAGCAGAGGAGATTAGGGTCTGCCAGGGTGCACCCACTACTCATCCAACTCATCTTTCACATTCAGACTGAGACTGATCCATCGCGAAGGCACACAGAGCCGGAGAGATGTCATTAAAGCATTTTAAAAAAGCCCTTCTGCCCTGCACTTGGCAGTTGTTTTCCTGCATTAATGACTGTCAGCCTGGATCAGAGCCTCAGCTGCTGCTCACTGCCTACGGCCAAAAAGTCCCAATGCAGAGCGGGCGCGAGGCAGCGCCGTGCTCCAGGCAGAGCCAAAAGCAGCGCGCCTTGAACTGCGCACAGCAGGCACAGCTGGGGCAGGGCAGGCAGGCAGGGAGCAGGCTGAGCCTCCAGAGGATTAAGACATTTGAACCACGCATTTCTGCCTTTTGTACTCATTTGACTGAGAGAGGAAAGCATGCCGCGCTTTAGGCTACCTTCCAGGCATGAGCCATATATACAGCTAATTAAAAAGACCAACAAAAACACGATAGAATGGTACAGTTTAATGGCTACGACAGCAAAGGGAACGTCCCTACGCAGCATGTCACCTCTCAGGTTTTCCTAAGGGACAGTCTTCACACAGCAGCTGAGCATGGAGCACCTCCACAACTGACGTTACACCTTGAACACGTACAGCAAGATTTCAGAGCACCACTTGAATACTAGATTTGTAGAGCAAGCAGAGCACAGGAGAATAAATAGAGATGAGAGCATCTGCTCATGGCAGAGCCGAACAGAAGAGGGCTCCTGGCTGGGAAGGGGCTGACCTGGGCTCCCTAATTTGTCCCGAGAAACCAAATCTGATGCCTTCTAATAAAATGCTTTGCTCAGAGAAGTTAAAGGAGAGTTTCACTGCCGTTAACAAGTGCTGGGATAACATCCAAACTGCCGTTAACCCCTGAGATCTCAACAGCACCACCCTGCACCAAGCACCCTCCTTTCTGACTCCAAAGCACTGCTATTGTTCCAGTGTTCACTGAGATACAGGAAGGAGAGTGAGATGCTACCACAGCCCACATCCAGAACCTGTTTGCCTCTCTGTGTGAATTCATGCAGAGCGGAGCCCACCAGCATGGGCTTAAGAGCTGAGATGAAACACAGCAGTTCAACCCTATACGTTTCCATGATTCGGATGCATTCACTGATTACAAAGCATTACTGCAGTGAGTAAACTTCCTTAGAGTTTTGCTCTACAGAAAGATACTGCTCAGAAACAAAAATTCTATGGCTAAAGCAATCCTAAAGCAATGTATTAGAAAGCACAGACATGAGAACGTATGTGCCGCTGCGTATAATTCATGGCAAATTAGTTGTTATACAAAATCTTGTTCTATTGAAGGAAAAAAAAGCTATATTTAGTTTGGCTGTGTGCTGCATTGGTCACAAATTTGGTCACGAATTCTGCACAGAAAAGGAAAATCGTGACCTTTGTCATAACAACAGCAAACGAAAGGCTTATCTCAGCTCCCAGCACATCTCCTGGGTCAGAAAGAGCTTCCCCGGCGGGGAGCAGAGCCACTCACCATCACACTAATCAGCACAGAGCAGCTCACGTGTGAAAAGCACTGCGTGGCTGAGCCCAGAGCACCCTGCACAGTGCAGAGCTCCATTATCAGCACAGATTGTTTACTAAGCGCTGTTACTTCTCTTAAAGGCCACAGATGCATTTAATGAATACAAATCTCCAGTTCAAATGCTGCAGTAATAACTGCTGATGTAACACAAACTTCATTCTGCTGTTATGGCAATCCAAAAATCTGAAGAGAGGCGTGTGCATCAGTAATATTTTTTTCAAAGCAAGACGTGATTCAGTGGGACAAAACGTGAATTAATTCTGATGAAGCCCTGCATTTAGCAAAGACACCTGCTGCTGAGCTTCCACATTTCCTCCTGAAGGATCTGAACTGATAAGCATCTAATTTTATTGAAAAAATAATAAAAAACAAAGACTGGATCTGTACAAAACTCTAAGGAAATACTTTCTTTTAAGGATACACGATCATTTTTCTCAGCTGAGAAGTGGTTTCTTAGCACTTTTTGGAGACCAGAGTGGACTGTGCCATGGAAGCTGGGCAAATTAAAGTATTAAAGCCACTGTGTACTGAGAAACCTCTAACTCTGTCAACAGGGACGCATCAATAGATTTTAGTGAACCACACCATAATAAAGCAGTATTCCTTAGTAACCCCAGCAGATGCTGAGTTCAGATTTGTTCTAGAAATCCAAATGCTATCACTCCAAATACAGATAAAACCACATGGAATTGGCACAGCCAGCTCTGCTTGGCAGGCCTACAAACACACACCGTGCTGAACACAACAGACCTGATTCCCAAAGCTCTTGGAGCTGCCTGGGGGAGGAAAGCAGCCATGTGCACACTACCAGAGTCACTGACACTGCACGGATGCAGTTAAGACACACTGCTTCCCAGTGTTATCTAATCTACTGAAGTACAGTTAATATGCTGTTTCCTAGTGCTATCTAACCTGCAGAAAAACCTGACATCCTTCAGTGGAGCCAACCACAACAGCGTATTTCAGCTTCCAAGGATCAAGGTATGTCTGGAGGCAAATGACAAACCGCAGGCTTCCGTGTCCACCGTTTGATCACTTAAGGAAAAGCCTGGGCAGCATTAGCTACATTCTAACAAACAGGGAAAAAAGACAATTCTCAAGATTTTAACATATCTTTGTAATTGTAACCAACACATGACTCAGCCTGTTCCTCAGCTGGTGAAGTCTGGAAAAGCTCCAACAAGGAGATGTCCCAGCAAACACCTGCTGAACAGCAGTACGCAGCACTGCCAGCGTGGAGAAGATACTTTAAAATAAAGGAACAAGGAGAGAAAATCCTTCAAGCTTTTGGGAGTTAAAACCTTCACTCAGCTCCTTTTTTACCACGATGGACACTGCCCCACAGTGGCATCAGGACCCCACTGCCAGGGGCATGGGGATACATAAGGCTCATACAGATCTTGTTTCAGAATTACACTAAAGGAGAGCAACCTCGTCAAGTCCGGACAAAATACAATAAGGCAGAGTCACCATCGTTACTGTCCTTCCTCCAGGTATGATTAGCTGAACAGATACTAATAGCATAAGCACAGCAGAATTCAGCCTCCCAGCTTTATGTTCAAGCCTTCAGTTTAAAAAGCTTTATGGCTAGACATGTGCTGCTTCTCTATAACAGGAGAGGTTTTTAAGTCTAAAGATTGGTGTAATGAAGAAAAATCTGGTTCTGGTGCATTTTGCTCTTGTGGCAAGGAACATCGAAAGCCCAGTCTGCTCTGGCACAGTGTTTGAACTTTATGCCACAGCTCAATTATTTTTAGCTTTTTACCTTGTCTGCTAATTTGACAATCATCCAAAGCAGTCGGTGGCCCAGGATTTGGAAGAATTTGAAGTGACACAGAATTCTGCAACACAGATTTACAGCTGTCATTTGTGTTCAAAAGCACTTCAGTATTCGGCAAGCCAGGATTTTCAAAGCAGAAAAATGAAGCAGGCCCCGTAGTGCAGGGCACCAATTAACTCACTCCCGATCAGCTAAATAAACATCAGAATCCTGTTTAGAGATCTCTCACCAGCAAAGGCCTCCCCAGCAACACGTTTCCAATTGGCCCCAGCAAAAAGTGGTGTTGTGGCCTTGGCTGGCAGCAGGGAAGCGCAGACAGGGGAGGACAGGACAGAGGCCCTTCTGTGCTCGGTCCCAGTCAGCACGGAGCCCCCAGGGCACGGCACAGAAGCAGCCCTGCTATGCACACCGCTCCCGCTGCCCATCCTGCTGTGCGGGGCAGCAGCTCACCCACACACACGCTGGCTCGAGGGGATACCATAACTTTAAACTTTGTAATTTGGGTTTTTTTTGTTTCCTCTCCAGGAAAAAGAGGTAACGCTGCTGGACTGCAAACAAATCACACGCCCCCACGTTTTCAAAATATGCCAAGATAATATTTATTAACACAGCAGGACTTACAGATCACAAAAGATAGTGATACACAGGAGCTCAGAAGGGTGTTATCAGAATAAAGCATGCAGGTCAATACTTGCAGAAGAGAGATATCAAAGCAGATCTGAGAAGGCACATTCACACAGGAAATGTTTAGTTGAAATTAGACATTAGAAAAGCAGCAAAAAACCTGAAGTTGATTAAAATATACAGAGATCTCCAGTAATGCCAAAGAAAAAGGTATTTTACAGATTTGTAAGTGCAGCAAAGTGGATAACCCTTTGAGAATACCCCGAGCAGGTACGCTCCGACTGCAGCGTTCGGCAGGATGCAGAACAAATTAGGTTTACAGAAATGACGAGGCGTTAATTAAAAAATGCTCGAGTCCCGGAGCGAAACATAAATTTGGTTGAAAAGAAGCAGCCCGGTTCAATTAACAGCATGCAGGCAGTGCTCAAAGGGTTATACGGAGTATATGCAAGAGAAATCAGGCAACATTAGTATAATCCACCTTCCACACAAAGAATTATAACCAAGTTTAAAGAGACAGTATCCCCTTCGGAGAGCAGAACTGACAGCCTGGCTTCCCGCACAGCTCCAGCGCAGCCCTGGGAGCGGCCAGGCAACGTCCTGCAATTCCCAGAGCCAGCAACCCACCTGCCCGGCCCACAGCCTCACACCAGCAACACTCAGCAGAGCTCCATACTGGCACATCGGGGACACCCAGTCGTCCTCCAGCAGCCCCCACCTGCGGCTCCGCGTCGCTCGGGGTGCCGCGCATTGCTTGCGAACAGCGCGGCTCCCAGCGGGCAGCTGCTTCTCAGCAGCGAGCACTGCAAGGGATACTGTCCCTTTTGACATCGGATTTACAGGTCAAAAGAAGTGGAGAAAAAAAAAACAACTGCTTTTTAAATTATGCAAACTGAAAAAAAGACTTGAACATTAGCAGTTCGTAGCTTGAGATGCATCCAACATACACAAAGGAACAGTGAGCACAGGAGTACTGGTAACAGCACGCTCCGCTGCGAGAGCCAAACAGAATTAAATAACGGAGCAAAACTCTCCTCGTGGAAAAAACACCTAGCTTGGCACCATAAGAGAATACAGACCTGTTCGAGTTTAATAAAAATAGCTTCTAATTAATATTTCAAAGTCCAAAAGTTCAGCAAGGAGCACATGATCGCCTAACCCCCTCAAACAAACCGAGAAAATCCCTCCTGCCACAAAGGGAAAATCATTCATCACTGA
This sequence comes from Centrocercus urophasianus, assembly GCF_019232065.1. NCBI lineage: Eukaryota > Metazoa > Chordata > Aves > Galliformes > Phasianidae > Centrocercus > Centrocercus urophasianus. The sequence continues at coordinate 1,313,582 of NW_024884900.1, read as the reverse complement.
TTTCTGTGGCAAAAGCTCACATACTGTAGAAGAGCTACATAAGTCAAGCTACCACCAAAAGAGGCTAGAAAAATATTACGAAAAAGTGCTTTCAAAACCAAAGTAAACATTCAAGAATACACGGTAGGTGCTACGTTTGACAGCTCGCTCAACTTGGAATTTCACCAAGCAGCCATATGAAAACTAAACGTCTTTGCTAATAAAGTTATTCCTGATATTTTGTACCCTGTCAGAGTATCTTCCATGTCAAAGTTGCCAACTTAGTTTTCTCTCCCCTACTTAAAAATAGCATATAATGCAAAATTACAGTACTGTATATTTTTTCTACCCATATCTGCAAAAATGGAAGAAATATTTCATCTGAGAATTACCAATTCTTGCAGTAACAGCTTTTACGTTTGCAGTTTGTATGCTCCCTCCTGCCCAGAAACGTCTCTGGCTGCGTAATGCTTTTCCCTAGAGCACAGTAATGGTTCCCATATTATTGAAGGCCACAGAACATTCCACTACACCTTATCTTCCTGTGTGCACATGAAACGAAAAAGCAGGACACTTGGGAAATTTCATGATATGCAATCAGGTTGGAGATGGCTAATTCGTTCTCTCAGGAGTACTTTCAAAAAGGGAAATTAAAGAAGGTAAAAGCTTGTTAAGGATAACACAGAAGTCCTGTGATTTTACATTGAGGCCCAAAAGCCATCAATCATGACATCAGCACTTACGGATCCTCTGCACTATCATTCCAATGAGGGTTTTAATTCTGTAGTGTACACAATTCCTGTGGTCCTGCAAAATACTGGCTGTGCTGATGAGCCCCATGAGAACGGGGATACAGCAGTTTGATTAGACAGCTTCTGATTAACAGCGCATCTGAGTGTCTGCCTTCCCTTTCAGCAGCACAGAGAGGGTTAAGACCCCAAGCCGAACGCTTTGTTGAAACCAAGAGATTAAAGTGAGACTCTCTGCTATTCATCTTGCTAATATAAATGGAATGCTGTTGTTTGCATTAGAAAATTTTCCACTCAAATTCCTTAAGTGACAGTCGCTAACGGGGATCAGAAAAATGATGTTGTCAAATCTCAAAAATAAATGGGAATTGAGTTCAAACTGCTCCATCTATTTATAGTCATCTAAGACAAGAAATAAATGCTGCCCATTTAGGGGGCTGTTGGCTAGCAGGTGCACAGATTTAGAAACCTTTCGCTACTGAAAGACTAGTGCATAATACTGTAACTTAGCACACAGAAGAATACTGATATCTCCATCACCTATGTTACCAGAGCAATCTAACCAATTCCTCACCTGCTGCTGGCGGATGCTGGCCACTAACTGTTGGCAAATCCAAAGAGCTATCAGACATGACATGCTTAAGATCTCCTTCCACATCAGTCAGTTTCATGTCAAACTGAACAGACAACGCATCTTCAGAATCCTCCTTGCCAACGCTGCTGCCACCAATAGAAGGGAGATCCAGAGACTTCACCGAAGCAGAGTCTTCTTTGGCCTGCTTGAAAGCTGCGACTTTGTCCACCAGGGACTTCTCTGCGCTGCTGCACGTGGAAGAAAACTTGTTTGAGTGAAAATCGGCAAAATCATCATCGCTCTTCACTGAGGAGAGCGTGCTGTCCTTTGTCTCCTCAAAGCCTGCTCCAGAGCCTTCCAGAGAGAGCTGCTTGAAGATGTCGTATTTGGTGGGCGTAGCGGCGGTGGCCGAGTTCTGCCCACTCCTCCCTGTGCTGGCAGATGAGCCGGGCTGAGGAACAGGGCTGGTCTCTGCCTTAAGTGCATTGTATTTGTCATCTGGTTTTTGTTCAGAAAACCCACTGCTATTGTTGAAAGCCATGAAATCTGCAAAGTCGTCCTGTCCGCTGGCCGATGCGCTATTAGAAAACTCCCCAAAAAGGTTGAACTCTCCAAACTCATCAGCTAAGCTCGAGCTTTTGCTGGGTGCTGGCTGGGCAGTGGTGGATGGTGGTGGGGGAAAGGAGGATGGTTTTGAAGCATTAAATGCAGGTGGAAAGGACAGTTGCTTGTTTTCTCCAGTAGAGGAAAAGAGGTCCAAGTCTGCTAGGTTAAAAGAGGCCTTAGCTTGCGTTTGCTGTTTCGACTGGGCAGGTAAGGAAGGGAAGGAAGTGGGGAAAGTTTTGTCCTTTGCAGGTGGCTCTAATGGCGAGATGCTGTCAGCGGTTTTAAAATCTGTGAAGCCATCATCGGTTCCTGCAGCCTTGAATTCTGCAAGGTTATCTCCTGACAGGGAAGCAATGAAAAAGTACTAAGATACTGCAGTGACAGTGAATACATCAGACTCACACCATGCAAGCAAGCAACTGATTTCATGCCATGTCAGGCAAACTGTTTAAACTAAGTCCTCAGGATGCACAACGAACTGCAAACAACTTCTGTGAGCTACAGCATTTGGAGGACAGCAATTCCAACAGTCATTCCAGAAAAAAAACAAACACCCTTACACCTGACAAACAGCCTCAGTAAATGCAAGAACTCAGGCACCTTCCTGCTTCTGCTATGCCTGCTTAGTTTTCCTAGGAAGCCTGGAGATGGACTTCCACGTGAAAGTGATTAATCATGGAATGATTAATTGTAAAACATGGAAACCCTCAGCTAAACCTATTACTGAATGTGAGATAGTGTAATAATAATGTAAAAGTACTTAAATATTAGGTAGCAACGTTTTCATTGAATTTATATTACACATATTGGCGTGCTATGCAATTTTTTTCCTATTTATACACTATTTTTAAAAATTTACACTATTTATTTTAAACTTGAAAATCAACAAATGCTGTTTAACCCATTCACCAGCATGTATTTACTTAGATCACTTGTAATAAAATGTACTCATACTCCAAAATTACAAGTGTCCAATAAACAGATTCTGTTCTATTTTAGAAACACACCATTCCCTTTTAATTCTTTAGTCACCACACAGTGCCATGCTTTACATTACTTTAACCAACATTTGAAAGACTCCTCCATAGAAGTGGAGTAGGGGACCATGACTGTACCTGACATCCTGCTGTGCTCCCTTCCCTCCAAACCAATTCACTTGGCCCAACGACAGTGCAAGTATTGGTGAAATTGCTATTTGCTTACTAAAACCAGAACATCACAGCAAATTACACTTACTGATGAATTGCAAACTTTTCCATTAGAAAGGTAAGCTGGTGAAAGGGTTAAGAATGGTCAGACCTGGACAGCAGGCACATACAGTCATTTCCCATATCTTAGGACATATGCAGAAATACATACTTCATTGCATTGCATGCATTTAATCCTAAAAGCAAGCTCTGAACATGGAAATTTCACAAAAGATGGCAAGAGTTTCAAAAAAGTGTCTGAAAAAGAGAATTTCCCCTTCAAAAAACGTGGAGAAGGAATGAACCAGGGAAAGCAGTCTTATCCCAGAACCTACAGTTGTTTGCTAACAAGAAACCAAAATACTGGCCAAAATATAACTCTGTGGAAGCCAGATTAAATTTGTAATACATTTATCTTCTGATATGTCTATTGATCATATGAGAAAGTAAAATTTACGAGTAACTCACACTGCATAAATGATCCACACAGATCTGGAAAAAGCTTAGGGAGGGACTGCTTGTATAATCACACAGCTACTACATCTCACATGCCATCTAGCTTTCACTTTTCCCCAGTCAACAAAAATCAATTAAAACATATTTCAAAATGAGTGACCACATTTGTTCTTAGGGCAAAGGCCATAAAAGGTTTAAGTTCTGCCCTGACGATTTTGTACAGAAGCATCTTATTCTTCTTCCTTCTAAGAATCCTGACTTGAAACAGACAAATTCTAACCACGCTGTTATTTTGACATGAACCTCAGAAGCACCCAGAAGAGATCCTGTCTTCCAGAAACACAGTCTGTGGATTGCCCAAGAGTCACTGCACTATTCTTTCCAGGATGTTTCCTGATAAATTGTTTGGAGGAGCAGAGGGACCATTATTCTGCAAACCTAGCAATGGGAATTCTACAGCTCATGGAGAACCACACACACACACACACACACACACACACACACACACACACACACAC
>NW_024884900.1:1208079-1309503 GCF_019232065.1 Centrocercus urophasianus | reverse complement strand
ACACACACACACACACACACACACACACACACACACACACACACACAAACCCTTACAAAAACATCAAAACCACCCCCAGAGCCCCATCCTGCTTACCTCCATACTTGCTCTCTGATGGCTGCTCCAATTCACGGAAAGCACTGTACTTGTCTCCAGAATCTTGCAAATATGAGAGAAAGAAAAACATTTACTTAAACGTTATGAATCCATAGTGTAAATTTTACATTGGCATGATTACTCTGATTTTTTTACTATAACTTTTAATCAATGCTGAAACAAGACATACAAAATGCTGTAATAAATTGCCCAGAGTAGTTGCATACTTTCCCTTTTACCTCCAAAAGTCGCTGTACTTTCTGGCTTCTCAGCTGCAATTCCTTTAAACACAGCATACTTATCAGTTGATGAGAGTGTCTTGTTACCTGGGAGTGGCATGAGTAAAGAAGGAACACTAAAAGCAAAAGAGATAAAAGCAAAGGTTCTTGATTTATCCACAACAAATCTACACTTCCAGGTTTCACTTAAAGGACCCTCTTATTTTGACTACAGCTTGGATCACTAGACTAAAGCTTCTACCCTAAGAATTCTGAATTTCTGTCAGTGCACACCTGTGAGTTTAGATAGCCATCTACTCAGCAGCATCAGGGTTATTCCACAGTTACTTCATGTACTTTACCTTTTGCACATAAACACACACCACTTTATAGAGTAAAACTGCCATCATTACCTAACATCACAGTAGCAATTGCTGAAAGATTTCAGATGCTTGCTTGCCCTCCACACAAGCCTCCTTACCATTTGCAGCATTACAGAACATCCTTTACATACGAATGATGTACTTCACCTCCAGTATATGTCACTCAGTACTGTGCACATTGAAAACATGAATGAATTGCCATGGCATTCTTTGGCCTGAAGCAAGAATCCTTCTACAGCCATTTACATCTCCTTACCAGCAGCCCACAAGCACACACAAAGCTAGCACTTGCACACATGTGCTAATGATAGTCGATGATGCTTGCAGAGAGGCAACGCAGTGTCAAAAAATACAGCTTCTGTTAAAATAATTAAAGTTCACATGACTGCAAAGCAGGCTATTAGATATGCAATCTTGGCAAATGTAATCATTACTCATCTGTGCTCCACAGATGGCTTTTTTTTTTAATTTTAAATAAAGCTCCATAAGCATTGAGATTATAGGTTATTGTAACCTTGTGTTTGTTTCAAAATCGAATGCTTTCACAACTTTACAACTCAATAAAAAGAATTGCTGCAATGAAGAAACACCTTTTATTTTGTTCCTTATGATCCCCTACTTTCCACTATGGAATTTAAAAACAACGTTTCTGTTGAAACTTTCACTACCCTAATAGCTGTTACTGCAAAATGAGATCTGACATATACTTAAATTACAGCCCCTTCAAATACACGTGGCATTATTGACTGACATCAGCAAAATTAAATCCCTTCCATGGAATGTCATTAGGAACAGTGTCACTGAGCAACCTGTTTTAGTATCCCCAGCTGACAGCACTGTTAAGGAAGCATCCAGTAATCACTGCTTACCTGCAAAGCTAGACAATAGTTCTGTCTGCAACTAAGGACAGACAGCTCAATACGCAGAAAATAAGTATGTCTACAATTAGATACCTATGTAAAATCTTGCCATGTGCAGTAGGATTAAACAACACTTTGAAATTCTATTGTCACGGGACTTTGAAAGATTGATTTTAAACTCTCAAAGGCAGTAAGTACACATTTTATTGTGCCCGGTTTGTCTGATCCAGAATTACATTTTGGCTGCCTCCCAAACAAACAGCCAAGACTGTTAAAGACTGAATGAGATCCAGATTTATAGTCAGCAATCAAAAGTTTATGTCTTGGCCACAGAACCACAGAAATAAAACCCTGTCCACTGGAGTTCTCATTCATTTAAAAGTACAGTGTCATGCTCTTGACATGAACGCTAGGTTCCTTCTTCAGGGTCTGAAGAAAGGCCTTGGTGTCAGCAAATGGTTTCTATCAACTCCACCAAACACTGGGTCAGACTATTAATGGAAGCATACAACACCAAAGGCAGAACTCCTCCGCCCTTGTGATTCTTTCTGAATAGCTTCATGTTACATTTTTGCCTGAATGCACAGTATGAAGTAACTTTCAATTGCCTGTGCAATAATATAAACACTTGAACACTTATCCACATGCCCTGTATATGCAATTTACCTCAGCGTAGTGACTGGAATGGTAAAAACAGGGCAACCACCTGTGGCACATCAAATGTCATTTTGGATTTAGAAAGCCTAATTGTAGTTGTAACGATCTTGAAAAGAAATCCTCAGAGGAGAAGTCAGGCGACAGAAGAAAATTACAGGCTCGAAAGCTACCCACAGCAGAGGAAAACATTTAATTTCTTAAAAGAATTCTAAAATACTGAAGGAGTGGAAATGGAAAGATCTGCTACCTGCTCCGCTGCTGTGAGCTGGCTGCTTTGGAAGAGCCAGCTCCATCCCCTTGGAAATCAGTGAAAGAGTCGTCTAGGGAGCCAGACTTTGAAGCATCCTGAAACTCCTGGAAGTCATCATCTTCTGGTTTTCCTACCTACATTGCAAATATGAAAATTGATACACCGCTGCCTTTCCAAACTGTCACACAGCATAAGAGCAGTTCAGAGTAACTGAACACAGAGTGATCAACTTCAAAAATAAAATCAAAATCCACAACCCTCTCAACGAGTGAGCAAACTCAGTCTGGTCAGCGTCTCCACTTCAGCCGCACCCCGGGGTTCATCTAAAGCCACCAGGCAGCTCGGAAACAGGCCGGCTGTCCCTGCAGGCCCACGGCAGCCGCGCAGAGCTCTCACCTGGCCGGGCGGGTAGGAGGGCGCAAAGGCTCCCGCTGGTGGCGCTGCAGCTCCGCCCGCTGGCGCCGCTGCCGAGATGCCCAGGCCCATCACCGGCGGCCCGATGCTCAGCGGCAAGGAGGCGGGCGGCCCCGCGGGCAGCAGGGGCTGCTGGCTCACTGCGGCAGGCAGCGGCATCGGAAACCCGGATAAAGTAGGGACGGGGGCAGCTGGAAACTGGTTTAACATGTCGGGACTCACTGCAGGGATTCCCCTCTGCAAAGGCAGAAAAAGAAAAGACAACCATATGGGACACGTGAGCAAAAAGGCATACTGCACTCACTCTCATTTCGAGCTTCTGTTACTGAAACTAAGAAAGAGCAAGGTTCCTTTCCAGCTTCAAGTTAATCTTCTAAAACAAACCAAAAAAAGCGATCAAGATCCTATACTAAAAGAGTGAGTCCTATCCAGCACCCTGGCTGCTGGGTTTATGCCAAGGGTAATGACAACTTACTGGCTGAGCAGAGGCATTTGACAGCATTCTTGTCCAGCTCTCAGTACATCAATCTAGTGCACGCTGGCAAGAAAAGCCATGCTGAAACAGGTGGGCACCATACACACCAGTCCCACAAGATCAGCTTGGATCTTTATCTCAGATTTCATACAGGGCTGGTATTTGGAAATAAACTGGTAAGAGATTATGCTGTGCTACCAACAACAGAAGCCTCAAGTTCACACTCCGCTGGTTCAGGAGGAAAGTAACAAGTTTACTTGTTACATACTTATTATTTATAGACTGAAGGGATACAGGATCCCTTGAGGTTTGAGGAGATCAACTGTGTAACAACAAAGAAAAACATTCAGAACTTTCCATCAGAAATACGCACACCTACTGCAGTTCGGTAGGTATATTTAAGAACCATCTTCAGCTGACATTAAAGGAGAAACTAGGATGTAAGTACTGGGATGTAACTACAGTCCTCTCGAAGCTACGAGGGAAGCTTCTCCTCTGGATTTCAGAAAAGCAGTATTTTTATTACAGGTGTGGTGCACAACCCGCCTGCAGCAACATGCAGTCACAGTGGATCAGCCAAGGGCACTATCTTTGCACTCTAATCCCCAGAGCCATACCTGAGTTACTGCTATCATCGCCAGGACAGCATAGAGCTCTTCTTTCGTAAGCTTCCCAGGGGTGGTTCTATTGGCTAGAGCCCATATCTGTCCAAGAGTCTCTCTGGGCAGTCCAGACGACATCAGTATGGGATACAGCTTAGCAGTATCTATCCCAGCAGGAGTCAAAGTTGTCTCTAAAATTTTCTTATACAATTCTGTTACAAAGGAGTCACTATTAGTCAGGCAGTTTGCTTTTTTCAAGCAAATTTAAGATTGCTTTTCTACATCAAATTCCTAAATCAAATTAGTAACATGCAAGAGTGTAAGGTAAGGCAACAGCATTCAGGCACTGCACACTGTCATTCCTTTTCACCTAAACATGTTAGTGGAAGCTCTTTGTGCACAAGTTTAAACAATCAAGAATAATATTTTATACAAAATAAAGTTAGTGCTTTATTTCAAAACATGTTTCTGTAACAGAACTGTGGGATAATCCACATCAAAAGAGTCCTAACAGCTTCACGTATTCAAACTTCAGTGTAATCAATACTGATTGCAGCACTTCATTGTTTCCAATGTTACTTGCATGTATAAGGTAAATAGTCTCAGGAAGTGAACAGCTTAATTACAAGAGATGCCAAAAGCAGTCCACCCATGAAAGCAATTGCAGCAGCAGCAGCAACTTCTACTAGTGGGACCTGCTTTCACAACAATTCTAAACATTTAACATGCTTGAAGAAAATCCGTTCTTCAAATACATATTTGTAATATTAACCTGCATCTCAGCAAAAAAATGAATTCATTTGATGGCTGAAGAAAAATGCTTCAATCACAAACAAAGGCAATGGAAGCACACGTTCACACTTCACATTGCCCACTTGAATGTCCACTCTCCCTGCTTACCTGGAACCAAGCTATCGTTGTAAATCCAAGGAGGCATCATTTGCTGAATTGGATCCTGCGAAGGGAATACTCCTACACCTAAAGGTGTCCCATTTAGTAAGAAAAAGAAAGACACGATTGCATTAAGACAAACAGATTCAGAGCATAGAGGTCTTTGAGACTAGGTCTTAGCTTGTCAGCATCATTTAGCATTTCAAGCAAAGTTTTCAGAGGAAAAGCAGCTACTGCATAATGTATTTCAACATAATGGCTTGGGGTAGCAGCAAGAGTACTGCTATGTACACAAAGAAACAAGGAGCTCCTCATCTGCCAAATTTCTAGTTGCACAGAACTCGTCTCATAACTTCTTACAGTTGCACAACAGCAGTTCTGTGCAATATAAGCTGAGGCTTCCCATCACTATGGGGGCTACTGGTGGAAAAACAAATTCATACTTATCCAAAGGGAAGAGTAAGAACCACTCACAACCAGAAAATCCTTAGCAGGGAAACACACAAACAGCCCATCAACCTGGATCTCAGCAAGTTCTTTTCCCATGCTCACAAAAACGTATCCTTTGCCTCACTGGTCGAAAGAAATCACAGCTGTCTTCACTACTACAGATTTCCATGTGATCTGCCACAACTGTGTCTCTGTCAATCGGTTACTCCCTTCTCCACTACATTAACTCTCACTGACCAAGCATGCAGTAGTCATCTTCAACAAAACCTGAACTAGAAATAAAGCTGGTGCAGCTTTTGAAATCGCCTCTAAAATACAAATAGTTTTAGACATAACGCCGTGAGTGGCAAGTGTCTGGGAAAGAAACATTTTAGAGAGCGCATCTGTTTCTCCAAGAAAGAGGGCAGAATATTGCAGAACAGAAAACCTGATTAAACAAAGGTGTTAAACGTGATTACAGCGGTAAACTCACGTGGGGAAAGTCCAGAGCAAAATCACAGCTGTTACTTTTAGCAAGGAGCAGGAGGCCCTGGCATATTATTCAAGCAGGCATTCAGAGCAAAATTATGCAGAATTGGTCTTACAATTAGTGTACAGAGTATTAGCATTCAAGCAGCATCTTATTAAATTCCATTAAATGTTTCATTTGCTCACCACACTCTTCAATTGCTATGTTTTGTTCTGAAGCCTTGTGCACCTCTGCAGCAGTGGTACCACTTTCATGTCCACCTACAAGAGCCCAGTCATTGATGGCTAGACTGGGACGAGCTTGGCCTGCAGCCGAGGCTTTGTGCCCAACTTCAGATGCTTTAAGTTTGGTTTGCTCTTGTTCAGATTCATTTAAGCCATTATCTAAGACTTTCTCCTCCAAGGAAGAGCCTGAATGAACAGCAGGAGGAAGTATTTATATTTTGTTATTAAGCACCCAGATTGCAATTCCACGCCTTCAAAGAATTATTACCGGTATCGACAGACGATCAGACGAGGACCTGTCCCATCTCAGAGCAGCAGCACTGCCCTGCTCAAATGCTTTCATGGCCCAATTCTGCTTTTCACTTGCTACACATACACAACAAATTCAACTAATGGAGAGAAACACAGGGAATACATGAAACCATTCCCTGTGTTAGGAATACCATTGCATAATCACCTGGATCGTGCAAAAGAATGACTTAAGGCTCAGGTCAGACACCCACTTATAAATGCTAAGTTCTTCATGCCAATCTTACCTACACCTGCTTAGCCTCCAAGAGAGGAAGCACACAAGCATTCCACATCAGCACAATAATTATTTCTTATACCATCTTTTCAGCTGTTCTATTACACAGCCTTCATACAGTGCCAGCACACAAGACTTAATATACTTGAGATGTGCCAGATGCATATTTAGCATCCTTCAATCCACACAACTTGCTTTTACAGCGCAGTTCTAAGAAAAGCAGGAAGGGGACATCATTCCCCAAGGATCAGCAGGCTTCTAATTCACTGCCTATATCTTTCAGCCAGACTGAAGGAAAAAAAACAACAACAACACAGGTAAAGACTCTCTGTAGCTTTACAACAAAAAGTGATACTGGGAAAAACAAAATAAAATAAAACTTCAGTTACCTGTTTTATGGATACTGGGTGAAGATGCAGAGGTAGGAAAAAAGGGAACCTGCCCAGCTGTACCATGCAGGATGGATAACACTGGAGTCTGGGTTGGAGGGAGAGGTTGGACCACAGCCTTTTCTGAAAGCAGTTGTCCAGCCTCAGCAGAAAGGAAAGGCTGGAAAGGCTGAGAGGTGGGCTGAGGCACCGCTCTGGGGCTTTCAGTAGGCCCTTGTATAAAGTCACTAAATTCTTCATCATCAAGAAAAGCAGAGTGGGAAACAGATACAGCAGAATGGGATGATGATGTGGGATGATCTGTAAAATGGAATGAACACAATGCAAAGTGATCAGGAGGAAAGTTTTTAGGAGGAAAAGCAGGGAAAACGGCAAATATAGCTATAAATAGCAAACGAGTGAGGAGAAACAGCAGTGGACGTGATTTGACAGAGGTATGAGGTAAAGCTGAGCAGCCTCTCCCGACCATGCATCTTCTCTCCCAGATGTAAATACTTTGACTGAATCTTGATTCTTAAAACCAGCTATGGAAATACTGCATTTGTTGTACACAGATGGGGTCAAAACAAATCAAGAGGAAATATTTCAAACTAGAGATGCTGGGTGGATGTCAAGGTGAGGGAAACGTTCCCCTCAGAGCTGTGCTTTATCCTCAGACACTCAGCAATAAACCTTGAGACACAAAAGAAACACAATATTCCTTCAGACAGTTTTCTGTGGATGCCTTTCCTAGTCACCCACTCCAACAGAGCAGGATGGGAAATTTAACAAGCAACGGGAGAATGCGAGGAGACCACTTGGAACTTCAAAATTATCAAAGAGCAAATCCACAGGAGAGATGAAGAGTTTACATGTGAAAATTCTTGTCCAGATAAGCCGCATTTGGGCTACACAGAGCGAGCTGTGTCTTAACCCAGAAGAAATTTCTAGTAATAATTGCTACAAACACAGTAATTACTGAGAAGAGAGAATACCAAAGGCTTTGATTTGACCATGCCCAGGCAATGGTGAAAAAAAAAAAAAGCTATTACAGTACTCTGAAGTCTTTACACAAGGTTTTGATCATTCCCAACACTTACATAGCACTTCTCAGCTTCAAAAGGTCTCCGCAAAACATTAATTATTGCTTTGACTAGAAAAGAACTCAATTATAAGAGTTAGAATGGAAGTATAAAGAAAGTTATTAACACTGGGCTTAACATCCATTATCAATTCCCCTGATATTTCATGGTAAGCATTTCATATTACGTTTTCTTTTAAAGATCATCAAGTCTTCCAATGAAAGCTGAAATCTAGTATCTGACACCAAGTGAGTGAACAGTTGTTAGGATGACACTCAAGTTTACAAACCATTAATACATTCACTTTACATCACCAAATAAAAACACTTCTTTCAGTTGGTTCCTTCTGCCAAGGATTTCAAATATTAGTTTTATTTTCAGTTGGAAGAGAGAAAAATGACAAACCTGGCTTTTTTGGATGCGATGCTGGTGTTGGATGCATTTTAGCATCCCTAGAAAAACCATCTAGATTTCCTTTAATGGCTTCCAGTGCATCATCTCTGCTTTTTTCACCTGTCTGAAACGTTTTGGAAAAAAATAAAATAAAATAAAATCACAGCAAAGTTCAGTTTCCTTCCAATAACCACACTTGTTCAGTACAAGACTTAGCACTGCCTACTGTTAGTTTAAACCCTTCTTTTTCCAGCAACACCTGAAGCTTATTAACAGTATCTCCCACATTTAGAAAGCTGTATTTTGCAGGCTACACAATAACAGCACCTTTCAGTCTTCCAACAGACACTTTATGTACAGAAATAACACATAAACCTTGTTCAGTTATTTGTAGTCTTACAGAAAAGAGCCTCAGAGCTCACTGGAGCAGCCCGAAACTTTGGATAAAGTTAACAATCAAGCCACCAAACGTTCTCTTCTCTGGAAATCTCAGTCTGTTCCCAAATGCTACACTTCAGGTTTGTTTAAATTTATTTTACAAAAGTTGGTTTTCATTTACAGACTTTGTTTGCATTGCAACAAGAGCGTGCAAGTGACTGAATACTCCAGATGCTTTCCAAGATCTGATGTGTCCTGCAAGCTCCCCACTCACTTCCCAAAATAAAGCACTCCACTAAAAGCCACTGAAAGCCTCGAGGAAACCAACGTGGCTCCTGCTGTTGAGGACCTACCTTAGGTTTCACACTGCTTAAAAGCCTCAGCTTTTGCTTCTGCTCTTCAAACTGGCGCCGTTTTCGTTCTTCTTCCAAAAACTTCTGCTGGTGCTCAAACCTCTTTCTGAAATGATTAAAAAAAAACAAACTATAACCAATTTTTCATTCAAGTTTCCACATCCAACTTCTGCTAGACTTTTTTCCATTTCTTTTGACTCAACTTCAGCTGGCTCAGTGCATACCTCCACTTTCCCTCAGAACTGTTTAACAGCCACTGTTAATTTTATAGGTTGCCCCCAAGTGCAATGAATTACCTGAAAACTGTTCCACAATACTAAATGAACTACTTTTCTAAAGAAACGATGGTTAATATTTCTGCTATGAGGACTGCACCTCCAGACCACGTCTCCCCCTTAAAATAAACAAGCCAACAAGCATAAATAAATAAGAACAATCCCCAGAGCAAATAAAGCATCACTTACTGCTGCTCCTCTGCAAACTGCTTCTGCATGTCAGGGCTATACTGCGGGGCTGCTGGCCGCATCCCTATGAAAGAAGCCTGTCCCATGTAAGGCATTCCAGCCGCTGGCATTGGCCCTAAGGACATGCCACCCTAGAACAAAATTAATAATACAGCTTCAAGGTTTTTTTCCTCCAGAAACGAAGCCCAACCACTGACAATTACATCCTGCTAAATGACAAACCAGGTAGATCTCACAAAATTCAGAGCGTAACGACTGCTGTGACAAGCTGTTGCAGAACAAGGCAGTGGCCATTCAGTAGGTGGCACTCTTCCCTCTCGATGATGAGCTACAATTCTCAGGGGATTTTAGACAGCACGATGGCTTTCTGGGCAAATACAGAAAACGAAGACAAAATCGACACAATCTAGGTGAAACCATTACAGGCATCCTAACCTACATCACTAACAGATCCATGCACCTGGGTTTCCTTGTTTGTTTCATTCTTAATGCAGTTTCCTACTCTAAATGATTACAGAGAACTTCTAAACTCCATGCTGGGGGTGCATGCTCCTAACCAACAGCTGCTGCTGGCCAGACTGGCTCTGATCACTTCACAGAAAAAACTCATTTGGGCGTCCAAGGGGGCAGAGAATACAGAGCAACAGCACCAGGAGCCTCAGCCAAATGGACTGCATGAAATGAGGAATATTTGGTGATAGACATATCCTGGTGTGGTGGCAGCAGCAAAGCTTGCCTAATATAGGAGGAGCCAAAAATTAAATTACTTCTATTATCATTCATTTTGTTTTTGCTATCAGAACACACAGAAAGAGAACAAGTGCTACTATTTTTAGACTAGCACTCATAAAACCATCTTCCTGCTATAAATTCTAGGAAATTAATTTAATAATGTCCAGGTGGGGGTGGGAAGTGAGAGGAGAGCATAAGGAGATGGCAAGACATAATAAATTCAATTTGAGACAGCAATTCGGTTACAAAGCTTTGGCAATACATAAAATTTCAGCAAAATGCAAATCTGTACATAAGCACAGATGGTACTAAACAGAAAACAAGTGATTAAAAGCAGAGGAAATATAGCACTGGCTACTCATACTTTGTTCTTGTTCCTCAATTAGCAACAGTTCAGATAAAGACCAAGTTGCTTTAAGCAAGGAAAAACCAACAATGTTAGAGAGGAAGTAGGACAAATGGGAAAACTGCTCATGCGAGACAGTGCAGCACATTTCTCTGGAATTGCTTTCTCCCTGCAACAAGGTTCTTAAGAAGAAAGTTTACGAATCACCACTTGCACTTGCATGCAGCTCTACTTCAGCATCTGAGTGACAAAGACACAAAGAACTCAGCGAATTGGTCACCACCACAGCATGTACCAGCTCACAAGGGGCTCATGAAATACTGCACAACATCCCACCTTAGCAGTAAGGATGTAGAACCAAAGCAAAAGCAGTGTCTCATTTCAAGCCACATCTCATCGGCACACACCTGCATGGCCATGGGTCCAGGAGGCATTTGAGAGCCATAATTCATGCCCATCATGCCTGGCATGTTGGACTGCATGACGGGAACCATTGGAAATCCTTGCTGTTGCATAGGAATCATCCCTGTAATAAAACGTTCAACAAGGTGAGCACTTTGTGTTAAAGCTTGTTTTTTTTGTAAATATTTGAACTAAACCACCACAGCAAAGTAAAGGAAGAACAAAGAAATCAGTCCCGCAGTGAAAAGCAGGCTGCAGGGCAGGCACTGCGGGATATCCTGAAGTTAGCTACTGGTCAGGCTAAGGGAAGAGATGTTAGAGGCTTTCCCACAGCCAGGCAGATGAAGCCTCCCACCACCTGAAGGAATGGCTGTGGGTTTCTTCCCATACACTCTTCACAGGGTCAGTTCCAGCTAATGAGATTTAATTAACCGCGTTGACAGCTGCTGATAATTAATTGTCCATTACACTAGAAAGGGAAAACTTTAAAACTGGGAGCATTTCAAGATCAGCCTCGGGAAATAAATCCATGCAGCACTTTCACAGAGCGACTTCTCATTCTGAGCTGGCTGGATAACTCGTACCCCGGTCAACGAGCCCAACACACAGAGTGGAATGGCTAGAAGTATTTACCAGTCAAAGCCACATTTGAGTAAAATTTGACAAATCAAACTGAAATATAATTATTCACAGAACGAAGCCAAATCGATTACGCCTCAGGATCTTTGTGTTTTGCGCTCCTGGGAGTCAGACACTGAGAAGAAACTCACGCTTGCTACCAGCACCCCATGAGAGAATTCTGACCGCCCGTGGCTGAACATCACGTGCAAAGGCACTCCAGGAGGGATGCAACAAGCTCAGAAATAAGCCATAAATCAGCTCCCAACACATTTTATAAGAAAACTGTCACTTCTTCAAGTTCTCTCTGTATCTTTCATTAATTAAACAAACAGCGCTGCAACAGCAATGAGAACAAAGGTAATTTAAAACTGGGGCTCTCCTGTTGTCTGAGCACTTTCACACAGGTTGTGACTGCTGTCCCAAGGTCTTACAGAGCTTTGTAAATATTGACTGGGTACTGCAGAACCCACACAACAATGGTATGCACAGCTGGCAGAAGGAGCATAAAGAGGTTAAATGTCATATTCAAAATAATATAAAAGTCTTAAAGGCAAATTCAGGGTCAGACACACCAGAAGTATCATCTTCCAGGGTCTCTAACCCAGCACTATGCTTTATCAGCATTGCACAGAGCTTTAGAAACAGCTGCATTGTACTAAAGGGGCCGACCAGCTCAGGAGTTCACCTAATCACGCTGGGAGCAGCAGCGCTGAACAGAGATCACTTGGAGTTGGTTGCCATCTCCAAAGGTAACGAACTTAGTGCTCAGAGCATTACATCCATACATACCTTGAGGGGGGCCCAAAGCGCCTGCCACGGGGAACATGAAGCTAGAAGAGGAGGGAGAAAAGGGAACGTGAACATCAGTGGATGAAAGCAGTCTCTGAAGTGCACCAGCCGCAGTCCTCACACCACAGTCGGCGCCTCCACCTGCTGCTGTGCATTTCAGAGGAGACATCAGCAACGTTACACACAGCCCCCTGCCACACATAGCCCAAAACTTCACAGCTCACACTGCAGAGCTATGAAGGAACAGACCTCAGCCTCTGTAACAGCACGAAAATGGCTTTGACTCATCCACATCACCCACAGGAGAACTTCCAGCACCTGCACAGGTCGGTGACAGGTCAGTCTGTGAGCTCGGGCTGGGCCTTCGAGCACTGCAGAATGAATAAGCATCTCCTGCCAGAAGCATCTGATTCAGCAAGACCATGAAACGCACCAGAAAATGGTCCTCAGCTCCTTGGTGACTATTTCAACAGGGAATAAACTGACCGTCAGACCCCACTGCCTTCCCCTCTCCCCCCAGAAATGGTATGCATCACAAAATAATGCCGTGGCTGGTTTCTTAGTTACATCTCAGTTCAAGAAAAACTGTTGGTTCGCAAAAAAACTATTCATCAAGTAAAAAACACCAGGTACACCTGGAGGAGGAACTGCTGAAAATTCAACCAAAATTCTAATGGAAATGCTATAACGGGCTGTGCTGCCAAACAGGAGAAAGGCCCTCGTTGGGAAGCCTCACTCACAATAAAATCACCTGAGCAGTAAGTCACAAAACAAGAACTTGAATCGGTGCCCCAGCCAGCTGTTCCCTCAAAATGCCACACAAAGACAAACACGCTCACAGACGTTCAACACAAAGGTGGACCTAAAACCACCTGGGAGTGAAGGAGCAGACACTACAGCTGACTGCAGGCAGTTCTGCACACCCTGCAGGAAGTCACAAAGCCAACCTCATTTATACTTCTAGAAGAACTGAGCAAAATAAATTCTAAGACAAAATAAAGAATCTGGTTGATGGATAAACACAAAATTTAATTGCAGCCACTTGCTGTACAGACTGCAGGTGACACAGTCACCAGCACAACCCACAGCACTCCTCAGTTCAGTCTCTAACTTGGAATCTTCTCAATGTTTCGGCTTCTTCTTTTCACCTATGGAAACAGCTGATTATCTCCAGGCTGTCAGCACCGAGTGCCACCTCAGCCACGGATCCTCTGAAGCCACATGTAATTTCAGCTCCTGCACACAAAGCAGTTCTGAGCATCTTAAAAATACACCACTCCTCGTTTCTTTTGAATTATAAAATATTTAAAGTTCATTTTGAAAAGCTCACAAGTACCAAAAAGCGTTCATAGCTTTATGTTGCACTTTCTTGTCAGGGAATCTGGTCAAAAAGCGTTCTTCCAAATTAGCAAACGTAATGTAACCTGAACAAGAGTAGCAAGGTACCACTGCCTGTTGGAAGCAAATAAAGGACAGGCAATAAAATATTTATCCCTTCCTACTGAGCTCCTGATTTATTTATAGGTCTCAGTGAAAGATGAATAAATAAACAAACCCTGGAACTAATGAGAGGGTACTGGAAGAGGAAGCTACACCAAAGTGGCAAAGCAAGCTCCTAGCACAGCTCTCCTCATGGTTCTGCTGTGCCACTGCTGGGAGCTGCCACCAGCATGGACGCTCAATCCTCATCATCATTTCTAAAGGCAAAAACCAGAAGCCTTATTTCCACACTGCTTTCCAGGGACACAGAAGGTATGGTCACAGCCAGCTAAAGCAGCTGATCCGCAATGCTGAAATTAAACTCTCAGCCACTGCTGAGATAACGTGGAGGCAGGACAGAAAACCACAAAACCTGACAAAACATGCTGATAGAAACAACACCAGGAGCAGCTTTATTAAAAAAAAAAAAAAAAAAAAAAAAAAAAAGACATTTTAAGTCCAGGTACCTCAAAATAATAGAGCTGATCATAAGAATAAGCAGGTAACAACAGGACTGCCTTTAAAAAACAAAATGAAATGGGCACAATGAAGCACATCTGTAAAAGCCAATATGCTTCTCGAAAGCCAGAAGAGTGTTTATTCCAGCTAGTTGGCGGCAAACTCCAAAGTTCCCAAACACACTTTCCTGAGAATGGAATCCCTCACAATCTTGATTATTTAGGGCAGCTGACTACCACCAAATGTGCCATTTCAATGGGGTTTCTTATTCCTCATTACTTCCATAAAGGATTTAAAAGCAGCTGCAGGATTTCTGTTGTTCTCAATGTCAGATGCCCCCCCACCAGCTGGGCTGATGCAACAAGATGCAATACTTGATGTAATACAGTAAGAAAACGTTACATGTGTCAGATAGCCTGCACAAGACAGAGTAAATATAAGGAAAGCAAAGCAATTACCCTACAGCATTGCTACTGTGAGAGTTCTGTTAATCCGTGCGCTCCTATCGGATAAGTACCTTAAATGAGAAGCTTCAAAACCGAAAGTCAGCCTCGATCAAACCACAGGAGCAACTCCTTTGCTGTATCTGTGCGTTCCATCTGCACGCAATGCACTCCTAACCACAAGCAGATTTTTGACCCCCCAGTTCCCAATGAGCAAAGCCTCGTTCTATCACCGCGCTACGGGATACGCCGGAGTATTTTTCAGTGGCAAATTTCAACACAGAAATCCACAGAAACGAACCCCCGGCGCAGAACGTGAATCGCTGCCGCCGGATTCGCTCTCAAAGCATCCAAACGCCGACGGGAAACAAACAAAGGCTCTGCGACGAGCGCACCGTCGTGGCCTTCAGCTGACTGACAAACGAACGTCCGCTCCTGGCAGGCAGAGCTGCTCTGAGGCCGCCGTTTCGCAGCCGTGCCGGGTTTATGGAGCGACGCGCTGCACAACCGGCCCTCGGACCTCGAAGGAGCAACTGAGCCACTAGCCCCGAGAGCGCAGCCCCGGAAATACCAGAGCCTGGCTTAAACGAAAGCATCGCTGCTTTCACCCGACCCCGTTCCTCCACCTCACACCGTGCCCGCAGCGCCGGTGAACCAGCACAGCTGTCCCTGCCGGCACCCAGCGGGGCTGCGGGCCCCGCAGGAACCCGCAGAGAGAGACGTTCGGAAGGCAGCGACAGGCGGGCGGCTCGCACCGAGGCAGCAGGCCGGAGAGCCCGGCACGGCAGCATAGGGGCACGGCGGCACAGCGGGCCGCCCGCGGGCCCCGACCCCCGCCTCCCCCGCGGCCCTTCAGCCCCGCGCCCAAGCCCGACGGCCCCGGCCCCCCGCTGCCCTCGGACCCCGCCCCGCTCCGCTGCACCGACCCGGCTGCCCCCGCGCCTCCCGCAGCTCCAGCTCCGCCGGCGCCCGCCGCTCCACCGCCCGCCGCGCCGGGCCCGGCCCGCAGCGCCATCTTCCCGCTCCGGCCCGGCGGTCAGCTGAGCAGCCGCGCTTCCGGGGCCGGGCCCGACTGCGGCCCGCCTCAGCACCGCCCCTCGTCCCGCGTGCAGCCCGACCCCGGGCGGCGGGAAGAGGAGGAGCCCCTCAGAGAGGGCGGGAGGAACGGAGCCGCGATCTACGCCCGAAGGAGGCAGCGCGAGGAACAGAGCGCGCGCTCCTCAGCGACCGCAGAAACGGACACGGCTCCACTAGAAGCCTTTACGACCTTATTTATTCTGCTGCGGGGCTTAAACGACACGAAACTACAGAGACTGAGAAGCACTTAAAAGATCCATTATCCCAAAGGCAGAAGGAAGGTTGCACTTCCCCTATTCGTTGTTTTGCATTGTTAGAAAAACGCGTCCAGGGAAGCATCTCCCAGCTGCAGTTCCCTGGCCTGGCAGTACCCCTCCCCTCTCTTTCCCCCCACAACCCACATTTTCTGTGAGTCTGAGAAGTGTTTTAGGGAACACTGAACTGACAGCAGTTCCAAGCAGTAATATAAAAGTGACAATAACACAGTCTTTTGAACAATTGTTCAGTAATATGAAGTGTTCAGTAGCATTCACTGCAAGAGCACAGTTTGCAGCTCCTATAAGAAGCATTCAGGAGTCCTCATATTTAGGTAGGGACTTTCGTGCATGTAAACATCCCACCTCACGCAGAAGGAAAGAGGAAGAAATACTCTTCTTCCTTCCCCTTCACCACCATCTTCATTCTTCTATTCTTCAGCGTGGGCACAGGTGTCAGTCCCAGCCCAAGAGCCATCTGCCACTGTTCAGCTTTTTGAAGCAGTCTTCAAATTACTGTTATTTGTAACTTCCTTAACTTTCTTCTTTTCCTTAACATTTTCCTTTGCAGTTCTCCTACAAAAAAGACCAAGGCAGCTGAGCACTGCATATTAAAAATAAAGTGCATAGAAATACAATCGACATCAGACATTTTGCATTACAGTAGAGCAACTGAACTTAAATCCTTCAGAAGGAAGCATCTGAAGATAAAACAATGACAATCTACCATACAAAATTGCTGCACACCAGCCAGCCTTATTTTGTGAGCTCTAGCCATTGCAATTTAAGTTTTATTTCTTGTATTAATGCTTGTCTACCCTGCCTGTGGCAGGAAGGTTGGAACTTGATGATCAGTGAGGCCCCTTCCAGCCCCAGCCATTACACAAGTCATAGGACAGAAACAAAGCAAGCTCTTTACCAGAAGAGGAGCGGGTTCTGGAATTCTGCTAGGACAGCTTTACAGCCTGTTACAGAGCTACCTGTAATGCTGTCTTCTCACATGCAGCCATGTAGGGTGAACTCGTGGCATTAACCCAATTTCCAGTAGCAGATTCTGACACTGAAACTGCACTGTCACTACATTACAAGCGCTGTGACCTGGTGTGTCGCAATGAGATGTTGGTTAGAGTGGAGGAAACTTGGTGGGCCTTTTCTGGATAGAGGACATTTTGAAATTAAAGAAAAAGCAAGAATAAAAAAAAAACCACAAACCCTCCACACACGCACACTCTTACTTTTTTCTTCTGTCTTTTTTTAAGAAGCACTGAGGAGTGGTACAAATTGCTTCTCTCGTTAGTGGTTTCTTAATGAATTTCTTCTTCTGTTTGCTGAGAATGACATTTAGTAAAGGATTAACTGATTTTAAAGGATAAAAATTAATATTCAAAATAAATAAAACTGACAACGAAAACCTGCACTAGTTTGTAAGGTACTGTTGGTCTGAATGCATTTTCAGCATTTATTCCAGAGTCAGTTCAGCTATATTATCTCCATGGCATTCAAAAAATTTCATTTTAATACTTATGGTTAATACACACACACACAATTTGAAATTAATTTTGAAAGCTATTAAAAATTATCAGTCAAAATAAAGCATTAAGAAATACTCTTTACCAGCCTATCCAACACCCACACCCCATTTTAAGGTAACTTACACACCATTTTAAGGTCATGTACTGGAAGTGATTCATGAGTGCAGGCCTGGGAAGCCTGGGGCATGTTTCAGGGAACTCCCTGTGCTCCAGGAACTAACTGCTTCTCTATATTAGAGAATTCTTTATGTTTCCATTTTTTTGTCTGGCTGGAAAAACAGGCCATCACAGCTCTGTCAAAGACTCCTTTTGCAGCTGAACTGCAACAGTAACTTCTGCAACCCTCACACCCCAACCAGCCCTCATGCAGGATGTAAAAATGGAAGACAAACAGGTAATGTATTCAAATGAACATACCTTTGGAGTTTGGGAAAGTGCTTTATGTAGTCTGGCACAGGACAGCCAGCTCGCTGGATTACACTGGCTATGCTGAAAGGGAGAGGAGGGAAGAGATTAACTCTGGCAGTGACTGTAGGGAAACGAGAAGAGCAAAACCAGCTGAACAGTCTCGAATCTTCCCCCTCAGAAGGGTTCAAGTCAGAATACCAGGTTTCACTCAAAAACACTACCAAGTACGCCTTGCACTGCCATTGTTCACAGCGCAACGATGTAGCAAAGAGTGCCGGTTTCTCACTTGTTCCGTTAGTGAAAAGCTTCAAAACAAAACCTTAAAATAGAGATGTTTCAGGCTTTCCCTTACTGTTAACACCTTACAGCTTCCATGTGAGTTCTGAATTCTTGAAGAGCATCCTATATCAAGGTGAGTTTTGCAGGGCTCAGCAGCACCCTGCTCACAGGGTGTGTGGCATTAGAAAGGACCACACAGCTCAGCAGGACACCATAGCAAACATATGCTTTATTCTTTGTATAACATGCTTGAAATTTACCTTCGTAATAAAGGCTTATCATCTTCTGTAAAGAAAGTGACTGCTTTCCCTGTGTGTCCTGCTCTTCCAGTACGACCTGCCAAAACACAAATTGAACAGAGCACAGGTCTTCAAATATCTTTGTTCTACTCCTCTTCACAGCCCAGGCCTCCCAAAGTACGTTAACACACTAAGCACACGACCACACAGCTGATCCCAAAAGGTCATTTCTACTGCATGAAAACAACAACTATACTTGAAAGGTCTCAATGTTCAAAGACCATAGAAGCCTGACAAAAAGTAACTCTTTTTTACTGAGAGTTGAGATGAGGTATGAATCGACTCAAATGAGTCAATGCTGTAGCAACAGAGGAGTCTTGCTGTCAGGATTTTCACATATGCATAAGAGTTTCTCCATTAAAGATCCACAAACTATGGAAAAGGACATATTGTGCAAACAATACTCACCTATTCTGTGGATGTATTCCACTGCACTTGTTGGCAAATCGTAATTAATGACCATATTAACTCCTTTGAAATCAATCCCCCGAGCTAGTAAAGCTGTGCAAATGAGCACCCAGATCTTCCCAGCTCTGAAACTGTGTACTACATTATCTCTCTAGAAAAAAAAAAAAGAAAGGTACTTGGAAACATCTTGACCAGCAGTTTGATGCAAACTTGTTTCCTGAAAATTGTCACGTTAATAAAAAACTAAATCTCTAAACCAAAACATGCAGATAATTATTGTTAAACTTACCTGAAGTAACATTTTAAAAAGGAAATACCAAGTACTGTAAAGCATTTTGGGGAAAGAAGTTATAACCTCCTACCTGCTGTTGAGTTTTGTCTGCATGGATGACATCTACGTTGATGCCTTCATAAATCAGCTCATGGAAAAGCTCTTTAGCCCTCTCAATAGACTGTACAAAAACAAGGACTGGGGGAGCAAAACCCTGCAAAACAGAAAGTTTCTATAAAGTTCAAGCCCTTTTCCTACAGTTGCTGGCTGCAGACTCTGCTGCTACCAACTTAAATGAACCCCGTATTTACATCTTAGAGGATTATCTTTTCTTAACTAGCAAAAATGTTTGGGACATAAGCAAATTCAACTCCACTACCTTCAAAGGAATTACTCTTCACTTAATCGTCAGGCTGTAATTTAATCCACAGAAACTATTTTTTCCCCACTCAATATGAACAACCTCCTTCACACTGCCTACTACAATTACCTGCACCATTAATGCAGACCACTCCCAAGCAGGGCTCAAATATGTAACTAACACTGGAAAACCCTTTAAAATTTCACAGGGAGAGTAACATTCCTCTTGTACAGGAGATCTGGACAATGCTTTAACCCAGAGAAACCTCTAACTGAGAGACAGAATACACGGCTCAGTTCAGAAGCAGGATGTGCTCAATCACTCCAAAATACCTTTTTAACAAGCTCTCTCATTGCTGTCAGTTTTCCTGTCTCTGATCCAACAAACAACAGCTCTTGTTCCACCGTCTCTGCTGCAGAGTTTCTGAAATCAGAAATGCAATAAATACATATAAATCTTACGTGGTGGGTGAGAAGCACTGCATGCAAGACAAACTTTCATCAGTACATACTCCAAGGGGGTAATGCTCATTTGACAATGAAGTAGCAGGCAAAGGAAAAAAGAGAGAATCAGAGCGTGACTGCACACCTACCTTGCACCAACAGTCACCAGAACAATACTGTCAAGGTTGAGTTTACACCACTCCTCCACATCACGTGCAAAGGTTGCGCTGAAAAAGGCTCTTCTCACCACATGGGACGTGCATGCCAGGAAGATGGAGGCCAATTGCTCTCGGAATCCTGACTTTCCATCTTCAAACAGTTTGTCTGACTCATCCACCACCAGCCACTCCACGCTAGGAACAAAGAAGTTTTCTTCTCAGTAAGAGTCATTTGCACAGAAGCCAAAAGGCCTAAGGAACCTTACAGACACAAGGACCATGCACACATCCGCTTCCCAGTAGCAGAGCTGACAGCAAAACCATATTTGATATAGTACCTGGTCAAGTCTATTGCTGGAGGATCTTGTTTCAGTAAATAGATGAGTCTGTTTGGAGTAGTAACTAATATATCTATTAAAAAAACAAAAGACAAACAGCAGAATGTTAGAACAGACAAAACAGCCTTTAGCAGAGCACTGAGCAGAGCACTGAGAAACATGTTCCTACCCAATCAGAGATTTGTTGGTTTGGGCTTAGGACAAGGCACTTCACTGTTGCAATTCATTTAGGGTAATATTTAAGCAGCAGAAGATATTGCAAAAAGGCTGCAAATTTCTTTTATCATCACAAGACCTTGTGGGTGTGGCTGTTAAAATTCAGTGGAAGTAGTTTAGATACTAAAATCAGTTCCACTCTTCTCTTGTTTGGAGCCCTATCTACTGTAATATTTACCCACAATTATGATAAGCCCACAATTTATGAAGGTTCACTGTCAGGCTCACTCCCTATTTCTTCCATACAAGCTCCTTTTTAGTGCTGAGCAATAGACTGCATAAACTTAAGTGGTGTTAACAATCTCCATAAAACCAACACCAGCCAGAAGAGCAAAGTCAATGACATTTCTGAGATATTCAAAAAGCATTTCAGTGGTGAAAAGTTACCAAACTTCTTAGATGACTTGGGCCCAAACTTCTTTGCTGCTTCAGAGGCCTTGTGGATCATATGGATCCTGAAGCCTGTCCCCTCAGCCAATTTCACCAACTCCCGATGTGTCTGAAAAGACAGCAACACAGATTAAATGTCCAAACCAAGATGATTCGCTTTTGTAATCTGAAAAACCGCAGGCATCCCTCAATAAAGTTTCAAACATCATTCAGATGTCAGGATTTGAGAAAGCTATTTAGTTTGCGGAGCGTAATAAATGAGCAAGCACACACATCTGAAAATAATTCCTTCCTCCACAACACGCACCTGGCCAGCAAGTTCCCGGGTAGGCGATATGATCAGGGCTCTGAATCCTTTGTTCATGGGTTGTTTCAGGTGTGTTAAGAGAGGAATACAAAATGCCAGTGTTTTTCCAGACCCAGTAGGAGCAGAAGCTAGAAGTTCTCGGCCCTGGAAGAAAACAAAAAAGGGATACTGTATTCTCCTCAAAGAAGAAAGACAAAGCAAAAACAAACAACAAAACTGCGAACCTAATCCCAAGCACATCAGTAAAAGCACAGACCAAAAATCTTTCATAGCTGTATTTTGAAATGTGATGCCTTTGATACATTTCTAAAGCTGTACAACTGACCAATAACAGGATTCTAAAAAGAGAGCCCTCTTTCCAAATTGTGCCACGCACCCTCTAATAATATATGATTCTGTAAGACTTACATGAAGCATGACTGGAATGGCCTGCATCTGGATTGGCGTTGGAACCTGGAAGCCAGCAGCTTGAATATTCTCAATGACTTTGGGGTGGACTTTGTATTCCTTCTGAAGTTGATCAAACGTGGCAATTGGGTCAGGAAGATCTGTCCCTTGAATGTTAATCCTGTGTTGATTTCTGAAACGGTTTATCTGAAAGGCAAGAGATACACTCTTCTTCTAGTTTGTCTTTTAACTCTGTCATAAAACTAAATGCATATGAATTCACTTTCTGGTTATTTTCCCCATACGCAGTCAAGCTCCTCCCAGAAGAAACTACAACTGTTGGATGCAACTCCCACAGAAAACAGGCGATCAGTTGCTACACTGGAATGTGGTGGTCCTACCTTCTCCCTTCTCAAACGTTCAAGCTTTTCTGCAGTAGGTTTTTTGTTGTCTTTTGTATCTTTGACTTTTGCTTCCAGAGAGGACATCCACATTATCCCACCGCTTTCTGACAGCTCCGGCATTGACACTGTTTCTGGAAGTTTCAAAAAAAACAAAGCTTCCATTGGTAAAATCCAATCAAAAAGGATACCTCAAAACCTTTTTTGTCTCATTGCCACTGAATGGAATGAAGATACCAATTACATCCCAAAACCTCATTACCAAATCACAACACAGCCGTTCTATCAGCTCTCACGTTGTGCAGCCAAAGAAGCCACAGACCCCTTTTTTCCCAGTCGAGTAATCCACAATATCTGCATATTTAACGCAAACCGAAGCAAAAGAATGAACTTCGTCAGGGTACTCTATCGCATACATGTACACATAGACACCTTGTATCTTTTTTCTTTTCCTTTGGCCACTTTCTGCCGTCCTTTTTCTCTTCCCCGCCATCTCCACATCCTTTCTTCCCGCTCCATCCTCCTGCTTCCCCGCAGACCCCAGTGAGGCTCCTCCCTCCTTGCGCCCGAAGAAGTCGAGGTTCTCCGGTGTGCCGCCACTTCCCCGGATCACCTGGAGGAGGTGGCGAGGCACAGGGTGACAAACTCTGAGAGGAGCGGTGAGGATCCCGAGCGCCGC
Organism: Centrocercus urophasianus; assembly: GCF_019232065.1. NCBI lineage: Eukaryota > Metazoa > Chordata > Aves > Galliformes > Phasianidae > Centrocercus > Centrocercus urophasianus. Next base: position 1,286,471 of record NW_024884900.1, on the reverse strand, counting down.
CACAAGGCCGCGAGTGCGCGCGGGGGAACACCGAGCGGATGGGAACGGGCCGGAGCCCCGCTGAGCCGCCTCGGGCCCCGCCCTGTTCCTCCCAGCCCCCCCCGGTAGCTCCGCACCCCGAAGCGCCGCGCGTCCCGCCCGAAGCGCTGTACGTCGAAACGAGCCCCGGTGCCCAAGCGGCGGAACAGCTCCTGCGCCTCCATGCCGCCACCAGCTCCCGACTCTCCCCGCGGCGCACCGGAAACGGAACGCCGGAAGCAGAATGCACTTCCGGGAAGTGCGGGGGCGGGGCTGGAGCGGCACCCCGCTGTCATGGCAACCGCGCTGCAGAGTGCCTGGCTGGGGGAGGTTTAGTGAAGCCGTACCGCCTTCTGTCAGCGCAGCGCAACTCGGGGCCCGAGCTGAGCCCTCAGAGACCCTGAATGGTGCCGGAGGACCGGATCGCGCCGAGCCGCAGCACGGCGGGCGTTGTTACTTCCCTGTCCGTGACTCTCACGTTCCGCTCATGAACGATACCAGAAGGTTTCGTGGATTGGGGGAGCTGGAGAGCACCCCGCACGTGTCTGTCTTTCGTAGTACAAGCTGGGATCCAACCATGCACCCAGTTTCCATCTGTTTGCGATCAGAACACAGCTTTGGGTGAGGGGGAGGAGGAGGAAAGCTGTGAGAAGCGGTAAATTTGGTTCCTGAGCCAATTTTAAGCATTACTCAGCCTTGAGGCTGAGGTTATCTGCATGAGATCCAAATGAATCAGAAATATCAAATCTGTAGTGTGAGCTGTAAAGCTGTTCTACATCTTTATAGGCTCATCACAGCACTTTGTCCTTTTGTGTATTTCTGATGGTGAGTTAATTACACTGACTGCTGCGCCTCTTTTAAAGGAGCAGCTCATTTAAATGAAGCGACAAAGGCTTTTGTAAGAAGTTTTTGTTCGCACATGTCTGTGCTGTCATGATTTACAGTATCATTAGCTGGTCTCAAAGGGCTGGTGGGCAAAGTGCTCTTCTATCAATCACAGAGAGACACCTTTGGTCCGCCGGGCACCAACGCTGCTCCCAGAGCTGCAAACTTGGGCCCCACGTATTTCTGAGGAGAAAACCCAGCGGTTTATTAGTTCTCATCTTCTCATTGTCAGGATCATCCCTGGTTTTACGTTGTCTTCATCAACTGTCTAGGAATTCAGTTGTGGCCCTGCCTCGCTGTGTGAAAGATTGAGCGTGTTCTCTCTTGCCCTGAGTCAAATCCATTGCAGCCAGGAATACTGCACTGTGCTCTTGGTTTTAAGACTCACGCTGACAGATTCCCACACACATTCGGCATGAAGCAGTGTAGCAGTTCCAGTGATTCCTACCTCGAAGTCAGGCACAGGAAGAGTTTGTTTAATCTTTGATGCACACTGATGTAGTTTCATCTCACATGTACGCAACTGTGCTTAAAGAAATTATTTTAGAAGCAAAACAGGAGCACCAGAGCAACTGGCTCTGCTGTTCAGGACAATCAGAGAAAAATCAGAACTTGGCTAATTAATGTAATTATTCATTATGATAAGCCATGAGACACAGTAGTAAAGGTAAGTCTCCTTGTACTTTCTGTCAGATCAAATTATACAGATATCTTTCCTTGTGGGCTTGAGGTAGAACAAGCAAAGCCCATTAAGCAAAGTAATATCAGCATTACAAAAACCATTTCACATAATAAAATTCTCAAGGACCAAACATCTACATCACTGAAGTCTGAGAGCCCCAGAACATCCAGGCAATGGCTGTTCCTCCTGTAACATTCATTACTTTAATTACAAGCTTTGAGATGAAAAATTGCATTAACGAGGTCCTCCCCACAGCCCGTATCTGCCTGATTTATAGCACTTTTTTTTTTTTTTTTTTTTGGGCCAACCTTTTGACTTCCCAGCAGAGGGGTGAAAGCAGCTGTGCAGAAACCGTGAGTGGGTGGGTACAGCTCACCACTGTGTCCCTCCTTGGTGCCCATCTCCACTTGCAGCTGCTGCTGTGTGCACAGAGAGTAAAGCAGTGCAGGAGAGACCCAAAGGAACATCCTTTGCGCTGATCCCAGGCTGAAGCTCTTGCTTTTCTGCTGGGAGAGGTGGCTGATGGTTGCTGTGTGAGGACAAGGAAGAATGTGGAGGAATTTGTGTAACAAAGATCTATAAATCATCTCCAGTATCCATCACTCCCCAAGAGATGCTGTCAGCAGATTCAAGAGCGAGGAAATGGGAACTACTCTCTTCATCAATTGGCTGGGAAGTGCCTTTGTGGCCAGGCAAAGGAGCCCTGCACTGAGGTGGGACTTTGGAGGGAGCAGAACTGGAGCTTGTTCCCACCTGCTGGTGCAGAAAAGGAGAAATTAAAATGTGAAATTGAAACAACCTGAATGAATGCAAAGCAAAACTGCTCTTGCGAAAGCATCAGGTTTAGCTTTGCTTCCCTAGTGCTTCTCTACCAATTACTCCACACTAATTGCCAAGTCCGTGCTGACAGCAGATGACCAGCTAAGGTTTTACAGGGTATGTGGGGTGCATGGGAGTGCTCAGCCCTGAAGCTATTTGGGGGTTTGTGCTCTCCGACAACCTCGTGTAGCAGGGCAACCCTATCTTAGGAGAGCTTGCTGGGCTGGGTCTCAGTTCCACAGAACTCAGCACAAAGCTGCACCAGACCCTCAAAAGTCATCCCACGTCTGTCTCATGCATGAGGCCGCTGCAGGATGGGAGCACAGGCAGCCTGAAGCTGCTAGCAGGGAGCTGGGCTGGGATCCCATGGGTGTGCTGGGCATTTCCCCTCAACGTTCATCAGGGCCACGTCCCAAGGTGGGGCTAAGGTGAAAACCTGCACAATGGCAAAGCAAATGCAGTGAACAGATTTAGTTCATGCACGATCAGATCAAGGATGGTCACCTATAGCTGTGGAACCCCCTCCCAAGGAAAGCCAGCATCTTTTTCTTTATTTGGTATGCTTTTTTTTAGCCCACGTAGGACCACATTCATCAATGGCACTTCTGCATATCTCTGCCCACATCCCACTATCCTACTAAGTGATCATCACTAATATGCACATAACAGTCAATTAGCCTGGCTGGGCGCACTCATGACCTCTGATCCCTGCTGTGTCCCTCAATCCATTAACAGGCCCTCGTCCTCCAGCTCGCAGTATGAATTGATGTCGCATCTATTCTCTTTCGGCAAAGGAACACGCTTCCTCATTCATCTGTCCATTTCCACTTTCTGTTCTTTTGTCCCCTCCTTCTGTTCCCTGTGTTGCTAACCTGGTCACAACTTCTTGACCCCGTGTCCTTGTCCCTCCCGAGGGTGCTGTTATCCCAATCACTACCAAAAAACTTTCACTTTTTTTCCCCAATCTTATTTAGCAAAAATGGTTTCCAGCAGTGTGAGAGCTTTGATCCCCTATTCAAGAAACCCTTGCAATGTTTTTTTGTTTTTTTGTTTTTTTGTTTTTTTTTTTTTTTTAAAGGCTTTCTTTCTAAGGCAAATGAATTCTTCATAAAAGGGGAAATGGCGTGCTAGTTGGTCTCTGTTCATCTGAAGAAGACAAATGATCTCTTTTATTACTTGAAAAGCATAACAGTTGAGTGTGTGGACTTGTGATTTATCTGCAATTAAGAATTCATTTGAAGCAGCATATTAATTACAGAAAGGGGAATTAATTTTGCAGGATATACAAAGAAAGTCAAAGTTCCTGGAATGAGAATATAAAACTGAGGCTTGCGGTTTGTACGTCCCTGCATGAACATGAAAACTGGGCTGGGACAGCTCTGCAGTGTCTGTGCAAGGTTTTTGACTTGTAAGTTTAATCCCTGGGCTGGAAAAATAACAGCCTGGGTCAGAACTCCACCCCTGCTCTGCTGAGCCCATCACCACAGCACAAACCTGTGTGTTGGGCAAGCTCCAGCCCGACCAAACCTGCCCAGAGCCTCCAAAGGGTGGCCCACGTGCCATCCACAGGGCAGCAATGATGCTTTCTTCCCAGTGTCACACAGGAAGGAAGCTTCAGGACTGTGCTCCCTTGATATTTCCTGCCCAAATTTTCAGCGCATGCAGCCACCTCGCCAGACTGGCAGAGCCGGTCTGGAAATGCTGCATGTTTGAAGCTGGGCACTCTTGTGCAACTTGGTGTTACTACTACACATGCGACAAGCAGCAGTTCTGATGCTGCTAAAATAGCTTGTCTGTATTCCAGTGTCCATCCAGAGGCTTTTTGGTAATGCTGGGATCTAGGAGGTTTCCTTTGTACCCGCATCTGCACTCTAAGTTAAATGCAGTGATATGGGTTTGCTCCAAGAAAGAGGTGGCAGTTGTTGTGGATATAAAGGCAGCCCTTTAAAGCTTTGTGACAGCCCATGGATCCTCATGCTCAGGAATTCCCCTGCAAAATGTCTTTGAAATGGGGAATTATCACTCAGCCTTGTAAAACATATTGGTCATAAATGGGCTTTGTCATGTTTCTGCCAGGTGTCCCTGCTGTATGACAACTACATCACCAGATACAAAATGCCCATTAGCAAAAGAAGTTTTCTTCCTCCTGGCCCTCTGGTACCCAGAGCTGACAGCACACAAGCAGCTTTTTGGCAGCTTCATGCATTCACGCCTCTTAGGTAAACACTTCCCCTTCTTAATCATTAGTTCTCTTCACATTATCAATTTTGTCCTACCTTCTTTATCACACACTCTTTGCTCCACGGTTGCTGCCTTCTCTGCCCATGCCTTTGTTCAGTCGTGCCCTGTGCCCATTCCCCATTTCCCTTGGGCTCAGCCCCTCCCCTGACCTCCCAGACCTTCTCCTGTGGGGCTGCACCTCCCCAGGGTTTGCACTCACCTTCTCTGTGTGGCATTCTGGAGAGCAGTGCTGATACTGGGCTGCTTTGCCAGCAAGGCTTTATGTAGTCCCTCTTCCCCTCCTTCCTTCCCATTGGGTTACCCATTCTTCTGTGGGACAAAGTCAGCCTGACACTGGATGTGCACCAGCTGGGGAACATTCATCCCCCTGCCTTGATGAGCCACTCAGGGAGCAGAGCACCAGCTGGCAGCAGCAAGAGAATCCAAACTGTTCCCACCCTGACCTGCTGGGAACTGAGCCCAGGCAATGTCTGAGAGCAGAACCTGAGCTGATTGAGAAGGTTGGCTGAGCTGCACTGAAAGGGCATTGCTGAGCAGGGAGGGGCAGCGGATCTCTCTCAAGCATGCATCTTTTCTCCCAGTTTTTGCTAACAGAGCATGTTGCTTCTGAATCTCTGTGAAAGGGAACAAGTAGTCTTCATGCCTCCCATCCTCTTCCAGTTCTTGTCTAGGGCAGCAAAAAATCACAGAAATTCCACGGGAGGGTTTTGACTGGGGTGCTCTGGCCCTAAATGTGAACACCAGACCAATGCTCTGAAAGCCCCTCCCTCAGCACCCACATTGAACAGATGAAGCCCCCCGAGCCCCACATCCCTGCTGCGCTCCACCAGCACTCTCAACTGCAGCAGGAATCATAGATCACATGGCAGCAACGAGTCTGAAAAAATGGTTTTTAATTATGGTATACATTAAATTAAATGTGATTTGAATATCGGTCTCCGATTCACGATGACTTATTCCCCATAGGGTTGCTCCTATCAGTCCTGGCAATGGTTACTGTATAAAATAGCATTTCTTGCCCCAGAAAAAGCATCCAGTGTTGTTCTGAGCAGTGGCTGACTGTCCACAGGCACCTCCACTGCTCTTCGCCTCTTTAAAGCACTCTCAGCATTTGGCACACATAGCAAAGTTTAAGAAGAAATTAAACAACCAAGGAGCATGCGATCCATTTCCAAAGGGATGTGTGTATGGAGGAGCTCATGTCCCACGGCAGCTGAGATGATGCCTTTCACAGCTTTGGAAAGTCAGGCTCGGGTAGATGCAGCAGGGCAAGGCTCTGGCAGTGCACAGCACAACGTCCCCAGCGGGTGCTGGGCTGGGACATGCACTGGCTGTGGAGTGGCCCACCCCACTCTGTGTCCCCAAACACAGCAGAGTCCCCTGAGCTCCTCGTGTCACCCAGTCCTGGGGCCAGCTGCTGGGGCTCAGCTCGGTGCCTGTCCTTCTGGGAGGCAGGGAGCTGGTGTCTCTGCAGAGGCACAGGGCTTTCTTCGTTAATCAACTCCATTAAGGGAGGAAAGAAAATACAAAACCAAAACCATGCAGAGCTCTGACCTTTACCAAAAAATAAAAAATAAGACTGAGGGAGAGGAGAAAAGCAGGAACAATATATACAGATGGGGGAATTGCACTTAATTACAATAGTTTACATCAATTGGACAACATTTACTTCTTTTATATAAATCTCTATGTATAGGAGCGGGGATGGGTGAGGGTGGAGCAGACTGTACCTATATTTACAGTTTAACTGGCTCAGTTCAACAGCACGAGATTCCTCCTTCCAAAAGCCAAGTAACAGACCCGGGTCCCTCTCAGTCCATCGGGTGGAGGAGTATAACTTAAATACGATCCATCTTCTGCCACGTCCCAGTACAGCTTGTTCCTATTTCCTCGGGAGAGCCAACGGCCTCTTGGAAGGCAAATACTTAGGAAAAAACAATCCTCAGGACACGTCTCGGAAATACTGCGTGGAGGGGAGGAGAGGCGCGGTCCCATGGTTCGGGTTCGGGCTGATCCCCAGCGCGGGGTTGCGAGGCTCCGGCCGCACGTCGGGGTAACGAGCACCTCGCTGCGGCACTGAGCTGCGCTCTGGCTCGACGCGTGGGTCACCAGCGGGATGTTGTGGAAAATAAGTTTCCGTTGCTATGTGCAAAGGCAGCGAGGTGTGAAGCATCACCAGGCTTGCAGGGGACACTGGGAAGGGAGAGAGCAGCATGGTGAGTGGTGGGCCGGGGCTCCGCAGGTCATCTCCTCCCGCACCCCAAGCCCTCAGCCCTCTGCACCCCCAGGGGGAAAGCACTTTCTGAGCCAGATATTGCAACCCTAAAAAAATGATTTATTTTTTTTTTTTTAAATAAAAAAGGGTCTATTGCAGGAGTTGTGCCAGGAGTTTGTGCCGGTCAGCTGGACAGCAGTGTCTGTCCCCAGTGCTGCTGTCACCTCCGAGACGGACGGGCTGGTCCCTGTGGCTCCATCAGTGCCACCACAGCTCCATCCCCCGGCCCCTCCAGGGTCCCCCGGTCACCGCTGGGGTGGGGGCTGGCAGCCGGTGTGACCTTGTGGGCTGGAGCGCACAGCAAACATCGTAAGGCGGAGATAAGGAGACGCCAGGAGCCTCCCGTGACATGTCATTAGGGACGGGCCGCAGCTATCAGGTGTTTGCTAACGTAATAAACATGGTGGCTCGGCCTCGAGCATTGTCAGAGGAGCCGGGAGCCGCATGTCCCTTCCAGCCCCAACAAAGAGCCACATCTCCCCCTTCTCTGCTTTGATTAAAGCACTATGGGGGGAAGAAAGGGAGAGTCACCCATCCCAAGCGTGGGGCCTGCAGGCTGCAGCCCCATGGCAGGGATGGCCAGCTGCTGTTCCCACATGAGGGACATTTCCTGTGTGTGCCGGGCTCGTTTTGGCAAGCCGGCATCAAAGCCAGCCCGTGGCAGGAGAGCACAATTAATCAGGGGCAGTTCGGGCTGAGCGCACAGCAGATGGGCCGATAAAGCCGTGCAGAGGAAATGGCGCTCCTGAGAGCGCGGCCGCGCCTGAACGCTCCCGCACTGCGGGGCGCAGAGCAGAGGCACCCAAAGCGAGCTGAGCCGGGCCGAGGCGCTTTGCCTTTCGCCTTGGTTCAGCCCCAGGGCCCCCGCCATCCCCACCCCAACTCCAGCCCCTTCCTCGCCCCCAGCAACACACAGTGCCAGGCATCCGTGCGGAAGTCCCACGGCAATCCCACGCCGTATTTACTCTGTGGTCATTGCAGACATTTTTTTTCCCCTCTGCTGTCTAAGGTTGGTAAGAGAGTTTATCTGGATACAAGTTCAAGGCTCTCTCATATTTATCTAGCAATCAATAAGGGCCGCATATTTCCCACAGTCCCCAGAGCTGGCATTTAGAAAGGGGCTATTGTCTGAGCGAGGCCTTGTGCAGCTGATTCGAGCTGGGATATGTCTTACACCAACATGGGGCAGATAAAGGTGGGGTTGAGGCCGCCATGCCATCTGCAGAGCTGCCCCAGCACCGCTCACCAGCCACGAAGGGACCAGAGCTGCTCACTGCACGGTGCTTGGCCAAACCCCAGCACTCAGCATCCAGCACGGCCTTTCATTGTGCAGATCCCCATTGGGTTGCCATCCATGAGCAGGCTTTTCAGAGCCCATGAAGGGGCTGAGGCTGGGTTTCCAGGGCTCAGTTTCCAGTGCTTGTACCAGGGGGACCCATGGGGCAAACACCCCAAATTACACCAGCACACCCCAATCCTGCTGCCAGAGCCCAGCCATTACCTGCTTGCTGGAAGACATGTTGGTGAGCGTGCTGATGCTGCTGGTGTCTGTCACCACCATCGCCGAGGGGAAGCGGGAGGTGTGGGAATACTGGGGGGGCTCCTGCTTGTGTGCATACACTGTGGAGAGAAAAACAACGTCACCCACAGCCTTTGTGCAGGAGCAAGGCAGGCAGACAGCGTGCTACATGCATAGCTGTGGGGATGGACACTGTGCAGACAGGAATATAATAAAAGAAATGGAAGGAAATCACCATGTGCCTCTGGCATGACGGGGAAGCTTTTGCTTTTTCTGACCACAAGAGCCAGTGGTGGCCAAGGCAAGAGCAATAAGCAGTATGTGACAATAATAACCCACAAGGAAAAAAATCCTTGCACAAAGCCAGACAGGGAGCAGCAGCAGAGCAGAAGTCACTTTCCCATAGGAGTTAATTTCCCAGGTGTTCCCCTCAGCCCCTTACTGTGCGAGTTCTGCAGCTGGGTGACGGTGGCCATGAAGGGCTGCTGGGCCATGTGGCTGGGCGACTGCTGCATGAGTGGCTGCTGGTGCGGGCTGTGCAGCTGCTGTGAGAACTGCACCGGCTGCAGGGCTGCCAAGCTGCCGGCCACACTGTTGATGACAGGGACGCTCTGCGCCTGCGAGGTGTTCAGACCTGGGAGAAGGGAGAGAGCGCGGCAGGGTGTCAGCACCGGGGCTGGCATCTGCAGGTCGGGGTCCGGAGATTGGGATCCAGATGTGCTCCCATTTCACACTTACTCTGTGCAATAGCCATGACTCCTGAGAGCGGCGTCATGATGAGGTTCTGGGACTGCTGCGGGTTGTGGTGGGACAGGCTGTGGATGTTGGTCAGGGTGCTCACCGGAGGCAGCCCACCGCCCGACACAGAGATCTGCAGGGAGCAAAGCAGACAGGGGCCATCAGGCACACGACGCTGGCTCCCAGCCACACCAGCACCAAAACCAGCAACAGAGGGAAAAGAAAAAGCCCCCCAGGAGGTGACAAGCTGCACCCACACCAACGCCTTCCAGTGGAGCACCCCTGAGCTGCAGACCCTGGCTGGAAGCACTGAGTGTCACGTTAATAAATAGCAAAGCTGCAGCGGTGTGAAGCCTTCCTGGAAGCAGCTGCCAGTGCTCCAGCAGAGCACAGCAGGGACAGGACGTGTCCCACACAGTCGCCATTTGCTGGCCAGGTCCGCATTCCTGCTGCTGGGGACAACTGAGGACTCTCACACTTATTAACTTCCACCCGTCACAGATGTAGGGGAAAGTGAGAAATACAAACTTGGGAAAGCTTAAAAAAGAAGGCGAAGTAAATTAAAAAAAAAGACCTCAGAGTGATCTTAGTCATCAGTTTTATGAAACAAATTCCAGCTGAGGGGGCTGCAGCCGCACCATGGCCGTGCCAGTAGGGGCAGGTGCACATGGCCAAAGGCAGCTCCTGGTGTGCAACCATTGCAGAGGCACTTGGGGGTGTGCTGGGATGGTCCTGGGAGTAGCAGGACTCTGGCAGCGCCTGGTTATTGCTGCATTATTGACCTGCTGCACACTCACCTCACCCCTCTGTGTTACCTCCTGCACTGAGCAACCTCAGTGCAGATTTTGAAGGCATCCTTTGGGCTCTGTGTGACACTTTTGGACACTTGGTCCTTGTTTATTTTACCCATGTGAGCCTGAGATAGCCTCATTGCAATCGAAACAAAGGCATCAATAAATTCCAGAGCACAGGAGTGACTCATGTTTCCTTATCCAGTACTTTCCACTTTGAAAGTTTCTTCAAGGCCAGGCCACGCCGCAGTGCAGTGTGCTGCAGGCAGCCCATTGCAAGCGCATGCTGCTCACCTGTGGCATGGCACGTTTCGGGGAGAAGTGGGCAAAAGTGCTGCACCCAAATGGGGTCAACCAGAGACAGCAGGAGCGGGAAAGACTCCACCAAGCACTGAACAATCTGGGACTATGGGAAAGCACAGCAGCACCACAAAGTAGAACACCATCTCCACAGTGCTCCTCCTCCCCTGAAAAAACCAACTGCCTTCAGATGCAGCAATTTCCTAGGCAGCTTTTGGTTTCATGTAGGGCATTAAAGGCACATGTTTACCTACTAGAAACCACAGCCTACAGCATATTTTCATTAAATAACTTGCAAGCACTAGCTAGCCTTGCTTAAAGATCAGAGATAAGCTGGCAGAGCTGCATGCTGCTGGAGGAGCAGAGCAGCCCCAGACGGCGCTGTGCAACGGAGAGCTCAGCAGTGCTGCTGCAGCCTGCAGGTGCCTTTAGCACACTGCTTTAACCCTCTGCATCTCTGAGCAGCCCCCTGCCATGCACTGAAAACATCCCCTTCCAGGGGGCTCCTGTGCCCCTTAAAGAAACTGCAAAGAGTGCACCGAGATTGCTGTGCTGCTGAGCTCGTGGCAGCGCTTTGTCCTCCCGTCCCCCACCCCACACTGTCTGTGCCTGCTGCTGCCTTCCTTCGTGACTCATTTTATGACTTCAAGGCTCAGGGTTACAGGCACAACACACCCAGAGGGAGAAATGGGTGCGTGCAGGGTGTGCAGCGAGGGAGAGTGCCAGGGGGTTCGGGGTTGCTCTGTGATGGTTCCCTTGCATGGCTGAGGATACTCAGCTACCCTGGAGCGGTGCCTGAGTTCAGGGGGCTACAAGGAGACCGCATGAGCAAGAGGCAGGCAGAAGGGAAGGCAAAGCAGGGCAATGGGGGGCAAAAGCAGTCAGGCTGTGGAAAGAAGCATGCAGCTTGCCCTGGTGTAGCTGCCAGGCTTGTGGGGACCTGCAGCTGACGGCCCCGAGGGATTGTCTTAAGAAAATGGAAGTGAAATCTTGTGCCAAGAGCCATGTATGACTTTCACTTTCAGCAGAAAAACCTCCTCCCGGAAGAGCTGCCGAGTGGCCAGACCAGCCACACGGTGATGCTGTGCCAGCTGCTTCAAGGAGTGCCATGCTCGTTTCCATCCCATCCTATTCCATCCCATCCCATCCTATTCCATCCCTTCCCATCCTATTCCATCCCATCCCACCACTCCTTCCTGCACATTTCTGCACCGCGCTCAGCCAGGAGCACTTTGAGCTCTCAACCAGCACAGCCCAGCACAGCCACAGCACACTGGGGGCACAACTGGGAGCAAAGGGCTTCCCAGCGGAGCTCAGAACTCAGGAGGGCTTAAGGAAAAGCAATGAATGAGAGCTTTATCAATGCCCATGTCATCGGCAGGGGAAAGCAAACAGTGATCCACCCAGCGCGCATTCAATTCACAAGGCATGCAATCAATAAAAGCGGAGCGGGCTCTGTCAGGTTTATGGGCCGCACTTGTGGAACACGCCGGGGCTGTGGGGCCGCCTTTGAGGCGGGCGGTGGGGACGGGCGCGCGCCCACACCCCCACAATGCCCCATTGTTCAGCACGGGCCGCGTGTGAAACCCGGGGAAAGCGTGTTTGCTTTGCCCGCTGGGCCCTCTTATCTTATCAGCACCGCCGCCACAATAGGCCAGGTGTACTCACCATTTTACCGTCGGGAGAGAGCAAACCGTGGCCCGGGTCCAAGCCGGCTGGGGAGACCTGCTGCAGGACCGCCTGGCTGGTGGTGACCATGGCACCGCTGCCGTGGTGGCTGATGGCCCCGGAGGATGCCGCCTCGCTGCTCGCCCCCTGGCCGTATCGGACCCCTGCAGAACACGACGTGGTCAGCGGGCTTGGGGGAATGGGTTCACGGTTGGACTGGATGATCTCGGAGGTCTTTTCCAACCTTAATGATTTGGTGACGCCGCGTTTCTATGAAAACCGTGGTGGGAATGGACGCGCCTCGCTCTTGACACGTGTGTGATTAACACGGCTGGACGACACGGTGATGGCAGGAACGATGGCCACAGCCTGCCACCGCCCAGGAGAGAAATCTGGCTTGAGCATGGGTCTTCAATACAAATATATTTAATTTGGCTAAATAGCCCCGTACTGATAACCATATGATCAGCCGTGTGTCATGGAAAGGCATCTACAGATCACAAATAATTAACTGAGGGAAACCCACGGGAAACAAAAGCGCCTTTTACAGGGCTGCCCTGGTGAGAAGCCATTTGTTATGGGCAGCCGGCACCGGGGTCACTGAACTCCCGGGGATCGAAGTGGCGGCCCAAGATCCCTCCTGGGAACACAAGCCATGGGAGCATCACCCAGGCGCTGGGACCCTCCCCAGAATGACCTGAGCTGGGGGCCTGGGGCTTCGGGGCTCCTTTCTGCAGGCACCAAGAGTGCCACTGGAGCCCCGAGCCTGCACTGAGCCTTGGTCAGGAGGTGCCAGCACTGCCTAAGCTCCAGTTCTGCAAGGATGCTCTGAGGGCCACCGTAAAACCTGAGTCTAGGAAGAAGAAAGAAGCCATAACTTGGGTCTGGGAGCTTAGCTCCAAAATGACTGAATTAGGTACAGCAGGCTCCCTGCCACCTCCACCAAAAGCACAAAAATTCTCTCTAATCACCTCCAAATTTTCCAAACATCAGCTGGTCAAACATGTCCTGCAGATAGGAATCTCCCCGCGCTGTCTGGTTCCTGATCATTTCCCAGCAAACCCCTTTATCCCTGATAATACAAGAATGTCCTCTGGCAGGTGGATATTTGCCGGTACGAGTGGACGGCCGGGTAAACATTACTCAACCAGGGCACTGTCACCACATTCTTCCCTGCGGTCCCAGCCTCGTGCAAAGTGTGCTTCAGCCGCTGCCGGTCTGAGACGCTGCAGCACTATTCAAACAGTGGGAGCGGAGATGAAAAAAAAAAGCCCTTTCTTCTCACAGTGGTCTCAAAGATAGATGAGGAGCACAGGAGACTAACTGGCAGCTCCTGAGCCCACGAAACACTGATCGGATTGGCTGTGCAACTGGAAGCGGTTATGAAAAACATGGGGCAGAATGAGACATTACTCTTAAGAACAACAGCCCATAGTGTTTCAGTGGGAGGGACGCCAATGTCTGCTAACTATCAGGGCAATCTTCACCCTCTTTTGGATTCCGTGAAGCTTTCACTAAGAAAAAAAAAAAAATTAAGTCCCAAATCACACTCTACCCAATTCAGCCAAGAACCCCATCATTACAAATTTGACTTTAAGAAGCAGACGTTAAAAGCTGATCTTCAAACTTTTCTCTGCAATCCTAAGAGTTTGGGTCATTGGCACCTGGGGCTGAGGGAAAGGATTTGCCCGTGTGCCCTGTGGGCCTTTGGGAAGCCACAACCATTTCACCTTGCTTTTTTTTTTCCGTTCCTGGAGCAGGATGCATATTATTATTTGTGTGCCCTCACCGTTGGGACGGGTTACGGCACATTGCATCGTTAGCAGCAGGAGATCCATGCTGTCGCTACCGCCGATCTACCAGCGCTCCCACACAGTGGAGGTGCCATCCCTCCCTGCTCCCCATTCCCACTGAGCTCCCACCCGCTCCCCATCAAAGCACCCACACGGAAGATGGAGAGCCGCAGCCACATTGCTGGAGCAGCCTCCAGGCACGAGATGCTATCTAGGGCGCCATTTTCTGCCCTGTGCCAGCCCTGCCCCCAGGACCAGCCTCTCCCTATGGCCCAGCTCCCGCTGCCCACCCTGTGCACAATGGTTCCCTCCTGGGGGCTCTGCGGTCGCCCAAGCTCAGCTTTATGGCACGGCAGGGCAGGCGGCCGTGCAGAGCCAGGCACAATTATTGTGCCGCCACTCTCTTGTGCTTCCACAGCGTGACGCAGCCCCAGCATGAGATTTATTCCTCCTTGGCCTCTCCCCGTCCAGCCCCAGCAATGAGTCTGCCCGCCAAGCCTGCGCCCTTAAAGAGTTTGTTTCCAACTGGAGCTACAGCTATAGTATAAAAGTCTGTTTATGGGACGTGGCTATTGTTTGGTCCCTGAGCTGCACAGCCCGTGAAATGCTTTACTGCTTCCCCACGGCTCCAGACGACCTGCAGGCTCCGGCTGCCATAGCCTTAACCCTGTGCCCCAACCCTGCAGCCAGCACCCTGAGCTTCCCAGAGCCCATCCCAAGAGCAGTGCATCCCGTGCAGCATCCACAGATCATCCCATGGAGCATCCCGAGGCGCAGCCAGCTGCAGTGTTCACACCCGGCTGCGCTCCTGCCTGGGGCTGATTTTGGGTCTGCCACTCAAATTGTCCCTAAAGTGTTAATCTTGCTATGTTACCGAGGTGCGGAGTTTATGTCCATTATAAAGCTGTTTATTGGGACTGGACCCTCCCATTCTGCTGCTGCCATAAAGTCCTAATTACCCCCCATAAAAGCAGGAAAAGCTCCTAAGAGCACACCGTACCCACAGGGCCGCACAATGAGCGCAACAGTAAAATCTGACAACGGCTGGCACCGGGTCTGCAATCAGAACCTGCGCAGCCCGAGCTATCAGAGAACAGCCTGCAGGATCCAGATAGAAAGCGATGTACCTCTGGACCAGGGTGCTATTAGCAGGCTCTTCTTGAAGGAAAAAAAAAAATAGAGTAAAGTAACCCAAATTGCCCTTTCAGTTTAGGGAGAATCTCGGGGCGTGGAGCTGAGTTTTTATATTTTTATGTGTGGCTGTAGAGATATCTAAAATACATATAAATAATGCAAAATGC
Source organism: Centrocercus urophasianus (assembly GCF_019232065.1). Classification (NCBI taxonomy): domain Eukaryota; kingdom Metazoa; phylum Chordata; class Aves; order Galliformes; family Phasianidae; genus Centrocercus; species Centrocercus urophasianus. Next base: position 1,271,441 of record NW_024884900.1, on the reverse strand, counting down.
TGTATGTTCCTATGGATGTGCACACACATGGGGTCACTGCGGTGTTCGCAGAGCTGTCGGTCAGAGTGGGGCCGGGTGACGCGGGGTCTTTTGTGTGCGGGGTGCGGGGGGCGCGTCCCTAATCTCATCAGCACTGATTGTCCCCGGGGCTCTTGAAGATAAAAATGGCATAAGCCAGAGTCTGCCGCATGGCACCGAGGAACGAGATAAAGCCCCGAGTGACCTTCAAATCAAACAGAGAACCGAGATCTCTGATAATCCCCTATAGGAAGGGAAAAGTCCAGAGTCTGAGACACCTCCGAGATAGATAGGCTTGGAGTATTTACCTCCAAACAGTTAAAAACCCTGCACCGAGGGGCCGCCCAGGATGCTCGGTTTTACAGCTCTCCCGCTGTCCCCAGCCATCAGCTTGCACCGGCCCCATCCCGACCGTGGGGCAATGCCTGCTCTGAGCCGTACTCAGCTCCATCATTTCCTTTCCTGGGGGGATTGTGCAGGCCACAGGGTGCGGGCAGTGTCCCAGCACTGTCATTAAGCTGTTAAAGGCATTGAGGGCTCCAGACAGTGCCGCACGCGGTGCAAGGACAGTTCAAATCCCAGCACGGATGGGGTCAGCATCTCTCAGAGGAGCTGGTGACATTTTGGAGGCTTGCAGCCCCAAAACGCCGCTGTGACTGACGGATTCCAGTGCAGGCTGAGCTCAGCCCAGCCCCTCACCCCTAAGCCAGCCCCGAACCCCATGCGCAGCCCTCACTGCGCCCATCTCCTGCTCCTTGGCAAGGCTGCTGCAAGCCAGCGCAGAATTCCCGCAGCTGAGCCCTCCTGACCCCTCTGCGGCCATCACTCCTGCCCAGCTCAAAGCCCCCACGGATGGGCTGTCAGCAGCCCTATAGCCACGGCTGGCTCCTGCTGGCCGATGCTCCAATGGGAAAATAAAGGTTGGGGCTTAACGGCCCCGCAGCCCCGAGATAAATGCCCGCGGTTCCAATAATTGCAGTCCCCTAATAGAAGAAAACAAAGGCTCTCGCGGGGTGCCTGCAAGCGCGCTGGAGAGACGGGGCCACATCAAAGGCAGCGGGGTGCGTTCAAAGCCCCAGCTTAATTGTCAATTAAGCATGCACGGGGGGGACAACGCCATGACAACGCGGGGCTGCATGCTGGTGCAGTATTGTAAAGCCCGGCGGCCAACACAGAAAACAGCTGATTTTGCTGACAATGTGCTTGTAGGGCACCTTGTAAGCAATCAGCCGGTGACAGGAGGGCAAACGTCCACCCCATCCCCACCATTGTGCGGGGCATTCCTGGGGCAGGGTCACATTTTGGTCACTGTGGGCCAGCCCTGCAGGGAGAGCTGTACCACGAGACTGCCGGCCCTGGTGTCCCCAGTGCCCCCCGTGTCCCCAGTGCCCCCGGTGTCCCCATGCCATTGGGCAGTATGCTCTACGCCCATCGGCATCTCCGTGCCCTCCCACCCCATCACTCTACCATGGGCTTTGTGGTGCCTGGGACAGCTCTATCCCCATCTCCCAGCCCTCCCCACGGTAACCACAGTGTCCTCCTCTGGACATCCTCTATCAATTCCTCTTTGTAATGAGGCTGTGGCTTGCAATGAGCCAGGTAGGGAAAATTCTGGGAAGCAGTTGCTTTGTGTCTCCCTGTCCCTGGGGTGTCGTTCCCAAATTGGGACAGGGGTGGTCAGGGCACACGGCCTGCAGCCCGTGGCCCCGTGCTGACCCCTCGCCGCCCGCCTCAAAGTGCCCGCTCTTGTTTGCTGGGGCTGGCGGCTTTGGAGTGCAGATTGCAGGTAGCGGCACAATGGGGATTGTTCTCCCAACAATGCCTCTTGCCCCATGCCGCCAGGCCCTCCCTGATTACTGTCCCAGCTCTGCTCTCAGCATTATCTCCTGCTCAAATCCCCCAGCAGTGCACACTGCAGGCAGAGCAAAGCCCAACTGTGGGGCTCAGCGCAGCCCTCTGCCCACAGCCACTCGTGTCACCAACTTTAGTTCTCCAGCACCACATCCCCCAGCCCTAACTCTCCACGCCAGGCAGAGCAGCTGTATCCACACCTCTGCCCAGCCCAGCCTGCACCCACAAACATGCCCAGCCCAGCAATCTGTCCTTGATGGAATAGAAATCCAGCCCCCACCATGTGGCTGGCACAGTAGGGATCAGCATCCACACCTCTCTGCACCCATTGAAACTGTGGAGAAAGCAGAGTGTCCCAATGCTCCATTGCTGAGAGGAGTCCCATCTTACAGCCAATGGGGAAATTGCACCAAGGGCTGAGCCTTGTTGCTGTCCCTTGTCCAACATGGGCAGCATGGACCATCTTTCCCCCGAGGCCATCACCACCATGGCCCCGCACTGCCTCGAGTGCCACTTTCTGCAGCACAAATGGTGCCAACATTGTCAACAGTATCAACAAGGTCAATGGCCCACGACCACTGAGCTCACAATCCCTTTCATCATTGGAAACACGACCAACACTGCCACTGCCCAGCATCGCTGCTCCCATCTCACCTGGCATCTTGCTGGGCGGCGAGGCGCTGGGCTGGTTGTGGTGCGGGGAGCCATGGGACAGCAGCAGGTTCATGCTGTGCGGGGGCTGGCCGGAGCTGTAGGCGTCCATGGCCAACTTCTGGCGGAAAGCCTCCTCCTTCCGCCGGTTGGCGAACCAGTTGTAGACACGCACCTCCGTCACCAGGTTGGAGCCAAGCCCATGTGCCTTGGAGGGTGACACCCCTCGCTGCAGACACTCGGCCCTGCGCATGCAAAGGGACACGTTGGAGCAAGGGTGCTGATGGGAGCTCCCAACACAGGGTTTAAAGCGTTCAACCCTTCCTGAACACCTGGCCCTCTTTCCAACTACTCTCGTGCCATAAAGCCCATCCCGCCTCCCTCTGAGCTTGTTATAACACCACAGCATCGCTGCTGCGTCCCAACTGCATCATGGCTGCATCCCTGCTGCATCTCCACTGCATATCTGCCACATCTCCAGTGTATCTCTGCTTCATTCCTACTGTATCTCGGCTGCATCCCTGCTGCACCTTCACTGCATCCCATCTCCACCTCCACCGTATCCCAGCTGCATCCCTGTCACATCTCTGCTGTATCCTGGCTGCATCCCTGCCGCATCCCAAACACAGCGCAGAGCTTGCTCTCCTCTGGATGCTGCCCAGCGCTAAGCCCAAAGCCAACAGGTGGCTCAGCAAAACCATTCCAAAACCCAGGGCCGCATGCCACGAGCCCAGCACCTCATGCAGCTTCTGCAGGATGGCACGAGGCAGCTGTTACCTGTTGCACTCCTCCACCAGCGCCTCCCGCTCCTCCTTGCTGGGGTTCTTTTGGCGGTCGTAGGCTTGGTACAAGATTTGCTGGGAGGCCGGCCCCCACTTGAAGCGGTTGCGGCGCATCTTCTTGCTGGGGGTTTCGGCGCAGGCATCGTCAAGCTGGCCAGCCCCCTGGTTCTGTTGATTGAACTCTGGAAAGAGAAACAGCAGCTGATCCTGACTGCTTTTGTCTGTCCTATTTTCACACCCCTGGACTGTCTGGTTGAACTCTGAAAGAGAAAGGAGCAGACGTGACCCGGCCTGTAGCCGCCGCTCAGAGCTCAGAGTCACCGTCACGGCGCAGCGGCAGCCCCCACCCAGCCCCCACCCCGGCCCCCTCCCACCCACGGCCCCGGTGGGCACCGCAGGCAGGTGGGCACAGGTGGTTGTTGGCTGCACATGCAGCACGTGCACATGCGTGGCCGGGCTCTGCTGGCGTGCGCTTGTTCCAGGAGGAATTTTGCATGTGAGGATGGGGTCACAGCCCCCGAAAGGAGCTCAGCAGGTGCGCAGCCCCCTGCCCGTGCCCACCCTGTGCCCAAGGGGCTCCCAGAGGAGCCTGGCCCCACACCAGGGTGACCTTCCCGTGTCCGCCAGGCACCTGTCACCACGACCATAAAGGGAGATTAATGGGAGTTTTTATTATTCTCCATTTTGCAGGGGAATTCTCCCTCTTTTTATAATGGCTTTTCCCCTTGTGACAACAGGGGAAGGCGAGGGGCACGGCTGGAGCAGCTCTGTTTGCTTTAACATCTCCAGGTGCACCTTCAAAGCAGCGGCACTCGGGGCTGAGCCCTTTTCTGCTTTTGGATTTTGCATCCTTTGGGGTCGGGGGCCAGGGGGGCTCAGCACAGCACCTGCCCCACGCAAGCACCGCTCCTAGCCAGGCCATAGGGATTTACACAGTGCAGCTCCCCAGGCACGCAGCACCAGCACCGCTCCGGGTGCGCGGTCAAAGACATCCACATTGTAAATAATTCGGGTTGCATGAGACCCTGCTAAAGATTTACAATTTTTTCCTTTCCTCCCTCTTTTCTTTCTCTTTTTTTGCAAGTAGTTGCAGAAAGTGAGCGCGTTCAGAAAGCGGAGAGGAAAAGGGGGCAGAGGTGGGAGATGGATCTAATTGTGCGCAATCCCGAATCGCTCTCCCAGAGATCCAGCCGTTTTGGTGGGCTCGGGGCAGCTCGCACAGCACTGCTGCAATCCAGAGGGGCTCTCACGCGCTCTTCCCGCAGCCTCAATCGCTTGGACCCACAAAACCACTCTGGGGGGACCCGGCGTTCTGCCCCCACCCACAGCCGTGCCCCCTCCCCATCCCGCTCCCCGGTACTTACGCCGCAGGATCTCCCGCTGCTTGCGGACGTACCACGTGTAGAGGGCAGCCCGCTTCTGTGTCTTCATGGGGGTGCCTTTGTTGAGGTGCTGCGAGAGGTGCGACTGGTTGAGGCCGGTGACGTCCACCACCTCGCGCTGCGGGATGTTGTGCTGCTGCATGTAGCCTTTGATCATCTTCGCCGCCCGCCATGGGTCCTCGCTGGGGGTGCAGAAAAACGAGGGTTAACTTTGCTCTGTGGTTGCTTTTTCCCATGATGGAACCCCGCTATTATTGGTGAAGACACGCTATTCCCAATGAATGTTTGATGGCAAAGATTCCCGCCCCGTGTGCCAACCCAAGCAGAGCCCCTCGCCGTCATTTTGAGCTCGTCTTCGGTATTTTTCAACACTTGAATTCAACTCTATCAGAACCAGTCCAGGTGCAGATTGGCTCTTCTTTAAATCCACGCTACTTTGATGTCCATCTGTTGCCTGGCACCAGTTTGGGAACCAATGAAACTGCAACAGAGGCACAACGCAATGGTGGATGGAGCGGCCAACGCACCCGCACAGCGGGCCGGCCCCACAGCTCACCCCACAGCACCCACAGATGTGGGGTGAAAGGAAATGGTTCAACGCCGAGAAATTGGAGCGGAACCTGAACCTGGTCACAGTCGTGCACTCAAAGAATGAGATATTCTGACACTGCGCTCGGAGTAACCATCCAAGCACTTTTCCAATGCATTTGTTATTTTGGATCCTTCATCCTGTCAAGGGGGAAAAACCCAACAAATAGGTTTCTTACTTTTTGTTCCAAACTCAGTAAGGAAACAAAGCTTTTCGTGTCCAAAGGAATACCCACAGCCAGGGGGACCCACGGCGGGGATGGAGCTGTGCTCCCTGAGCCTGGGCGGGAGGAGCTGAGCTTCAGCTGGGAGCTGAGCCCCATCCTGCTCCCACCTGCTCCTGCTCACTAATTACTGAGTCCTAACGAGCTGGTGGAACAGAGCTTGTTCTGACAGCAGCCTGGCTAACACAAGGGCATCTTTTTGCCTGAGCCTCAAGCCAATGCTCCGGTGCGCACCGTGAAAATGCAAAATGAGTGACTTTGGGTTACAGATTTCAGAATTGAAATGGAATTTGACAGCATTCGTGCTGGAAAAAAAAAAAAATCAACGTGGGAACTAGTGAAATTCCTCAATTTTCCCTTCACTTCATTATTTTTAGAATTTCTAACTTCAGCATTTCCAATGCACTCTGGACCTGTGCTTTCCAAACAATCGTTCAGCTCCGAATTTCTGAGCAACGATTTTCTTTACAAATCAACTTGACCGTATTCAGAAGGGTTAAACAGCCTGAAACCAAACCCAAACATTTTGTTTCATGTTAAACAAAATGTTTGGACTTGACCCAAAATGAAACGTTTGAGTGTTTGTTCACCTCTTCTATTTTTTTTTTTTCTCTTTTTGGTGAACCTAAAAAGCCAGAGAGGAAAACATTTCTATTCAACAAGTCGGCACAAACCCATTTTTTGAGTTCTGTCCCCGAAATAAAAACTTCATCAATTGTCCAACCTCCGTCGGGATGGATTTTACACGCAGGAAGAAATAAAGGAGCACACCCAGGTGTGCTGTGTGGCACTGCAAACCGGTTCACAGCCCTCACCCCGCGGCCTTTCTCTGCCCCGTGTGGCCGCTGGCATCGAGCTGAGCGCCGCGTCAGTACGGCCGAGTGGGGCAGCTCTGCCCATCCTGTGCTCCAGGCCCCCGCCCGCTCGCCCTCTGGGTCAGCCTTGGAAACAGGTAAATACGCTTCACATCCTCCGAGAAAAATGCCAAGAATTTATACAGATGGATTATAAAGCCGGCTCCCTCCATCGGATCTATCTAATCTGCATCTCCCTGCGCACACAGCGGGGTCCTGCACGGGGCCGTGGGGTCAGAGCTGCCCCAGCACGGAGCCCTTTGGGGCCCACGGAGGTGCCCACGGGGCAGCCCGGCACAGGTGGGGGCCGCGCACCTCCGCGGCCGCGGGGACCGCCTGGGAGAGGACCCGGGGGTCGCGGGGTGGGAGCAGAGGGGGCTCAGCCGCACGGAGGGGCTGAGATCGACGGCTCCCGACGCTCCTGCCCCGGCCGCCTCTCTCCAAGTACAAAGGGCTCTCTTAGAGCAAACAGCAGCTCTTTGCAGAAGGCTCCTCAGGGACATGTGCCTGCTCTTGTTTGCACCGAAGGCAAACTTTGCACAGAAACACCTGTGGGAGAACTGCGACGCGGACAGAGCCCTCCCGCACCCTCGGGGGCGCAGCGGCAGGCAGTGGGGCGGTGGGACAGCAGCGGCGCCCGGCGCGCGGGTTGCGGCCCTCAGCGGCGTCCCCTCCCGCACCGCGCGTCCCGTCCGAGCCCCCGCGCTGCCGTCAATGTCACCGACCCCGGGAGGCGCTGGGCTGCCCTGCCGCACAGCCGGGCGCGAGCGTCGCTGAGCACACGCGGGGATCGCCTCCGCGTGCTCGGAGCAGAGCCCCGCTGCCGGCCCCGGCGCTGGGGGTAATCGCCGCCGACAAGCGCGGGGCTGCTCCGCCGCTCACCGACGGCCCGACCCGGTCCGGCCCGGCTCTGCCCGGCCCCGCACGGCACGGAGCGGACGGGCTCGGCCAAAGCGGGGCGCGGAGCCGCATCCCCTGGGACGCGACGCGACGGGACGGGACCCGAGCGGCCGCGTTTGGGGGTTTCCTCGTTCCCCCTCCCCGCCTGGTTTACAACTCCGGCAATGAATAACCCGCCTCTCCGCTCGCCCTAATCGCGGCTCTTTGTGTATCTTTCTGTTGATGATTTATAGAAATAAATTAATAGCACTCCGAGCTCCACGTGCTGCAGTTTATGTTTTATCTCCTGGCGCGGAGGGAGGACGGAGCCGAGCCCCGGGCGGCCGCAACCCGGGCACCCCCGGCCCCTCCACCGCGGCGGGCGGCGAACACCCGACGGGGCGGCGGCACTGCCCGGCACCGCGCTGCTCCCGGTGCAAGAGAGGGGGCGGCGGCGGCGCCCCGCCGGGACGGGCGCACCCGGAACGAATTCCGGAGGGGCGAACGGGGCCGCGAGAGCGAAGCGCTCCGCCGGTACCTGATCATCCTGTCCACTTCTGCCCGCTGCTCCACGGCCTCCTCAGTGTTGAGCGCCTGCAGCTCGCGGAGAATCTGCGGCGTGTCGAAGTCGTCGCCATCCTCCGAGCCCTCGTCGCCGGACAGCTTGCCCTTGCCGTGTCCGTTGGCCAGCGGCACGAAGCCGGGCTTGCCGTCGGGCGGCCCGCCGGGGGACAGCGGCAGGCTCTCCAGCTTGACGCCGAAGCCGGCGGCGGGCACCATGTCCTCCAGGGCGCGGATCAGCCCCTCCTTGGTGGCCCCGGAGCTGAGCAGGGCGCCCAGGAGCTCCCGCTGCAGGGCGCTCAGCTGGGACACCATGGTCCCGGGTCTCCCCGCGCTCGGCCCGGCCCGGCCCGCCTCCCTCCGGCACCTGCCGCTCCGCCCCGGCTGGCAGGCTGTGCGGGGCGCGGGCCGCCCTCTACCTAGCCGTTAGGCATTATACCTTATGCAAATCAGCTCCGGGAGGGCCTCTCCTCCGGGAGCGAACCCCGCGTCCCCGCCCGCCGCGGTCCGGCCCCCGCCCGGCCCTTATCGGCCGCGCTGGGACGGACTTTGCGCGCGGCCGCCGTGAGGCCCCGAGGAGCGGCGCGGAACGCTCGGGGCAGCGGCGGAGCGGGGTTCGGTTCGACCCGGTCCGGCCCCGAACGGTGCGGCGCTCCGGAGGAGCGGCTCGGCCTCGGCGCGGAGCGCGGAGTGCCGTCGGGGGCCGCTCGGAGCGGCACGGCGCGGAGCCGGGCGCTGCCTCGGGGCTGAGCCCCGCGCCGAGAGCCGAGCCCCGCTGCACAAAGCCCGTGGGGCTGCGCGGGGCCGGGCCGAGGGTCCTCAGCCGGGGTCCCGGAAGGGTCCCGGGGGTCAGGCTCTGCTCCGCGGAGGAGTCGCGGCAATGTGGCAAATGGGACTCTGCGGGGGTAGCGCTGCTCGGGAAAGCGGAGCGCCCGTCGAGCCCAGATAACCGCGGGGGTGGGGCAGTGGAAAACATCGGGGACCTGAACAAAAAGTGCTTCTCCTCCTGCCGTGAACGCACTGAGTCACAAAAGATCAGCAAATTGACCCAAACCAAAGCAGGCGGGATACAACAGGCACCAGCACATCACTGGATGCAACGTGGTGGGCTCTGGAATCCCGCAGGGCAGGTGTGGGAGGGGAAATACAACATCTGAATGCTTCACCCATCACCTCCCATCCCAGCAAGCTGTGCAGCCCAGTGCCCTCTAGCCGTGCCCTGGCAATGGGTGTCTGTGCTTTTGGGAGATGGGCGCTCAATGCCCACCACTCCCAGCTCAGGTTCAGACTGCCATAGCATCCCTGGAGCCATCACTGCCCCCCACCTCGAGGGGTCCAGGAATCTTAAAATGTCCCAACAGCCTCCAGCACCTGGCAGACCCTGAGCCCTGTAGGAGCCCATTTGGGGCAGGACTCTCTGCCCTCACCGTACCCACTAGGAAAATGAGGGGTAGTGTGTTGAAGAGCAGGAAACCTCCCTGCATGCCTGGCAGGGATCTGGCAGACAGGTGTTGATGGTTCTGGTTTTACATTAGCGCAGTGTATGGAAGAAAGGGCAGAAAAAGGGCCCCAGCCCAGGGCCCAGGCCCACTCCCAACAGCCTGGCCAAGAGCTCTCCCTTTGTCCCGTTCTCAAACCCACATCTCTGCCTGCTGGGTCCCTGACAGCCGCACTCCCATCACTGAGCCTCTGCTGCTGGCCGTGGCTCAGCTGTGCCGTGGGGCCGTGCGTGGGACCACAGCCTGGGAACAGCTTGGGCTGGGGCAGCTCCCCTGTCCCTTTCAAGTGGGCCAGTGAGCTTTGACTTGGTCTTTGCACGGCTTCATGGCATCGCATGATAATAATGTTCTGTCACAGTGGGTGACCTAGACTTTGTCCTATTTCCACACATTCGGAGCCACCTGGCTAATGAAGTGGATATTGTTTTCTGGTCCATCTCTCACCCTATTGCTCTTCCCCCTTCCTCCACACCCAGCTCCTCTGAGGGCTGTCAGGAGCCCCACTGCTGCCCGTTCCCACCGCTGTCGGGCACAGCTCATTAACTCCCTTCAGCAGAAGGCCGCACTCACCACGGCTGGGGGGCAGCGGCGCCCCGTGGGGTGGGAGCACAAAGTTTCCCAGCAGGAAGGTGCTGGTGCCATCCAAGCATCAGGCTGAGCTCCCACATGGAGGGCGCAGGGGCTGGGAATGGGGAACCATGACCCTCGGTGCCCGGCCCACCCCACACCAGCTCTGTGCCTTTGTGGGCTGGACGCATTCTGCTCGCTGCCATGAGCCCCGAACCCCGAACACGGTGGGGTCGGGCATGGGCACAGTCGTGGCAGTGGTGACTTTGCTCCCAGCGCCGTGTGAGTGGATGGGCAGAGGGACAGAGGGACCGCGGCCGCACTCCCCCATCCCCGCACGCGTTGCAGGGGCACTGAGCGGTGCCCCCGGCTCTCAGCTCGGTGCCCAGTGCCTCCAAGCGGGGATTTCTCCCACAGGTTGCCCCGACGTGACTCACGCGGCACCGGGGGAATTCTGCCATGGACGCCTTCACGCATTTCGTATCTGGCTCTCATTTTTTCTTAGTTTCATTTAATGGCTGAGCGCATGCAGACACACTGCCCTGACCCTGCGGGCAGTGGGAAACAGCGTTCCCACTGGCACAGGGCCATTAAGTCCCCGCGCTGAAATGTTTTCTCCTCTGCCCCCACTCGCGCCGAGATTTTCGCATTCCCTCCCTGCCCCCGCCTCCCCCGCACCGAGGTGACGTAATGTTATGGAGCCTTCTCCCATCCCCACCTTTATTAAATATGACCCGCGTTTGATCCCCGCGCGGCGGCGAGGGGAAGCTGTGGTTTGGGGAGGCTCAGACATGAAAGGCAGAGCTGTGCTGTGCTGTGTGCCGGCCTGCACACCCAGCAGAGTGCAGGGCGGCTGGCAGCGATCGGGAAGTGCCACACGTACCACTGTGCCACCAGCCAAGGGACGCCAGCTTGGGGCACCACGTGCTGCCCAGCCCCTGCCCCCAGTGGTTGCTGAGGCACAGAGCTTTTGGGGTGGGTGCTCGGCCGGAGGGTCCCTGATGTCCCCTGTTCCCAGCCGTGTCCCCAGCACTGAGTGCTGCAGCACAGTGCTGTCACACAGTCAGGGACCCTCTGCCACCGCATCTCCTGCAATGGAGAGGAGACAAGGAGAGGAGACAGGGCATGGGCTGGGGACACTGTGAGCCCACGGGGAGGCGGGCAGGGGGACACCCGGCTGCAGCGCTGGCCTGCGCTCCGATAATTAATGCTTCTCTGTACACTTTGCAAATAACTCGCCACTCTCTTTGTCTGGTGATAAATGGCCCCTTTGAAGTTCTCTTTTCTCAAAAGCAAAGCAAAGAAACACTTTCATAATCCGCCTTCGCCCCCCTGTCCTTTGCTGAGCTGCAGGGCTCTGGGGGGGCAGCACCATGTAGCTCCCCTGCACTGCCCACAGGGACACACCGCCCTGCACCCACCCACAGTCCCAAACCCACACTGGGACCCCCTGTTCAGGGTGCAGGGGCTCCATGTGGGCTCCCCAGATGCTGAGGCAGAGGGGGTGTTGTGGCCGAGCACCCCCAGGAATGGGGTCTCTCAGAGGCATGGTGAGTGCAAACGTGACCGAGCAGCCACCCCAAACCCTGCTTGTGTCCCCTGCAGCTCCCAGCCCACGCTCGGGTTATGGTTCACTGGTACAGGAAAACAAGTTCTGCTGGGCTATAAAAAGACATTGAAACCGGGGCAAGCTAGGAGAGCTCAGAGCAGTGCAAATGAAATCAGTGCCAGAGCGCTCATATTGTCACCAGGCTTACGTGTCACAGCAAACAATGCTATCTGCTGAGGAATCGCAGCACAAAGAACACCACAACAGTGGCCCAAACCCCAAACATGGGGTCATGAGGCTGAACCTGTGTGAATGGCTCCCCAACAGGAGCCCCGGCTCAGAGCTGCTCCCTGCGCATGGCTGTGCACAGCAGGGCCCGGCCTCATCCCATAGGCACAGCCCTGCCAACCCATCCCATTGGTACAGCTCTACCATCCCCATCCCTTTTGTGTGGCACTACCACCTCCATCCCATCAGCACAGCACTGCTGTCCTCAGCCTGTTGGCATGGCCCCCCACACCCAGTGCACCAGATTCCCAAGACCTGAGCAGGGCAGGGAGGCACCTTTGCTTTCCAAAGCTCTGTCCCCCCTCGCGGGGCGCACATTGTGCGCATGCCATTCTGCGTTATTGAGCAGCCCCCTGTCCGCAGACTTTTTATTAATTTTAAGGCGAAGAGGAGGTGAAGCGAGCTGGAACCAGCTCGGGAGGCGGGGTTGTTTTCTGGGAAAACAAAAGCAGTGGCACTGGAGGGATGCTGGAGGGGCTGCAGGGCCATCCGTGCAGTGCAAGGAGCCCCAGTTGGGTACCCGTAGCCCCCCATCTGCGCCACCCTCTGGCTTGTGCCCCATCTGTGAGTTCCCACCCCTGGTACAAGGACGGTGGCATGCACCGGTGGCTGGCCATTGGGAAGGTGGGGTTGAGTGTGGCCGCAATGGCAAAGGGACAGTGCAGCCCGGCAGCCCGCAGACAGCACAGGAAGGTGCAGGGGGTCTTTTCAGGGCCGGCAAACACCACCAGATGTGGGCTCACCCCACACCCAGACCCACCCGTGGCATTCTCAGCCCGGGATGGGGCAGCCTCAGCCCCCAGCAGGGTCCGTCAGAGAGGAGGGCAAAAAGCAGAGGAAAATTGCGGCGCTCAATGGTGTGGAACCGCGGCGACTGCAGCGTGACTTTGATTCCCCTATCATAACCCCGAATTAAAAATTCAGGCAATTACTTGCATGGCTTCCCTCCGATGAGGCTGGGCCTCACCTTCATTAATGCAGGCACACAGAGAAAAGCCATTAGGGCCGGTGGAGGGGAATATTTCTCTGAGAATAGTTCCGCTTCAGGAAGAAGCCCAACGAGAGCCGAGTTTCACACATTTCAGCAGCCGCCCAAGCACGGCCCTGCGGGTCCTCAAAGCCGCCTTTGTCCCGGGCTTTGGTCTGGGATGTTTCACTTGGCATCGAGGTGGTGGCATTGCCTGGTGGCCCCAAGTCACCGGGATCTGCCCATCGGTGGTGTCGCTGCACGTAGGTCCTGCACAGCACAGGGAGATGGTCAAGCAAGAGGCAGCAAGTTGTGCACAAGCCAGCCCGGTTTTATGGGCAAATGTCACATTTCACACAGTTTTCCCTCCCCTTTGTTTTGCCCCTTGGTTGCAAACCTTTCTTCCATCTCAGAGGGAGAAAATGCCAGGCTCTTGGCTGCCTCCATCCCGCCCCGGCCCCCCACAGCCTCTGCCTGTGCCAACACAGCCAGTGCCATCGAGGGACCCTATGGGGCCGATGCGTGCCAGCACGTTCAGGCAGACACATTGGGCCGGGAGCGCGGGGCCCCAGGGCAGCGTGGGCCACGACGTGTGGGTGGCACAGGGGGACACGGCTCTGCGTCTCCCCGGTCCCCCCGGCCCCTACGTGGGGTGCGGGGTCTATCCGTCAGCAGTGACCCCGGAGCTGCCCCGAGGAGGAGCGCCGGAGGTCGCATGGGGCAGGAGGGAGAGGGGGGAGGCGGACAGGATAAAAATCACCGAATTAGCGGGGGCCGGGAGTGCCGGCTGCGAGACAGCGCCGAGCCATTATTTCACAGGGGAGACAGCGGCCGTGGGCTGAGGATCGGCCTCTCCCCTCCGACCCCGCCACTGGAAGCCACCCCTGCCCTCCTGCCCATCGCTCAGCCCCGGCCCTGAGCGCCGCGGTGCTCGGCACTGCGCTGCCTCCGCGCCATCGCCAAGCGGCGAACGGCCGTGCCCATCTCCTAGCGCGGGGAGGAGCGGAGCGGCGAGGCCGCGGGCCGCCGCAGGCCGGCAGCTTCGTGGAGCACCGTGTCGTCCGCGGCATCGTCCCCACGCCGTCCCCGAAAGGGTCTCCGCACGGCGGCCGGCACGGGATGCCGGGCCGCGGCGAGAGGGCCGTGCCCGGTTACACGGGGAGCAAAAGGGCCGCGCCACGGGGGAGAACAGACGCGCTGTCGCTCGGACCCCCACGGGCTCCTCCGGGGGTATCCGCGCGGCCCTGAGAGGGGAACGAGCGCATCCCCGTGCGTCGCGCGGAGAGCATCCGCACGCCCAGCAGCGCACCCCACACCGCGCTCGGTGGCCCCGCCGGGGCCGGGCCGTAGCCGTGGTGCCACCTCGTGGCCGCAGGGACTCCTCCGTGCGGAGGGCGGCGCGTTCCTCGATTAAATTCGATTAAATGTCCTTTCTGTTCAGGCCGTTGAAATCCTTCGGGTCCCCGAGGAGCAGCGTGGAGGGACGGGCGCTGCTTCGTGCCGGGGCGTCGCTTCGTGCCTGGGCTCCCCGCTCTGCCCACGTGCAGCCCGGCAGCAGGGCGGTAACGGGAGAAGCATCACCGCTCAGAAGTAACGCGGGACGGGGCGCTGGGGGGAGCGGTGCTGCTGCGCGGTGTGCGGATACCGCGGGGCGGTAATACAAATAATAATAGTAATAATAATAATAATAAACAACGGGTTTTACAGCCCGAGCTGCCACCCGAGCTTTAAAGCCGCCAGGCGGGAGCCCATGGGAGGCTGTGCCACGGAAGGCCCCCCACTGCGGCCCCGCTGCTTTTGGCCACGCGCTGACCCCACGGAAACGCGGCCCTCCCTTCCAGCAGAGCCCACATGGGACGGGAACGGCCCCGGCCACCTCGGCCATAAATCACACCGCATGCGATAAGGTAATCGCTTCTCCTTGAAACCGTTCGTAGGAAAACACATAAAGCGCCCGGCCCGGCACCATTATAAAGCGGCAGGGCCGTAAAAGCTGCGCCGGGTGCGGAAGGCGCTGCGCGGAGCACGAGGCCGGAGCCCGGAGCGGTGAGCGCAGCGCTCCGCACCGCCCGGGGATACGGAAGGAGACATCCGCGCCCACCGACCCCAACGCCGCAACGGGATCGGGCAGGACGCGCCCAGCGCCCCCAGGGCACCATCAGCGCGGGGCGCCGCGCACAGCCGGGCCCTAAAACCAAACCCGCGGCCCCAAGGCCGTCAGCCCCGAGCGCAGCAGCTCCGCCCGGCTGCAGCTCTGGAGCCGCGCGCGATTTGCACCTCGGGGCGCCGCGCGGCGGCTGAGCTCCAGGGCGGCTCCGTTCCCCTGCGGCGCTCCCGAGCGGCCGCCGCTCTCCTCGGCGCTTCGTGCGAGGCTCCGGGCCGCGGCTCCATTGAGCCGAAGGGGTTTCGGATACTCAAATACTTGAGGCCCGCCGAAACCTGTGGCGAGAGCGAGGAGGGAAAAAACAAAGCGGACAAACGCTGTGTGCCAGAGAGCTTTTATGACAGCCAAGGCTCGCTCAGAACTCTGTGCAAACATCCCCGCAGAGGTTAGGACAGCGGGGCACTGAGCTCCCCGAGTGCCTCATTCCCGGAGGTATCGATCAGTCCCCGGCAACGTCACAGGGCCCGGTCCTCCCGCAGCTTATCAGCACGGGAAGCACAAACCAAACAGAGCGAGCCGAAGGGAGGGGAAGGGGACAGAACTCAGCGCTGCGCACGGGGCCAGCGAGGTGCAGAACATCACAGCGTGTCCCACACAACGGCAGCGGCACCGGTTTGAAGTCAGACCCGCTGCCTGCCGTCGCTCAGCACAGCCGGTGGGCGCCTGTTGGCAGAGCTGAGCTCTTGGGAGGCAGGGAACCAAGGCAGCAGAGGGCAATCCAGGCGTGAGGTACCAGGAGCAGACAGTTAAAGGCAAAGCGTGTTTGCTCGGAGCTGGTATTCAAATATTGGCATGTTCAGGTTTAGTGCAGGAATGTCAGAGTGGCAAAATTCGCAGTGCTTAGAAAAACAAAATTCTGCCCCCTCCCTCTTTTACAAAAGTGATTTTGAACATAGCAGCATAGGTAGCAAAATGCTCCTGGAGCTCACACAACAGGCTCCATTTATAAAACATCCAAGCAAGAAAAAGGCTTTTGTTTTTCAAGGGGTAACACTGTTACAGGTACAAACAAAACCAAGTGAAAACAACTGCCAGAGTTCATTGGCAACAAAAATTTCAAGAACTGTGCAGTGAGGTGCTATGAATGATGTAAGTTTGCAATCAATTGCTTAACAGCCTCAACAGGAAGCCATTCTTTTGGATGCTCTGCATGAATTAAAGCAGCGCATTTCCTCTCTGCGCACCATCGAAGTGCAAGATCCTGGTCACTGCAACAAGCTCTCCTTTTTAGGCTTCTGCTAATTCAGTGGCACCAGTGTGGTTTGTCAGGACATCTTCTAGATAAACGGACACTCTCCCTCCAGTTTTGCACTCTGGATGTTTCTCCACCCCGTGCAGATGTTCAATGGCTCCTTGCAGTAGTCTCTCTCTCTCACACAAGTCTGTGTGCGTCCCTGCTTCGTTGTCTTCTACTCCAGATTTCATATATTGCACCACATAGCATTTGATGGCATCACCCTTTGCTCTTATGGTTTCCCAGATGAGTGGCAGGTCTGTGTTTGTTGCCAGACTCAACAAATGAAGCAGAGCCTGGCAGATCTGTGTCCTGAGGCTGGCGCTGTACTTGAATTCCAGGAAGTCCTCGGTGTCTTCGCTTTTCTGCAAGGCTTCCACCAAGGCACCCCAGATCTGGCAGAACTGCTCCGTGGCTCCATAGCATTCTCTCCTGCTGGGGATGGAGAGGGCCGTGGCCGATTTGATGCGGACCTTGAAATTCTTGCATGACTTCACTACCGAGGAAAGCGCACTGAACGCCTGTGCGGCCCAAGCAGCCTCTCCTGCAAGTAAATGAATACTAATGATAAAAGCAAATCCACAAACCCGTTTCAGGCACTCAAAATATAGAAGAAAATGGTGACTGTGACACCTAAATATTTAACAGCTTACGTGTTCTGTATTCTGTAATTAGATCAGTGCAAATAAGGAGCTACGAAAATAGTTTTGAAGAAGTTAACCTGCTGACGCTTTTCCTAGAGTAAAAACAACATTTGGTTTTCTATTTTCAGTCCACAACCACGACCCCATTCCTTTCTAACATGACACATCCAAGTGAATGTAGCACAGTGATGACCACATTAGCATTTTCAGGATCTGAACCTACTTCACTGGTCAGAGTTCTGGGAAAGATGCACCTCTGGGTATGACAGCACAATTCAGCTCGGTTTGCTTTCTCCCCTCTTCTGCAACACATTCCTAACAGAGACCTCCTCAACCCCACAACCTGCTGTACAAAGACCGAGCCACGGGGACAAGGCTACTCACCAAGTGGCAAAGCACTGTTCTTAAACACGTTGCCCAGTGCGTAACAAGCATTCCAACGCACTTTCATAGTGGCTTCACTCTGAACAGTGGAAACAAGGGCCTGGAGAGACTCCTCAATGGCTTCCCTAAACCTGGGGTGTGCTACGTGACACGGCTGCAGGAAGTGAAGCAGATTCCCAAGGGCCCTGACTGCATTGCTCTTTACCTGGACAGAAAAAACAGACACAAACATCAACTCTCAAAGGAGGATGCTGACCCGCAGCTCCCTGCCTGCTGGGGCAGAACACCCTGCAGGCAATGCAGCCAGTGCTCTTCTCAGTAGAAACACAACCACGATCCTCCACCCTCCTTCCCTAAGCCATACCTTGTCTTTGTCCTTGGATGCTTCGGTCGCAGACCGTAACATCTTCAACAGTAGGAGATCAGAGAATTCCTCTTGGAAACTTTGTCCCATTGTTTCCCTAGCAGAAGAATCACAGTGTGAAAGACTAGCTCTGAAAATCCACTCTCAAAGATGATACAATCCTTTATAAACTTGTATGAACAACCTTCACTCTTTAGAAGGCTAATATGTAAGGCAAACCTTACTACATGTGACCACTATGTTTATTAATTTAAAACCAAGCTATCAATGCAAGAAAGCCTGTTAGCAATGCATTAAGTCTGTAATAAAAGACAGAGGGCAATGAATTGCTCAGAGGCAATTCATTAGCAGGAATATATGATAACTATTTCTCCTGTTAAAAATGTAACAGTTGGTTGGACATCCTTCAGTCTTTGGCTTGAGGAAGTGTTAAATATTCATCAATTCTACTTTTGGGTTACGTTGAAAGTAAAGTTATCAAGGAACACACAGCTACACACAGTGACACACAAAAACCAGAAAAGTAAGCTTGGCATTATACTTTGGAACTAATGACAAGAAAGACCTAAAGCCAAGCAGTCGAGTCCAACAGCAAGGGACGGAGATACTGCTACCACAGCCCTGCACACAGTAGAAATGCTGGCTGAAGGGAGGTTAGAAAGCACTCAGTTTTGACACAGCAGCTGTAGATTTTGTCTTTTTGATGCTAACTGCCCTCTGGCACTGCAGGCACTGAGAGGAGCTGTGCTTCTGCTTACATGTTGACAATCAGAGTGTCGGTGAGGTTGCCCAGGGACCAGGCAGCTTTGGCACGGACGCTGGGAGACTTGTCGTGCAGGGAGTTCAGGATAGCATTTGCTGTGTCTGCTACAAACATCACATCCTATAAGAGAGAAAAAAACTGCAATTTGAAAAGTTGTTGGGTTTTTTTTGTTGTGGTCATTGCTGCTTGTTTTAAACAGGTGATTTCCTCAGGGCCATACATGTTCTGAGCTTTGATAGGGAAAACAGGATCTCCACAGAAATCGCCTCTATTATCATTTGGTTTTTGTAGGTCACAACTTTTCACATGTTTACTGTGCTTTCTGCACAGCTTTGTTTGATCTTTAATTAACGGTCCAAGCCTCCATGGTGACCAAGTTCACCACTCTCCTGGGTAGCAGTTGCTGAAAGGTTTCACTGTATAATTTAATTTCATTGGTGCTTTAGTTACTTTGGATTTTAGCATAATTACCTGGACTGCCATTCTTACACTCATTAAATCCCACTCTTAACTAAGTAATTGCTTTGCCAAACTCCCTGCTGAGCTGCTTGTTTAATCTTCCTTTTCACAGCACTACAGATTTCATTTTCATCCCTTTGCCCACGATAAAGGATTTTCCTTTCAAAATATTTGGACTGAACTCTCAACAGCAGCTACTGCATAATTTTCTGTTACAATCACCCATTTAAGGCCACATTGCAAAAATGAGTCTGCTACCCTAAGTGAGCTCAGGCCAAGTTGCCGTGGAAGCAAACCAGCTTGCTCCCTTCTCCCCAGCATTACTTCCTCGCTGTTCCTTTCCTCCTTTCCCACTTTGGTCTCCAAGAGCTTGGTGAAGGTCCTCTCCTCCTTCTGGGTCCCTGATGAGGCAATCTGGGTTCTGCTTCATCTCACAAAGAACTGCACTGACTTGTGTTCCCATACCAGGCAAGGGACAGATCGGGGTAGTACAGAAAAACGATGCATGCCGAAGACCAAAAGAATGAAGGAAGGCTCATTGCGAAAGAACTCGTGTCCCCATCTTACGGTTCATCAAACTCATTCTAAAATGGTTCACAGTAAGAAAAAGTTTAACTAGTTCTGACCTGACGAAGGCAAGAGAAGAGGATGTAGACCCCAAGGGCACGCACGGCAGCTGCTTTTACCAGTGGGGTCTCGCTGTGGTTCAGGCCAAGCAGCAGAGTGATGCACAGTATCTGCTGGTCGTTCTGAAATGGCAGACGGTTATGGCAGCAGAGAGGAAACAGAAAACAAAAGTGTCCCACACAGAAAGATAATCAACAAATACTGTGAGAGAGCTTAATAGACAGGATCTATAGAAACTGTCATTCAGAGTGCACTCTTTTCTTCAAAGTAAATTGATGGGCATTTGAGGATGCCACGCAGGAAACTGGAAGGCTTCCAGAGAAAATGTTATCTGGTTGCTGTTAGATAGAACTGTGAAGGAAACTAAATATTAACTGTCATCCAAATGCAGAAGGTAAATGGCCCATTAGAAGTAAAACAAACTGGATAGGTTGCTTTTTCCTGTCTTACTTCACTCTTCCCACTTCACAAACAAGGCCAACAAGGTGAATTAAATTCATCCTGGACAGATTGTCAGCTTACCAGCCCGCAACAAAGATCTGTTTCATCAGAGCAAAGGGTCAGAGTGGGCACTGACTTGACCCCACATGGCCACAGGGAAAAGAGAGTGTACAAGATCAAAGTGCAGAGTGATGAAGCACATGCTGTACTTGGGAGAAGCCAGGCTGAGAATTCCAGAGGTACTGCTGCACTGGCAATTCTTGGGCAAATGAGACCTGGCAGGGTACTCCCCATCACGAAGGGCACAGTGACACAAAAGGAGCTGCACAATGCAGTGGTGGTACACTGCCAAGGCTTTCATGTTTAAGAGCATATTTCATGCTGCAAAAGGAGAGGAGGGCCAACACATTCATTTGCTTCCGCCAGGGCAAACACTGCAGCTTAATGTTTTAAAAACTAGCCAAGAAAAAAAACATGCATGTGAATTGGTGAACAGCATCAGTCCATGGCTGTTAGGTCAGCTGTCCCTTCAACTGCTTAACCAGCAAAATAGCAACCCTTCACCCTTCCCTCGTGCAATGAAACTCTTGCCCTCCATCCCATGCTTCAATAGCCAAGGCTGAGCATTCACAGCAAGGCCAAAGAGCTTCTGTGACCCACAGTTTAATTGTTTTCTGAGACTAATTACTCCCAATACTGCCTTTTCCAGTCTTCATTGGTCTCCGTTTACTCAGAATGCAAAAAACATTCTCTACCTTCTCCCTATAAAAGTAAAGGGTTTTAGATTTCCATCGTGCAGCAGTCAGGAAAATATCTCCATAGGTAAGAATGCCGGGCTCACAGGAGTGCTTTATTACCTGCAGACTGCTGAAAGCTTCTGGCAGGATGGAGGACAGAGCATCACAGGCACTTGTCTGAAGAGTTGCATGTTGAGAATTCTGGAGAGCACCAGGTAAAGGGCCATTCAACATCATAGTCCAGAAAGTTACAACCTACAGACACAGCAGACAGGTTTACCTATTTAAACTAAGCAAATTTGCCAAAGTTCTATAAGATTTTGTCTTTTTCTACCATCATCCAGAAGACATACTTACAGCAGGTAGCATAATCTCACCTGAAAGTGATTACAGGTGTTTGGAACCCTAAAATAATTAGCACCAAAAATAAAATGTTTTCAAGACATTTTAGTGGTACTATAAAGCACTTATTCACCAAGTTGTGTTTGTTCCTTCTCAAGGGCACATGCACACTCTTGGACTAGATTGCATTAGGTAGAACTACAGTTCCATTCTCAAAGCCACACAGGTGGGTATTTTCATTTGCCTGACAATTTCCATTCATATCAAGTAACAAGAAGCCACCACTGCTGGACACATTTCCCACCTGGGAGAGTGACCAGTGACAAGCTTAAAGTTTAGCTTACTCTAAACAACTTTATAGCATTTCCCTATTTCACAGACACAAGTCCTAAACAGGTCTACATTACTGCTACAATGCCAGTTCCTCGGCTCCAGCAAAGCTGTCTAAACAGCAGCCTCAGGCAGTGAACATCTCCGAGGTCACACACATGGCTGTGGCCACCCCCTCTCTGCATGTGAGCAGACAGAACATTTAGGCAGGCTCCAGTACCAGTGCAAGCTCACCACAACCCTAACCGTGCATCTGTAGGTTTGATGTGACAGTAATGACACATGCAAAGCCTGAACTGCTCTTCCAGCTTGCTGACTTACGTCAGACAGGAAGAAGAGGAATAAGGAGAGGCAGAAAGGCAGTGTTAACATCACGTAAAAAGATCACTTGGCTTCCAGCCAAAAGGAATGCCAAATTAACGCAGAAAGCTGCCGAAATTCTACATACCAGCACCTCTAAAGCTGCAGGGTACTTCACTTCCTTTCTTCTTTCCTGTGATTGATCTATCAGTTTCCACACCAGAAACTTTGCAGGGAATTCAAGAAAGGAAGCTCAGTGAAGCTGAATCTGAGCGGCAGCCCACACACTCACCATGCTGACTGGCACTCTCTTCTCAGAGGCAACAGCAGAGTCGGGTTTGTGCTGCTGTACTACACCTGTGCCCAGCTCCTCCAGAAGCTGCAAGGAAGCAGAATGCAATCAGGCCTTTATCACAGTGACTCAAGTATCACCAAACTACAGAAATCTTTATCAAGGACTAAACTTCTACTTTCGTTCTCTGGGTAAAGAAGATCCAGTATTAATTTGGGCTCTATTCTGTCTCTGCTAGTGAAGGAACCAGAGGAAAAGCCCTTCTTAGATGAAGTCTCCAGCTAAAGAAGCATAACACTGGGCAAAAAGGAAATCTCTGAGCTTTCCTTTGGGTAACTACAGTTACTACAGACTACAGTTCAAGCACAAAGTGATGATAAATGAGGGAAGGGCCAGTGTTGCAGTCCATGCACTTCCCAGACCTCCTGGTGAACTCAGCCGAGTACCAAACCTCTGCTCAGAGTTGAAGACTGGAAGGTCACAGTGCACCCCTGGGAACGCAGCAGCCTGCCACTCTGGAAGGCACTGGCTCAGCACAGAGCTGCTACATGGAACTTGCAGATTCTGAATACTCAGCATGACTCATCTGTGTTTGCATAGCACACTGATGGACACAATTGACTGGCAGAACAATGCTGGTCTTTCCTCAGCTCTTACTTTGGCTCCATGAAGCTGAATGGATGGATCCGTTTCTTCCATGCATTTGCAAGCCACTTCTCCAAGTTCTAGCAAATAGCTCTGAGCCATAGAGAAATACCCTTTCACAAGAAGAGCTAACACCTAAACACAAGCAAAAGATGAATGCAATTCAGCATTTTTTTCCTTCTATTAAAACAAAATACCCTAAATACAGAGAGCATGTTAACAGGCTAATCAACACAGCAACGACAGCAACATTATACTAAAGTATAATGTAACAGATACACCTCACAGCACAACTTCTAGAATAGTAGAGCTAAATAAAATCCTTCCAATTCCATTATCCTGCTCAAAAGAGAGCCACAAAAGCACTATCAGGTAGCAACTCAATGAATTATTTACTATAAGAGAAGTCTCCTGTAGTGAAAAAAGCTACTGACTGTAAGAGAAATACATTCTACATCTCCTGCAACACTGCTGCTGTGCTCCGCAAAGCTGGATTTAACAAATATGCACTGTTCCAGAAGTATGAGACTCTCTGTGATGCACATTGCAAAATATTACTATTTTCTGTGGTTACACGAAGAAAAACACATCCAAGTCCCAGCATTCACAAGTACTTCTTTAGTCATGCCCGTGCCACCCCGCAGCTCTCTGCACTCTGTTCACCAACTGCAGAATTCTGTGCCACAAGCACAGAATCAAAACGTTAGCATTCTTTCAGTCACAACAGAACAGAAATGCTGCTCCAGCAAATGCTTTTGCCTACAGCACTCTGCAAGAGGTAGGAGCAAAGGCAAGCCACAAGACTCAGCAGGCCTGAGGCTATGTGATATTGTACAGGATGGCTGCTTTACAAGCTAAGTGTTCATTCTCACCTGCAAGGATTCCAGTCGAACAGGAGATGGTTCATAAACACTCCCAGATGGAAAGTTAGCATCGCTGTCAGAACAGGGATCCTCTCTGGGCAGAACAATGATGGAAATGCAGAGACGAATAAGCCAGCATGGTTCTGGAGGCAAACATCCTGATGGATTCTCTGAAGGTCCCCCTTCCAAGGGCAGTGCTTTTCTCCACTGCTCAGAAAAATTAAAACGATGAGGGGTTGCACTACCACTGTTGCTTAGCCCTGAAGAACTGGGCTGCTGTAAAAGTAGCTGCACCTCTGGTAAAGGTGCTTGGGCAGATACCACAGCCCCTAATAATGTGAGACTAGAAACTCGAACATTAACATCTGCAAGAAAGAACAGGGGGGGGGGAAGAGAAAGCCAGTCCATTAGCATCTCATTGATGCGTCAGTATCCTTCAGCCATTTTCAAATGAGACAGATCGTAACGCACAATTTGGTAGCGCTCTAATTATGTATTTATAATGTTGTAATTAACCAGTGCTAAATTAAGGACTAACCTATACAAAGAGGCACAATGCAGAACACAAACCTTTATGGCAAATGTATGGCTTTATCTGGTTCCAAACTCTTGTCAGCAACCCGGGATTTAAACGGCTGTATGGTGCATTTGAAACCAAATTTGCAAGGCACTGAAACATAAAAGAACATATGTGGCATGGTGGGTAAGGTGTCTGGCCTCCAACAGACTTCATTTAACATTTGTAGTTTAGGTCATTTTTGACAGCTAAATGTCTGAGGGCAGCTGAAAACAAATAATCCTGAATTATCTGTTGTCTGAAAATTGGTTGCAAGCTTCTCCTACGTGACCTGGCATAAAGATCAAGACATTCCAACAGCCCATGAAAAACTTTTCAAGAAGGCTGTCTGGATTCAGGTTTCAAAGCCAGGGGGAGCCTCCAGAGTCATTTCTTAGGCTCACTCACCTCAAAAAAAAAAAAAAAAAAAAAAAAAAAAAAAAAAAAAAAGAAAAGCATAACAAGAAAAATGCACTGAGAAGAAACTCTAGGAGTTTGTAGGAAGCCTCAGTCACTGTTGCCATGATATCACAAGGCTTCGGTCTATTTACCCTCCTTCTTCACCCCAGTCCTTCCTTAGCAGCCACAAGAATTTCCATGCAATCTTTCTTCAGAAGTCTAGAGGCCAATTTCAGCTCTTGTGCAGCACTTGAAATATTTACCTTGATTATTTGAGTTAGTGTTTGAGAAGACGATTCTGCCACCAGGGCTAGCAGCAGGCAGCGGTGCAGCTCCCGGATGCTAGAAGCAATAGTTACAGAGAAGGGAGTGAAAGCTCTCTTGTGATCATTAGCATCTTCAGCAATAGAAAGAAACTGCTTAGAACCTTCCAGAATAGCGGACAGAACTTGAAGAGAACAGGCACGTGTCTGAAAAAATAAAACACCTTTGTTAGCTACAGCTGAGCTTTTAAGAATCCACTTTCTCATAGGCCCTCCTAAACACTCATCTCAAGGATGGCACCACATCCTTAGTATGCAGTGTAACTTCAGGAGCTGTTACACCAGGAATGAGTAATGACTGTCATTGGTTTCCTCAACCCATACAGCCTCTTTGATTTCCTGCGGCACAGAGAGCAAGCAGCACAAATACAACTACAGGCCAGAGAAGACAACTCTCACAATATAACACTTCACCTCTTCAGGACCATCTCACCTTAGGAGAAGGGTCCTTTAAAGCAATAGTCATCAGGGACACCGACTGCGGGCTGCCGATGCCGGGTGCATCAGGAACAAATGCTGACCAGTAGCCATAGAGAACTCTTTTTTCTACTGACTTTATGGCAGAGAGGAAGCAGGCCAGCGCCCCTTGACGAACTTTGGCTTGATAAGATCTTAAAAAAAATAAACAAAAACATTAATAAAACAGCAGAAGTGCAAAGCAATGGATTTAAGCCAGTACTGCATGCTGCTCTGCTTTATGTTTACGTGAAGAACAATAACCTCATTTTGCTCTGCATTCCACCTTCAGCATCAGAATATTCCGACTCGCTGCTGCTGACTCCTTTCCAGGCAGCACCAAGTGAAGGCAGGGGATCCTTTCCAGCAGGCACACATGCAACACCTGATGCACAAACCCGAGGATCTGCACAAGGACTGCTCTCCACATTCAGTTTCAGCACGTCTGCTCCATGGTTTGATTCATTTCCTGCATCACACAAATCTTCTTTTCCTTCTTCTGCAAACTCTCCCTTTTTTTGTTTCCCTTTGGACTTCTTTCTTCGGTTCTGTTGTATGAAGAAAGCTAGATTTTATGCAGATGTATATATCCAGGATGTGCAATCATTTTATAGCAGTACACCTTTTACTGAGGGAAAAAAAATCCCAAATGAAAACAAAACTACTTTAAATCCAGAAGAAAAGCAGAGTTCCATATGGTAAATCATGCCCTTCACGTAGAACATTACCATGTAACAGCTCTAGTTTTCAAGTGAGAAGTTTTAACATGAAATTTAATTTACCCAGAAGAGTTATCACAACTATTTAGTATCTTCTGTGCAACAATGTATGATTGCACTCGTGCAGTCCGTGCAACACTGTACACAAAAAATAACCTGTGTAAGGATTAAGCAGAACAGATGAGGAAGCAAGGAAAAAAGAGGGGAAAAAAACCACCAAAATTATGATAGTTTAAAAAAAAATAATAATTTTTAAAAATCAGTCAGTAGATGAACCTGACTTCTCTCAGAAGAAGTCAAATAATTGTCCAAGTGCCAGGAGACAAAATGCAATTTGTAAAATAAAGAACTCTGTCTGTCTGCAAGCACCAATTCCATGCCTGCAGGCCAAGAATTCTTGGCTGCAGGAGAGTAAATGACACACAGCTTAAGTCAAGAAAACCCATCTCTGCAGAGCCATTTGTAAACTCAGGTGACAAAACCCAAGCATTTTAATTAGTTCAGAGATGTACAACTGATACCATAAAAGCAAAAAAAATACAAAATGTATCACACAGAACACAGAGAGCCTGTCAGCACCAGTGCCACTCAGGTAACACGCAACCACAACAATCACATGAGTACAGTAAAGGAGCACAACTTCAGCTTACCCCCGTGGGCTTAAAGGCAGCTGGCTCTGGTTGCTCCTCTTTGACAGGTGACCTTTTGTCATACTGAGGTAATGGAGCTGGGTACAAGGCTGCAGGCATCTCTATGCTCAGCCCTGGCAGCCCGTGAAACATGCATTTCTGAAACAACAACAAAAATGTTGGTGTATTTTTCCCTTTCAGCACATGTCCTCAGTGTCAATTTAAGTAGTTACCTTTAATACTGCAAGGAGAGATCCAAGCTGGTCAGTTTGCATTATCTTCATCTTCCCACCGTTCAGAAGCGACTGGATTCCTTTCAGTGCATTCTGTAGCAGCTGAGAACAAAAACAGAATTATTTACTTTTCCTTCACATCTTTCAAGTGATTTTTTAAGCAGTTATGGCTTTGCTCAACATAGTTGCCATGACAGTTATTTACTCTGCCCAGTTAAAACAAATACAAAAAATAAACTATTTAAGCAAAATCTCAGTTGAAAATAGTCCAAACATCATACACTCCAAACTGCAGCATTCCAGCAGCCAATTTCCTAATCAGAGTATTCCAGACTCACACTTACCATGCAAAAGACAATGTCATCTACATTAGAGGTTTTTGAAGACTGCAGAACACTTAGGAACGTTTGAAAACAGACACTTCTGTAGGGCTCATCCAAGCACGGCTGTCCAGGCACACTAAATAAAAGTGAGAAACAAATCAGTGCTTCGCAGCTTTATAAAGCTACAGACTCAGATGCAAATTCTCTGCTAAGCTGAGGAGGAGGGCCTAAGACAGACCCATAGCTCTTTGAAAAGGATCAGCTCTACTTCTAAAAAGAACAAAAGGAAACCTGCACAAAGACTTCCCACAATCCTAGCATGCCTTACAGCTCTCTGCTTCTGTGGCTACCTTCTCAATTACTATGAATCTCCAGGCACAGCTCAACAAGCTTCCATGCCTACAAATGATGAAAGGCAAGAATTTGCATTTAAGGGCACCTAGTATGATTCTGTCAGTTCCCACATCTCTCAATTTTAATGTGCTGAAACATTTTAATGTCTGCTTGATTTAACGTACAAAGAAAGGGCAACTGCATCACTTTAATCTCTGCTGTCTTAGGTACCATACAGTAAAAGCTGGCCAATGCTGCAGTAGCTTTTGTCATTAAATACAATCTTTGTAATGGATTCATAAGCATCTGTCTCCAGCACATTTAATTACTTCAAGCCATTACTGCATGTTTGGTAATATTCACAGGACAATTCAAATATTGCAACTGATTTTCCTGAAATTAGAATCACAGAATAGCTGAGGCTGGACAGGACCATCTAGTCCAACATCCTTGCTCTAAGCACAGCCAAGCAGAGCAGGTTGCACAGCACCATGTCCATTCAGATTCTGAGCATCTCCAAGCACAGAGATTCTACAGCCTCCCAACAATCATTACAGGACCAGACAAAACTTTTTATTTCCTCCCCTAAATATTTCCTTTATAACACTATTTCTGGAAGTCTGAGACTTTACAGTTTCTATCCATACACGATATGGATTTATGCATATGTAGCTTACTGGTCCCCATTTGCCGTTCCTGGCACAGAGCAGACGGGCTGTCTGTGTTGTCAGACATCATCTAAAGCATCCACTTCCCCACCTGTAAGAGCTCATATGCACCTGAGACACAGGTTTGCCATGCTGTGTACTGCTGCCCTCCTGAGTTCCACGTCGGACTGAGCAGGATCACTGAACTGTACCAGGAGTCCCATCTTGCCCAGCAAATCCTGCAGGTACTAAAACAAAGCAGCCAAAGTCACTAATGCTCTTCCCTCAGCCTGCTGGCTCTGTTTGGTAGGTAAACATATCATATCTATGCTACAAGAAAAGACTCATCAGCTGCAACTTCAAATTCCACAGACAGATTGTGTTTACTAAAACGGCACGATTACTATTTCCAAAGCTCTCCTGTTTTGTATTTTAAAAAAGTACCGAGTGTGAGCATAGTTCACACTGAGTCACAATTTATGCCATCTTCCCAGACATAATTCTAAGTTAGTGACAACTGCTGCACCAAGCTTCTGCCATTTTCTAGGCTACAAACCCACGCAAGCTGGCAGCTCCAACACCGCTAGCATCACTACTTTGAGCTTTAGCCAAACTGCAGAAACCGCTCTGCAAACTGCCAAGAGCTGGTGAGAGCAAGAGAATTCATCATATCAAACACTACCTTACTCTGCAGCAAGAAGAAGCTCTGTGCAAACTTCAGCTATAACACTGGACAACCTCTGCTTCGAAATGGCTTTAAGACCACTGCTCACTGAAGACCAGATCTGGCTGCAGGACAAATTTCGGGATCCTCAATGGAGACTGCAGAGTGTCTGCAATTTGAATCTCCCCACGTTCCTTCTGGCTGTCACACAGACAGACCACAGTGCTTAGTCTGCAGACTGAGCCTGGTGCCCTCCTTCCATCGTGTGCCGCTGGCTCAAGCCAGATCCTGGATGGATCCTACTGCTGCTGCACGCAGGGACAGCATCAATGAGCACGGGAAAAATCTTGTTATATACTGACTATTAAAATACTTACCTAAAACACCTGTAATTCAACTTTTGCATAAATACTAGGCATGATTCTAATCTTAACCTAAAAGCTATGGTGATTTGAGAACAAGACACATTTTTATCTAAAAAGAAGAAAAAAAAAAAAAAAAAGAAGAAACAGTAAAGGATGAAAACCCTTCCTGCCTACTTTCTCTTAGTTTGTAAACACACCTTCTGACATTTAGGTCCATTATTGTAAACAAGAGCTGCTAAGGCTTGCAGAATTTCAATGTGTGTCCAAGAGCTGCATTGCTTAAGCGCAGAGATGCAGTACGACAGAAGAAAATTCAAGTTCTGTTCATCAACTACCACCTGTCGTAAGAGAAAAAGGATTATGGTCAAGAAAACAGCACTATCCTGTACTGATCAATGTATTTATATCTCCATGGCTACAGACTTGGGTAATCTGGCTGTTAAAATTACACATCATCACAAAATCAGAAATTTACATTTCAGAAACAGATCAGTGCACATGAGTGTCCTGTAACCAGCTGTACTCCCCACGAGAGCTGCCTTTCACAGTCACACTGGAGTCACAGGTCAGAACCTCGACTAAGAGCAAATAAACACTGCACTGAAAATCCAAGCGTCCCCACATGAGGTCAGCTCCACAGCCCCACAGAAATGGCAAAAGGCCCCTCTGGCTCAATGGGGGCCCAGGGAGATTGCACAGAGGGTTAAGGCACAGCCAGCTTCCCATACCTGGAATCTGTTAAGCAGGTGATGGATGAGCTGACAGACTTTGCTGACGAGATGCTCCTGATCGAAGGGAACCAGCTGGCAGGCCTGGGTGAGCAAGACACAAACATCCTGGGAAAGAAAGCGCGGGTTTGTCATCGAGAGGCCGCAAGGCACGTGCGCCGCCGGGCCCCGCTCCGAGCCCCCGGCTCTTATGGACTCACGCCGGCTCCAGCAGCGCTCGGACCCGACACCGGACGGGCCTCAGGCGGCTGCGAGCCCCCCGCACGCGGCGGTGTCCGGTACCTGAGCGCTGGGTCCCACCGCCGGCGCCGGCCCGCAGTTCTCGGAGATAAGCTGGTCGAACAGCAGGTGCAGCTCAGTGCGACGGCCGCCGCCGGAACGCTCCGCGCCGGGCTGAGTCCGCAACGCACCCAACCGCGCCATGTAACGGCGGAAGGAGCCGCCCTGTCCCACTTCCCGCACCGGGACTGCCGCCGCCGCCGCCGCCGCCATCTTCCGCCTTTCCGGCACTGTCGCTATGGCAACGCGGAGCACTTCCGGGGAGGCTACGGCGGCCGAGAGGGGCGGGGCGGGGAGGCCGTGGCGGCCGTGGCGGCAGGGGGCAGTGCTGGCCCTGCTAGGCGGCCGCTCTGCCAGGGCCCGTGTTTGGTTTTGTCCCTTTTGTCACCGCTTCGTTTTTTTAATTATTATTATTTATTATTCTAGAATCTTGTTAGCACATCTGTAGAGCTCTTCCTTTCGCGTTGCCTCCTGCTTCTGAAGCGCTGCTGCAGTTGGCGTTCTGGCAGCCCCTGCTTTACGAGCGTGACCCAAACCGCTGGGCCGCAAACGAGAGCTGAGCGAAACGCCGCCGGGTTCCTTCAGAGACAGAGACACCTCTCAGCTGTGCCCGCGGTGGGCAGGTGCTCGGCCCCGGAGCCCCGCACAGCACAGAGCAGCCGTGAGGGAGCACCGCGTGCAGATCCCTGCTCACAGCACAGAGCCTCAGAAGGCTGAGAAGCGTCAGAAGTGCAGCTCATAGAGGGAAGCACACAGCTGGGTAAGGATGGCTGGGACAGGTTGGAAAACGGCCTCTTTCTTCCCAGTAAGTCTGTGAAATTGTCATTAATTGTAGAGATGTCTTCCAGTGTTATTTGACATCTTGATAAACCGCAAACGCGCACTGATAGGAAAATGGAGTGGCTGAAGTGTGGTGGGTTCTTTGTCCACCTGTAATTCTGTATGCTATAATTATGATTTGACATCGGTATTTTCAAATTGAATCAGTGGGGAACTGAATTGCTTGGCTCCTTTGAAGTTTCCAGGGAAGAATAGAATGGGGCTCTCTGTACTGCAGGGGAATCTCCTTCCCTATTGATCTCAGCAGCTGTATTTGGCTTAAAATCATGGAAAGAATGTGTCCTCCCCCCACTGCAGCCCCAGGGTCAGTTCTGGCTGGGTCCCACCAGCCCTGCTCCAGGTGACCACCAGAGAATAACTGGCCCATAACTCTCCTCAGAATTTTAGGGGGTTTCTTTGCCAGGCTCTCCAGGTCAGTCCTGCCTCCAAACTTACTGACATTTCACTTCTTATCAGTGTGATTTCAGGACGGATGAAACACACGAATCAAAAATATCCTCCTGCCCAGGGAAGCAAACACAAAATGCAGATTCTCCTCCTTAGGATGTTCAGCTATGGAGATGCAGTGAGTGCCCAACCGGCAAGGTGCCGCAGTTACCATTCTCCAAAGGCATGTGCAGATTCAGTACAGCACTTAGCTTTATCTCTGCTGGTGCCAAAGGTGTCTCCCACCGCTTTCTGGCTGTTTTCCCAAGCTGCGGGCCAGCTGACGGACAAACAGTGCTGGCTCCAGGCTTGTTTGCCCCTGAAGGACAGACACAGATACTTCAAATATTTTCCTAATCTCGTTTTCTCATGCAAGCAACTGCTGGCGCTGTCAGGGATGTCGCTCTGTGGCAGGATGGGGGACAGCATGTGGGATGGCCAGAGAAGCCCCCAGCACCCAAGGGCAGCAGGAGGGAGACCACCCATGCTGCTGGGGCCCTGCTGTCCCATCAGGATCCTCTGCTTGTCTCCCTAATTGGTTCATCAGGATAATTCCTTCCCTCCAGTGAGGAGCATTACCCCTCCTTCCAAATGGAAGCGCTGCACTCTGAGGTCACTCAGCCCTCCTGAGAGCCGAGGCTCAGATTTCCAAAGCTATTTCTGGGAAGGGCTACCAGACTTATTTAACGTGGCATAAATAGGCTGTGCTGGGAGCCACTGCTGAGGCTGGTGCAGTGATTCAGGGGCACAACAGGTACTGGTCAGCTGTGATCCGGCCTGTGCTCCTGCTCCCCAGCCTTTGTCTTCCCCAGATCTGGCAGAGGCTGAAACATCCCCATGCCACGTCTGCAGGTGCTCAGAAGTACCACAAAAGAACTCTAAGGAGCAGCTCAGATCACTCTTGTCTGCTGGGAGGGGAATGTGGGATCCAAAATGCAGCAAACAGCTGGGGCTGGGAAAGCGCTGTGCTGGCTGCCAGGGATGCACACCAACCATGAGCTAATCCCAACAAAAATAGGAGTGAAATCATAATTCATCTGCATAATTCATGTGCATAATTTTATCTTCGCTGTATTTTCTCTAGGGATGTATTCTAGAAAATGCTTGCTTTCTCCTCCCCTCTTGTCCTTCCAAAAAGTGCCATACATACAAATCATTGGAGACAGCGAGGGGTTGTGGCTTTGCTGGGTTACCAAATAAACGATAGATTTCTCTTGAGCTCCTGGCCTATGTCTTGGCAAGCAATGCAGGTTGAAGCTGTTGTATAGACAAGCAGGCTTGTAACAATCACAGGATTTTAATTGCTTTCATTGTGAACCCTGGCTGCTGATTGTATCTTTATGAAAAAACTAACAGTTTGCGCTTGAAAATGCTAAAAATGTAAAACAATAATGGCAATTGGAGATAATTAATAGTTATTCTGAAGCAAGGATTAGACTCCAAGAAGACACTCAGAAAGAACAGAAAGCATTGCCCTGTTTACTGCACAGATTACAGCCTGCTTTTCACATGATGTCAGATCTGCCAGTTTAATTGCTTAATGATTTTCTGTAAAATATTTTAGCACCATGATGCCTTGAGCCAGCCCAGCTCTGCTGGAACTGCAGGTGTCAGCGCTGCTGGGGACAGTCACGACACAAAGCCCAGGCCTGGCACCAGGGCTTGCTGAGTCACACCCGGCCCTGCGCTGTGTGAGCCACCAGGGACACGAGGGACACAGCACCCTGGAACTCACTGAAAGGGCCAAGCTGTACCTGCCCTCAGCCCCACCGCTTCAGGGGATCCTCAGCAGCACAGGCCTGGATGGACCCCTCCAAACTGGCTGATGGGCCGGGTCAGCTGCTTCTCTACCAGGTCAGTGTGATCCCTTCAAGAAAAGACTTTTAGAACTGGATCGACAGAGAGGTTTTACCTCCATCAAAGCGTTCTGGGCTTTCCTAAAAAATAAAATGCATTTATTTCTTCCCAGTGCTGTGCTGTGGGCTGGCTGCCAGCCATTGCTGCATTCAGGCTGCAGTGGGGCCACATCCCACCTGCACCCAGACCCCAAAACCACCAGCATGAGATCCTGAGCTGGAATAAAACACGTAGCCTCTTGCTCATGGAAAGATGTCTGTGTAAGATGGGATTTCCGTTCCTCTGACTCAGCTTAAGCAGCACAGGGCTAAACCATGTTCTGGCAAAACATTGGGAAACACTTTTCCCAGGTGTGGTTTGGATGCCTGTGTCCCACAGCAGCCCCCAGCTGCTCTGCAGCCCCTGGCCCACACACACTGGTCAGAGGTGCTGCTGTGACTCTGGGAACAAAGGCTGCTTTCATGATGCGAGAGACTGCTGTGGCAAATTCCTGGGATGTTTTTATGGGCTGTAACCAATGCGACGGGAGAGAAGAGCTCCCAGCAGTCTCCTCCCCCTGAAAGCACTCAATTCACACCAGGCCGGGAGGAGGTGAAAGGAAAGGCCATGCACGTGTTGAAATGTGGGGGGATCGCAGCTCTCTCACAAACTCTTTCAACCACTAAAACAGCTTCTGCAGGAAGTAAGATGAGGCCCTCCAGGGCCAAATGGAGCTGCTCCCGGAGCTTAACACAGGGCACTGAGCTGAGCCTTGGGCTGCCCCCCAGCCTCCTGCAGGAGAAGGGATGGGGCCAGAATGTGGCCCTGCAGGGTCAAACCCAAAGCTGCAGCCTGGAGCAGCTGGACACAAAAAGGAGGAAGCCTAGAAACCAAGAGAAATCCATCTGGAGGCTGCACAGGCAATCTGAATAGACCGACAAGGACCTGACATGTTTTGAGACAGTGCAGATGCTGCATTCTGCTTTACAGCAATTCCCACCCAGCACAGTGCCAGAACAGAGGGACGTTTCAATCCACCCTTCCCCAGGCACAGCACTGGGCAGGGGAACATCTCCCTTGTTTCCCCCACCGGTGCTCAGTGTAGAACAGCGCTCAGGGAAGCTCGCAGGGGGGCTGGAGAAGTTGCCGACCTGAGGAAAAGCAGTTTTTTTGTCTCAGCAGTAATGAGTTGTTATTACTTAGCCTCAGCTAGATGCTGCCTTAAGGGAAGAAGCATCTGATTGTCTTTTAATAAACACAGTTTATCCTCCTGTGAGGAACCTGCAGCTCCCATATCCATGCAGCGCTGAGGCATATGGCTTCAGCACAGGCTTTGTTGCTATGAGTCACAGTCTGGCAAAGGGTGTGGGAGATGCTGCTCAATAAATAGAACAAAGCAGGGAAACCTCGGGTGGGCAGGGATGGCACAGCCCTGCTTCCCGCACCAAGTGGCATCGGCTCTTCAGGATTCACCAGGCAGGGACTGAGCATGAGATAAAAATGATTTCCATGTTTTTCTCTCTTCATCTCAAACCTCCCACAGAAATGCTGCAAAAAAGGAACACGTCCTTCGGGTGTCAGGTTTATCAGCAACAGGCTCTGCTCCACGTGCTCGGGAAAGACTAAAGCTGCAGCCTGTGCTGCAGAGTGATTTTGTGGGCTGGAAGGACGGAGAGCACAGACAAGCAGTCCTGGGCATCCCACAGGAATAGGCTGCAATGCCCAGCCCCTTCATGGGTGCACAGAGCTAGGAGGATCTCACCATCGCTGGGACCCTTAATAGAACACAGGCAAACACAGAGGAGAATATTGTGCCCATGCTGCAAGGAGGCAGGGCTGGCTCCTGCACCTTCTCCAGCTGCTTTACTCCAGGCTCCCTCCATAGAGAAATAATTGCTAGGTAATGACTAATAGCTACATACATGGAACACAGCCAACCAAAAAGAGCCTGCACAGTGTTCAGTGCCACAAAACTGCTTTTGCAAGGCCACATCTGGAAGAAATACTCTATGCAAGGAATTTAAAGTTCTGGTTTGTGCAACAAAAAATAATGTGACACACTCCCCAGCCATGAACCACAGTTATCCACAGCAAATGCACACACATCTGCAGGCCTCGGCCCTGAGCCCACGAGCAGCAGCCAGCAGCACAGACCCTGCAGCCATCAGACATTTTCTGAATGCCCATAAAGCAGAATGGTAACATATACTGAGTTCACGTTTAAATAGTGGGGCTTTTTTTGTTTTTTTTTTTTCCCCAAACATCTGGAAGCAGTTTCTTTCTCCAGATGTTTCCCCCACAGATACATACCCTCCACTCACTGTTCTGGATCCAGATGTTTCCAAATAGCTCTGTGTTCTTGCTGAGGCTGAGCAGGCAGCCCAGCTTGCTGCTGGCCTCTCCAGCACAGACACAGTTAACGCTCTGAGGCATAATGCAGGCCACCTGCACATGGTGGAAACTGGAGACGAATGTGGAGCACAGCAATGGAAAAATTCAAAGCCAAAAGCTGTGTCAGGCAGCGTCTGGGGAGAACAAGGGAAAGGCAGTGGGACACAAAGCTCTGTGTTAAAGCCTCTTAGCTGTGCAGGGACAGGTGAGCCGGGCTTGGTTTCCCTGCTAGCCTCACCACTAAAGGTGCAAGCTAGAGCTCCTATTAGCCTGAAGGGGGGTTTCTGCTGCAGTGACACATCTAAGGAAGCAACAAACTCATTTTCTACTTGCATGTGTCAGCTCCAAGGTATGCCATCACTCCAGGATTCCACTTTCCACCAGGGACCATCGTACACCACACAACCATGGGATGTGCACACAATGAAATAGGCTTCCCCATCGACAGAATAGCCCTAGAAAAGTTCATCAGGAGTTCAGATTAGCAGCCTCCTGGGCAGCAACTGGCATTCCTCAGTCAGTTTTTAACCATTAAGAACCCCATGCACCAATAGGGATCAACTTCCCCAGCCCCACAGGGCTGCAGACGTTTTCCTGGAGTCGCAGCAATAACTCAGAGCCACCAGGAATGCAGAGCCTCAGCACGGTTTAGCTTAAACTATAATTCCAGCTAAAAGGCTCACTGGGAATGCAGAGGGAGGAGCAGCACTCCCAGCTCCTCCCAAATATAGAAACCTCCTCTGTTTTTCAGCACTGTCAGGTACAGGTTAGACAGGCTGCCTTTGTGTAGCAAACATACTGCTGCTTGCTTTGGAGTTCTGCTTTCATTTTGTAGCTACTTAACATAAGCCTCACGCTTGTCTACAGCTCAGCTTTCCCTCATCTTACATGCCAGTGTTACAGTCCTGCAGCATAGCTGTTACACTGTTGGAGCTGACAAGAGCCCACAGATTTGCCAGTACATCAGGAGGACTACATGCTCCAACTGAGGTTGGCAGGAACAAGCCAGGGAGGCAAGGGCAGTATTGAACACGGCAGCTCCAGGCAGTTTGCAACACTTCCAGATTCTGCCTTGCTATGAAGCACAGAAAGGAACCCAACTTTCCTGCAAAGCAGGGCAGACACCCGAGTACACACAGGAGCCAGAACCCCAGCTGCTACACTACCCCCAGTCTGCCTGAAGCCATTAAGAGGTCAGACTTAACGCCTTCATATCTAGGTTACTTGGCACAGAAGCACCTTTCAGGGCTGCAGCAGGATGCACTCCCCTCCATCTCTCCTTCTGGCACAGTGTTTGAGCCAGACTGGAGGTCAGTACCCACACAGATGGGCCGCATATGCTCCCCCGACCAAGTTACTTGCTGGTCCACAGAGCTGCCTCCTTTGGGTCATCGGCATCTTCCAGGGCAGAGAACCTGTCACTCACCTTCCCCAGACAAGAGCAGTTTTTGCATCAGACAGCTGGCAATGAAGAAACCAGAGGCTGTTTAAATGTGTCAATTCACCTTTAATGTTTGAAAAAAATAAATGGTATTTGAGCCATTGCAGTTATGAAGGGAACATATCTTGCTCCACAAGAGACCGTGAACAGGTTCACATTAGACTCATGCTTGGAAAAAAAACAAATCCAAAACATTCTTTCAGTTCAAGAGTGGAGTTCTCAACAGACAAGACCACAAGAGTGCCCCAGACAGCCCAAGGCACGTTACCCCAGTGCAAACATTTCCATCAACATGAAGTAATGACAGCTACATTCTTTCTAGTTACAACATTGTTCTATCCATATTACAAAATTAGGCATACTTTGGATTTTGCACAGAGACAAGAAAGACTTTTACTTCAGGAAGTAGTCAACCTGGGTCATCCAGCCATTTCACAAAGAATAGCTCCCTTCACTCCGCCTTCCCACCCCACCAGTGACTGGTTACCAACACCAAACTTGTCCTAGAGACACAAGCTAGGCTCACAAGCCCAGTGATATTGCCTATACATCAGTCAACAAACCAACAATAGACTTTATGACAAGCACTAAGTATTTACTTGCCATCACACTGTCCTTCAGAAGGATTTCTCCCACCCAGATAAAAAACACTTCCTGCAGTTTAATCCAAGAGTCAGTACATACTAAGACAACATCACCGCTGAACCTATTGGAGACCAAGACATTTTTCTGCCATTGAAGCAGATGTCACATGAGTTTCCTTCACACAAACATCACATGTAAATATAACTTCTTGGTACTGTGCTTTAAGAACAAAAGCAGATATCAGAACATGGAGGACAGCCCTCCAGAAATAGCTTATCAGCTACAGAAATTAAAAAAAGGAGACAGTGGCCACTTACAAATCTTCCACATGACTAGCTTGTTTTAAAGGAGAGCATCAAGTTAAGGCAGTGTTGAGACAACTGGCTAAAAACATGCCAAATAAGTTGTTGTCAGTAGTCACCAATTTGATATCTACTCCATTTCAGGGATGGGCCACGTGGCCAACTTTAGATCTCAGCATCGAGGTCTAAAGACTTCAGCCAGAGGTTGCTGCTCGCTGCAGGAAGCAGCATCTCAAGGGGATGCTTCTTGAAGTCTTCTAGACCAGGCTGAGGTGCTTACAAGCCTAGGTCAATGTTTCAGCAGAGCCAAAAAATACAGTGATGGGTACTGAAAGAACACTGAGGGTGCCAGCTGCAAGTCTGTTTTTAATCACAGTCCAGGGTGGAGTTCAACATGTGTGAAAGCCACAGAAATAAGAGCCACCCTACCAGCTTTCAGGTGGGTTGAGTACCTGCGCTGAGGTTACTAGGAGAGCCAGCTCTCTACAGTCTGCAGGGTGGGTACAGAGGCTCACACTGGCTTTGCTCCTCATTACAAGATTAACAGTCTAGTAAAACTCCATAAGGAAGTCAGGGTCTTTTTGGCCTGCCCAAAGAAGTTTTCCCAGCCTCAAAGAAGGAATTACCACTGAGGGAGCTGTTGTGGAACAGTTTTATTTCTTACCACGTAAAGGCCATTGTTTAAGCATTTACAGGTTTCCTAGTGCAATACAACCAAAAAAAAAGCAGTAACAAAAAATGCCGCCTTCTTCCCAGGCAACTAAACAGAAGTAGAATTTTACTGCAACATATACACATTAAATATAGTATACAGTCCATGCAGCGGCATAGCCATGTTAAGGGGAGTCGTGGCTTCAGCCATCAGTGCATTACAGTCCAGATTTCTCTTGCTCCTACTTCCTATCCAGACTTGAAGAGAAGAATTGCAACCTGACCCAAGTAAAAATAGATGAAGTGCTTTGTCTCATGTGTTACGTAGCTGCCAAAGTTTCTGCCAACAATGCAGTGCCAAGTTGGGTTGTATTTCTTGTCAAATTCCTGAAGAAACAGAAGAGAGGCATTAAGGCCAAGAAAGCCCACATGAAAATAGCTCTAAGTACAAATTCTTAGCTGGTTCTGTTCACACTAGCTCCTCTCCTCCCACCTGCAGCATCTTTAGATTTCCCACTGCAAGATCCCATTGTATTAAGTGAAGCAGTGACCAACACAAGCCAGGCCTCTGCACTGCACCGGCTTGTCTGAAAGACCCAACACAAGCAAATTATCTCCAGAGATCTGGAACATGCATCAGCCTTGGGCAGAATGAGCAGACATAAGAGCTCTCCTCAGTACAGCACTATACAAGCCCTTCATGTAGGTAGCTCAGGGGAATATTTCTACTCTCCCATTCCAATCCTACTAAAAAAAGAAAAAAAAAGATTTTGGCATGTCTGCTCTAGCAAGGCATTTGAGCTTAAAGGTCACCTAAGTAAAAGAAGAAGTCTGGTGTATGCTGTTTGGGACACTTCTTTAACAGGAGAACGTTCCAGTGTAAGTAAGCAAGAAGATTCACAGGACACAGCTAAGATCTTTGAGGTAGAAGGTAGGCAAAAGGAACACTGGTTATTAATTTTTTTAGTCTGTTTAGCAGGTGAGAGCACATTTTCTTCCCTCTAACAGGTAACACCCAGGAACACCCTTCCCTCGCCCATACAGAGCCAGAAGAGCACAAAGATTAAAGCGAGCCTTAGTCCTCAGACAGCAGCAGGAGTCTCAAACTCCTTGCAGGTAACCTTTGAAGTAGGTAAAAGCTTTCTTGCCAGGGCGTGAAGGTGCAACAAATAATTTCATCCAACACTCTTAGGAAATAAAGGCCAACTTTTTGGATTCTCTGTTGCATTCACTCACTTTGCACACTGCATTGCCTCAAGCACTTTGAGATAGGTCTTGCTTCAACAGATCAAAGTGATCTGAGAAGTTAGGAAACATCTTTGAATCCATTCACGCTTAGATCACAAGCAAGGCCCAAAAGCTAACCCTGGTGCCAGGACTGTATTACCTACATAATCATTTTGCTCCTTCAAAAAGACTTTGGCCATTTTTCAGAGAAGTGGCTATAGATGGAACTGACAGCTCCCCAGATGCTGTCAAGCAAGAAACAGAAGTTAATGGGCTCCTGCAAACAGGGAAACTTCACGAGCCAGGGGAACTGCCTGCACTGCTTTTAAAGCAGCTTGTTTGTACATTCCTGCCAGGCAGAACGACGCTGCATCCTCCTCCACACCCACCACCCTGGAGTCTGGAACACTACAAACAGAACTGATCATGCAGGGCTGCCCACTTCTGCGTGAAGCTTCGGAGTAATCCCGTCCTGCACCTGTACTGCCAGTCAAGCAGAAGCAGTCAAGCAAAAGCAGCAGCATCCATGGAGCAAGCCCTAAATAGAGGCTGCAGCCAGCTCTTAAGGCTAGCAAATTGAGAGGGAAAGCACTCAAACTGCTTGCTGAGAGCAGCAATACACCAGGCCCTGCTCTGCCACAGTCTTTCTCTGACCTTGGAAAAGTCACTCCATCCTCTTGGGAATAGCAGTGAAGCAGCAAAGAAAACATCTTCTTCCAAACACTGAAGTGTGAAGTGTCAGACACTCAGGCTCAACACACACATACTTAAGAGCTGCAGGAAGTCTCAGGCAGAGCACCCCCCTCATCCCTTAGTTACCTTCTTTATATATGCTGCAATGTCCTTTTCTATGTTGTACTTCTCCATTGCCTGTGTGGCACAGTCAACAGCATCCTGCTGCATGTCCTCGGACATGTCTGCATTCTTGATGACAGCCTTTCTGTCAGACATCGTGAACCTAAGGCAGAACATAGATTCCTTTAATCTCTTCCCAAGAAAGGAGCAGCTGCCCATGCTCAGAGGTTTTCCTTTATGGCAAACTGCATCACAGGCCAATACTATGAAATCCTTTACACCCAGTGCGAGTTTATCAGGGAGCCTCTCACAGTCCCAGGCTAAGATCCTTCACAGCTGGAACACTCAAGCATTGGCAATGTCTGGAGGTTAGATCAGAGATAGCCCAACACCATCACCTGCATCAAACAGGCAAAAAAAAGCTGGTGTGGGAGGAGACAAGATCTGCAGAGACAGAGCCCTCCTACACATCAATAGGCTACAGCCCAGTCTGCCTTCCAGGTGCACCAACAGTTTGGAGCATCATCCTGCTTGGAGCCTCAGGAGCTGGCCCCAGACCTGTCCCCAGCAGCAGCTTGCTAAGCATGACAACAGTAAAAGTACTTTCATTTTGCCCTTGACCAGCAGCTACTGTTGCTCGGCCCGCTTGCAATGAACACTGTTCCACAGTCAGCCTATCACTACAGCATTGCTGCTAAACCCCAGATTTCAGCTACTCCCACAGGACAAGCAAGTCTGACAAACCAGAAACACCATGCTACAGCCTAACAGGGAAACAGGCTGGGGAAGCCAGCCACTGCTAGGGCCAGGGAAGGGTACCTCATCTTTCTTCCCCCGCCTGTAGATCACAGCACAGGTGTGAGACACCAGCACACCAGCACTGCCCATCACCTCTATAAAGCAGGAAATGGTAACTCCAGTTGAGCATTTACTTCCTTCACTGTGAGCTAGTTGACATGCATGGAGCCACTGACATGTAGACTTACCACGGCCTTTCTATGAGGCAGTCAGCACTGGGAAGCCTCCTGTATGCAGTTCACATTATCCTAGAAAGCAGGGTCTGGCAATCCCAGCCCCACAGCCTTTCCTGAAGCAAGGAAAGGAGCCCAGTGCAGCACTGCAGGCTGGCCTGCTCCAAATCCCACTCTGGACACCAGAGGCACCATCCCAGGGAGTGCCCAGTCAGGAAGCAAGCACCATCTGTGGGGCTGGTCAAGCAAAGGCCTATGCTGAGAAGAAGCACTGCTGCTCACCTCAGCAGCAGCTCTTACCAGAGTGCACTAAAACTTTGTGAAATAAGCTACTTACTGGCAAGAAGTACCTCCAATTAAGCCTGCAAAACACCCGTAAGTTTACTAGATCTCTCTACAATGCTGTGAGCCCATGCAATAGTACCAAGGATATTTTTAAGTTGTGAAACTACACATTCATAGCTTTACCAAAGAGTGAAGAAAATCTGCTGCATACAATGATCGCTTCCTGGAACAGTCCCAGAAAACTGAAGGAGTAGCTTTGTTACAGCAATTAAAGGAGCCTGCTACCCAGAGAGAAAGAGAATCCAGTTACATAATTGCAGCCCTACAATTACAATACTTCAATTCTTTACTCAGTCTGCACTTGAAGTCTTCTACTGCAACCTTAATTTATACTATGTAGATGTGGTGCTTAATAGAGCACTGCTATTAACATACACTAATAGCACCAGGAGGAACGACAGGAACTGAGCTCAGACAGCAACAGAGCACACGCCTCTATCACTGCTCTGGAAAAGCCACTTGCAGTTTGTTCCCCTCTCTGCTGCGGTTCGAGACAGCAGGCTCTAGCATGGGGCCTAGAAACCCTGACAGGGCAAGACATGACTCAGAAGAACCAAGCTAACAGCCTGCAGGTGTGGATTCATTATCCAGGGGGCTGGCACCCCCTTGGAAGAGCCTTCTGCATGTCCACCCCATAGGAAGTGACATAGCAGAGATTCACTCATGGATATTTCTCCCAGGAAAGCTTCTTTGAGGAACACCTGGCCTTCACACATCTGCAACACACAGAGTTCAGAGGACATCTGCCATTACATAAGCAGGCATCAAGCGACCTGCAAAAAGCATCTCCTGTCTTCATCATTCTGGCAAGGAACATCTCAGTGCAGAACGCTGCCTTCAATGGCCAACAGCACCAGAGTAAGAGCCCACCAGCCTTCAGGAGAGCTGCAAGGCCAGCCTGCCCTCTCCAGTACCACTGCTCCAGGCACAGCAGCCTCCCGAGGGCAGTAATGGCAGGGCTGGAGGCCAGACCTCTCCCCATGCACCCACCTGAGTGCCCAGAACCAGGCCCGGGCCTCAGCTCCCTCCCGGGTGTGACACGGGCATCCTTCCTGCACGGCAGCCCAACAGCACGAGAACACGTCTCAGCCTTAAGGCACAGCCGGCCCTCGGGGCCTTGCACCCAGCTCTGTTTGCGAGGAAACGCAAAGCCCGGCGCTTAGCAGGGCAGGACGGGCCC
This sequence comes from Centrocercus urophasianus, assembly GCF_019232065.1. Classification (NCBI taxonomy): domain Eukaryota; kingdom Metazoa; phylum Chordata; class Aves; order Galliformes; family Phasianidae; genus Centrocercus; species Centrocercus urophasianus. The sequence goes on along the minus strand of NW_024884900.1, from coordinate 1,228,548 downwards.
CAGGAAGGCGTAACGGCACAGCTCTGAGAGCCACCCCTCCAGGTGGAGTCTTCAGAGAGGAGCAGACCAGGACAGGATGAGGCTTCGGAACGGCGTTTAGGCCCAGGCCGGCACCCAAAGCACTTCCTACAGGGCGGCAGGACGAGGTCCGGCTCGCAGCCCTGCAGAAGCGACCCCGGGCGCGGCGCCACCCCTTCCCCAGCGAGAGGCGTCCCCGCGGCCTCCGGAGCCGAGCGCAGGCCGAGGCACCGCGTGACCTTCACCGGGGGGAGCCCCGGGGGCGGCGGTGACCTTGCGCGGCGCGAGGCCGGCAGGAGCCGCCGGGGCGGGGCGGCCTCAGATAATCGGACGGAGCCGCCCGGATCCGCGACCCGCCCCGCCGCACGCAGGGACCGGGCGGCACCGGGCGAGGCGCAGCGTTTTCCGCAGTCCCAGCCCAGCGGGGCGTCGCTCACCTTCACAGTGACAGGGCCAACCGGGGAGAGCGAGGAACGGCACCGAGGAGGAGGTGGGAGGAGGCCCGGACCCGCTCGCCTCTCTCTGCCCGTTCCGCTCCGCTCCCTGCGTCGCGCCGAGCGCTCTGCGCCGCGCCGCCGCGCCGCGCTCAAATACCGCCCCGCCCGCTGCGGCGCACTGACCGCCGCGCCCTCATTGGCTGCGCCTCGCGCCACGCCGCGCCCCTATTGGCTGCGCCGCAGCGCTGCCCGCCGGCCCGGCCCGTCCGCCTGCGCTGCTCTGCCTACATCCTGTTTCATCCCACAATGCCACGCGCGGGCGCGCGGGGCGGGGCCAGGGGCGGGGCGGGGCCGTCCCCTCAGCGTGAGGGGCGGAGTTGGGCCGCGCCGCCCGCGCTGGGGTTCCCTGGATCTTAATCGCCTACTGGGGCACCTCATCCCGCCGGGGTCCGTCACGCCCCGGGAGGGACGCCTGTGTCGCGGAGGGCTGCTGCTGGGTGCAGAGACCAGGCGCACTTCGGCGGGACCGGCCTTCTGCGCCATGGGCCTTCTGCTCCTTGTCCTCAGGAAGATGCGGGTGTGCTCTGGTGACAGGACTGAAAGCGCCCTCCATCAACGCGCTCTGAGCCTACGGGTGTCCTCGGGGTGCCCAGTGTGCCGGGATGGCGGCCCGCCAGCCCTCATTCTGGTTGCACCCTCTCAGCCGGCATGGGTGCCGAGGAACTGCCCGAGGGAGAGCCAGGCAGGAAGGCGTTCCCGCTGCCACGCCGCAGGGCGGGCTGCGCTGGCTCCCATCCCCGGCACTGGGGCTCGACGTTCCCAGGCCGTGTTTCCAGAAGCTCGCCGTACGCCCGGCCCGATCCTGTTGCTGTGGCTCAGCGGAGCTGGGTTTCCCGGTCCGTACTGCTGCAGCATCCCTTGCTAAGTGAAGGAGCTTCGTTAGTAGGGAGGGTTCTGGAGAGTCAGCTCTCCATTCCCACCCCTCCTGCTGACCTGAGTATCTGCTTAATCCTCATGTGCAGTAATGACAGCCACGAAGTCAAGGTAGCTGCGGTTTAACGTAATGTTAATCCTGAACTGAGGCTGGGGTAGATGATGGGGGCAGAGGAGATCTTAAGACTGGAAGTGGCTGCTGAACCGTGCCTGTTCTGTACAGCTGGAGCCCTGGACCTCAAACCAGAAGCAGGAGCTGGCCACAGCCCAGCCAGTAGCAGTGGAGCACTGGCTCTGTGGGCTGGGCGTTTCTGTGCACGGGAAGGAGCATGGCCTGCACAGGAGGAAGTGATTCAAGTGGGAGATGCGTTCCTAAATCGTGACAAAAAACATTTATTTATAAATTGCTCTTGGTGCACTATATAAGGCACTTCAGGGAGATGAAAAGGGCCTGGCTGTGCAGAGCTGCTTGCCATCTAAGGCTGTGCTCATCCGCCAGTCCAGCTTTGCCCTGCAGCCAGGCGCTTCCTGACCAGGCACATTTCCAGCTCCAGCCGTGGCTCAGCTCCTCTGTTCTCAGGGATGGCCTTTCTGCCTGGGTCTCTGTCCTGAAGCCAGGGAAATATCTGCAATGAAACCACACTTCTACAGAGATGACTGTACAAGCACTGCCTTTGTCTTCTCTCCCTGCAGCAACTCCTTCTCTCTTCCTCCATCGCGCCTCCTTTACCTGCTTATCTCCAGACTCTGCCATCAGCTGCTCTGTTTGCCAATAATCATCAATAAAAGCAGCAGCAGCGGAAGAGCAGTTTCTTTTTTTAACTCATCTCCCAGCTCTCACGTGGCTCGGGGATGTGGCATGGTAGAGACACCCCTGACATCCTGATGGCACCATGGCAGTGCATACAAGGGACATTTGGCCATTCACTGTATCAGCACAAAGCCCCTCTGCCAAGAGCTGTCTGCTGTGGTCAGAGCACAGATATCCCAGCGGAGCTGCTGTGATGCCTTTCCTGGTCCGGAGACATTGCCATCACAGATAATCTTCCTTCTGGGGCTGGTACCTCAAGCAAAGGCCCCAGCAGCTCAGATCTCCTCAAAGGGACAGGCTGCAAAGCACCTGCACAGGAACAAAGTGCCAATGTCAGGGATGCTGCTGAGCAGTTTATGCCCCACATCTGGTTTCTGCTGAGGCTCGCAGGGCTGCCTGCACAGCTGCAGCGTGACAGAGAAGTCTCTCCCACAACCCTGCCTCACCCCCCCGTCTGCCCTGCAGCAAAGGACATGTGCAGACGTATCTCTAAGGTAAATGGTCTTAAAAATGTGATGAGCTGTAGATGGCTTTTTGTCTAAACATTGCTTTCCACGAGGTAGTGTGTTGCCTGCAATCCCACAAGCATGACAGAAAATTCTTTAATACTAAATGGCTTGTGAGCCTTATTAATATGTATTCAGGTCATCTGCTTGCTACAAGTTTTTGCAACTGACTTGTGGTGTGCAATTCATGCAGGATCCATAAACAAAAATACCTATCTGGAATCTGGGCAGGGTCACATTAGCACAGGAATGCAATTAGCACCTCTATGTACACTGCAGCAGGACCAGGGCAGCTCCAGCATCCCAGGCAAGAAACAGGCTGGAACCTCCCTCCGGTCTGTTCTCCTCAGAGGTGAAAGGCAGGCTTAAAAGGGCCTTTAATACCAAAGGAAAAGTTGTTTCAGAGCCATGTGCCACACACTGCTCTCTCCTCATCCTTCTGTGGTCGCAGCCCATGGGAGTGTCCCCACTCAGGGAACACACAGTGGGCTCACATGTAAGTTCATGACTTAAGTGAACAGTCATGCACACACTAAATGGGCATTAATATGCAAAGTAACTGGGCACTCGTGCAAAATACTTGTGTGCTCATTCATGCATTGACTGGGTGCTCATGTGGGCAGTAATTAGGCATTCATGCATGCAGAAACCGAGCATTCATGCATGGGCTGATCCTGCACTTGTGCAGGAGCCGGTTGTGACTGTGTAAGTCCACCAAGTGCACAAACAAGAGCCCGCTGGCTGCTCACATGGACACTGTTTGGCACTCAGGAATCTTCCTAGCACTCACCCTCGAATGAATCAAGTGCTCCTGCACAGAGATCCTGGGTGCTCACACAGAAATGTGCTCTGCATTCACCAAGGGGGCTCTCATGTGTGCATTTGTCAGGCACTCATGCCTGAACTGGGTGTTCATGTAGGCACTGCTGGCCACTCGCACCTGGCTAATTGGACACTCATTAATAAAGTAATTGGGTGAGTGAGCTAGCTCAGAGTAATGCAGGATTGCAGCAACCCTGTGATTGATGCCCTGCAGGCTTCCATCAGCAGTGCTGCACCCACAGCTTGGCCAGGAACCCCTCAGCCCTCCCATCGAGCTCCTGGGGCACAGAACAGAGCTGCTGCCCTCAGCTGATGCAGACCTCACAACAGCACAGCAAGGATGCACGGTGTTCCAAATGCAGGTCTGTGATGTAGGTCAGCAGCACTTCTGTGCTTTACTTAGGCTCTAGCAGTTCCCTAACTGAGTGAAGGAAAAAGAGGGAAAATAATGGAATCTGGAATCACTATTCTTGACGCTATACTGACACAGCTGCCCTCCCACAGCCTGGTCAATCATACTGATGCTCTCACTTCACTCTGCAGAAGGAGCTGCAATACTTGGCCCAATCAGTAAACACACATTTTATGCATCCCTTAAGCCTGTAATACATCTCTGGGTGTAAGAGCCCACGAGGGATTTGGTTTTAATTAGAGAGATGCTCCAGTCTGCTCCGCCCAGGTGCAGGGGGGCCACTTGCACAGCTCCAGCCCAGCCTCAGCAAGAGCAGCCCCACATCCTGGGGTATGCCAGCATACCTGATGGCAACTGGGATTTATTTTGAAACAGGTGGCTGAAATCCTGCTTGCATCTCTAGCAAGAGGGCAAGGCAGCTCTTCTGGTGGGATGCACGTGACATTTGGGCTTTGCTACCAGTAATGTGGCTCTTTGTGCAGACAGCAACGCCCTGCACAAGAAGGGCACCTGAACATTGCCTTCCACGGCCGGTAAAACCAGCTCCAAAACCCAGAGGACCTTTTGGAATCATTTCAGCACTTTTGTCCAAACAAAAGGCAGCTTTATCTACTAATAGAAGTGCTGAAGAGACAACTCGACTTTGCGTAATTTACTGCTTCTGGATCCCATGCTGTCCATCCCCACCCTCTCCCCTCAGTGCAGCCCATGCAGTGCCGTGCCCAGGCAGGGTCTGGCTGTGCTCCCTGGGCCACAGAGCATCACTCTGCTGTGGTTTGGAGGTGCTGAGATGGAGTTCATGGCAAGGAAAAGGCACAGGTTTCTGTCCATCAGCCCTGGCACGGCGCAGCATTTGGTTCGTGTTTGCTTCCAGCAGGCAAGCGGTCACAGTGCATGGCTGCTCTCTGCTCAGTGGGGAGAGAAGGAAGAAAAAGGTGAATAAAAAAGAAAAAGAAAAAAAAAGTCCTGGGGGAAAACAAATACTTTCTGACGTCTTTTATGCTCTCAAAGAAAACAAAAGTGTTCTGAGCTGCTGCTTTATGTTTCCCCCAAGGGCCAGCAGCGTGCATTGGCTGGTTTGTTCCTTTTGCTGCGGACACGAGGTCCGTAATGGAAAATAGCACTGCAGCGAGGTGCACAGCCCCGTGCAAAAGGAAACAAATCCATCTGCTGACCTGGTGAGCAGGGCCCCATGCCTTTGCAGCTCAGCTCTCCCGGAGCCCCCTGCACCTCTCCTGCCTGCCCATGTCTGGCATTTCAGAGAACAAAATGGTAATGTTCTGCCTGGGAAACAACATAAGGAATTGCTATGTAAGGTAGCTGCTGTGGATACACTTTTCTACAGCTTGTATAAAAAGAAATCACCAGAACTACATCCATGTGGGGTCACATTCTGCCTGAACACCCCGGGCAGAACACAGCACAGACATCACTGCTGCCTGCAGTCTGACTGAACACTAATGGAAAACCTCCTTTACAAACTACTGAGGCCTGAAAAATTGGGGCTATTTTTGGAGAGCAAAAAGCCTCAGATCTGCGCACACTCCTGAGAGAGACACAACCAAGAGGACATTGGTACGCATGGACCTCGTGTCCCTGCTGGACAGACAGACGCTGAAATGAGCACCCAGGAGATGGCTGTGCCTTTTGTTTACTCATTCCTTGGCAGGAAGGAGAGGGCTCGTGTTTTGTGCTCATTACCAGTGTTTCTGTTCCTCATCCTCCAGAGCACCCGGCAGCGCAGTGCGAGTGCCCAGCGGGGACCACAGGGACAGCAATTGCCACAGCAGCTTGGGGCTCGCCAGGGACTCTGGGCTCAGTTCCACCCACATGGTGAGGAACCCAAGGGAACCTCACCTTGAAGTCATGGCAACGTGACAACAAGGCAGCGCATATCCCACCAAAACCTAATTTTGTTAATGAGCTTTTAATTGTTGCTAGCAAGACAAATAGAGATGTTACAGTCACGGCTCTTCTGAGTAAGTCGTATTTAATAGCTTCGGGGGCGTAGGTGTTATAATGATCAGTGTTCCAGGATTCCTAAAACCCAAGCATCTCTCCCAACACATCATCCTCGTGCTGTTAGCTCACAGGCATCACGTGCGGGAGCAGCAACAGAGCATGGCAGTGCCCCATGGCAGCACTGTGACCCTTCGCACTGGGTGCCCTGCAGACATGCTCAGCCTAACTCTTAGCAAATAACTTCCATCACCTTTCAAGTCGCATTGATGACTTTGGTATGACCCTGGTCCTAATGCACAGGGGCTGCATCTCTGCCCGCTCTTCTGGTGGCTTTCCTCACCCTGCCCTCCATCCGTGTTTTTCACCTGGGTTGGCTTTCAGGTAGATTTTGCACAGCCAAGGTGTGCATCGGGACAAGCCACTGCATGTGCACACCGAATCTTGTGGCTTATGCATAAATCTAAATAAATAAAATGAGCACAAGTAAATGCATGGCATGGAGACACCTCTGGCTCAACATGTAGAGCTGCAGAGACAGTCTGTGCAGTTTTGCGTCACTGCTGATCTGCCAGTGAACCCAGTTCCCCAGAGCCATTGTCACGGATCGGGAAGTTTGGACAACTCAGTTCTACAGTAACTGTTCCAGCTCACAGCACTGCTTAAAAACAGCCCTTTTCTCCCAAACAATCAGGGCTTTAGGGGTTGTTATTTTGCAGTGCCAAAAGCAGCTCTGAAAAAGCAACCAAACATTCTGCAGCTTACCCAAATGCTTTCAGTGCTCTGCTGATAACACGGAGCTAAAAAAGGTAATGAGAAAGAAAACATTCAATAATTCTATGAAGAGACACTTCATTAAAGTAATTAAAGCAATCACTTAAAGTAGTTATAAGGACTATTAACACACAAAAGAAATTGTGTGGCGGGTTTTAGCAGACCAGGGAGATTCACCATTATCTTATGATGCCTTTAAGAATAACTTCCAGCAGTTTATTAAGAATCATTCCCAGGCATAGGCTGGAGCCTTCTCCACACATGTGAAGAGCGTGTTTGGGGTCTTTGCAACGAGTTCACACTCTGGTTTCAAGAGGACGGTGAAACCATTAAAACTCCTTGAAGATGCAGGAAATCCCCAGGAACCAGGAGTTGCATTTGGGTAAAGCACCGCTTCTGATGATGGGCTTTGCTCATCACATCTTTCTGTGATTAACGGCAGTCTTTAAACCACCAGCAATCCAGCACAGGTATCACCAACATCAGAAACCATTAGAGCAGAGGGCATTACTGCACTTGAACCCACAGAAAGGGAACTGAAAGGCACTGATAATAATCAAGCACATTGAAACTTCATAGCGAGAATGTTTTCGCTACAAAACATTTTCTAATGCCATGAGGATCACCGTTTGCTGGAGGAATACACTCTTTTAATTAACATATGAAAATGAAGTAAGCACGACAGCCACTACCAAGTGCTAGGACATTTCTCAAAATCCCTTAATTAATTCAGGAGCACAAGGGGTTTTCTCCACGCTGAGTTGCTGTGTTCCCCCATCCCCGTGGTGCTGTGATTCAGCCCTCCAGCACCAGGCGGTCTCAGCAACTGCTGCTGGCAGAGCCAGCCAGGCTGCAGGCAGCCAACCGCTGTCTGCCCCCGTGCCACATCTGACCTCACAACGCATTGCCACCTCTGCAAAAGCCAAGCGCAACCTCCAGGAAGCCAAGCGTGAGCAAACGGAGCGAGGAATGCTCTGCCCTCCCGAGCCGGGCAAAAGTTTTTGCTGTATTAAAAAAAGAAAAAAACAAAAAAGAGGATGTGTGACTTGCCTGTCACCAGGGAGGAGCTGCCGGACAAAATAACGCTTGTTTTTAAACCAAAGCTTGGCTCATCTAATTGCAGCCTCATTAGCGAAAAGCAATTTATATGTTAAAAATTGCATCTGCTGCCTGAAGAAATGTCAGGGATGTGTGACTAACAAGGGTAACATCCTGGTGTTTTAGTGACTTCATATAAATTCCAATCTCTTAGAGAAAACAAACACAGCAGGCCGTTATTTCCCTGACGGCTCTGCTCACACCTTCACAAAGCGCCCATCGTTACACGAAATTCCGCCTCCATCTGCCCCCAAGTTTTCGTGCTTTTATTTTATTCACTGACGCAGACGCGAACGGCCACTGACGTTCGGTTTGCCCTTTATTTGGATTCCCGAAGCAGCACTGCTGACCGAAGGCAGCCAAGCGGCCGTGCTGTGCCCGGGGAGCCCCGTAGCGGCGCCCGGAGGCGGGATGCGACGCCGCTACGCACCCTCGGGCGGCCATTTTGCCTCCGCGCGGTCAAGCCCGTCCCGATCGTCTCCGCGCGCGCTCGGCTGAGCGGCCGGGGAGCCGCTCCTCCGTTCCCACGGACGCTGACACAGAGAGGCCGGGCCGCAGCCCTCTGGGCGGCCGCGGAACGGGGCGGGAACGGCCTGGAAAAGGACGCGACGTAACGGGCTCAACTGCGACCGCCGCCGCGCACAGCCCGCGGCGCCCCGCGCTGCATTGTGGGCAGGGCCACGCCCCGCGCCTTGGCGCCAAGAGCCCCCGCCGCCGCAGCGCACTGTGGGACACCCCCAGCCCCGGCCGGGCCTTCTTGGCGCGAGCGCCGCACCGGACGTGACGTCACACGGCTCGGAGCCCCGAAAACGGCGGCGGGGAAAAAGCGCCGGGCTACCGTGGCGGACGGCGGGGCTTTCCGAGGGAGAACCGAGTTCATCCCGTCCCCGCGGGCGGGAGCGGCGCTCCTCACGCGGCCTCAGCCTCTTCGGCGGAGCCTCGGAGGTGAAAGACGGAGGAGAGGAACTACTTTACCGCAGCACCGCGCGTGCGCGACGGCGAGGGCGCGGCGGGATACGAACCGCCACAGTCGAGTCGAGTGCCGTGGGCGGCGCCGCGCCGCGGGGTGAGATCGCTGCGCGCGCTGCAAGCGCGAGGGAAGCCGCGGTCGCCATTTTGAAGCGGCGGTTGGGGGAGGCGGCGTGTGCGCTCCTGTCTGCCCGGCCCGGCCCCGCGCCCGCCCGCCCGCCCGCGCTCCGCGCACCGGCCCCGCACCGCCGCAGCCATTGCCGACCTCGGCATGTCCGGAGGGGGCGTGATCCGCGGCCCAGCCGGCAATAACGACTGCCGCATCTACGTGGGCAACCTGCCCCCCGACATCCGCACCAAGGACATCGAGGACGTCTTCTACAAATACGGCGCCATCCGCGACATCGACCTGAAGAACCGCCGCGGCGGGCCGCCCTTCGCCTTCGTGGAGTTCGAGGACCCCAGGTGAGCCCCCGCGGGGCCCTTCGGCGGGGGACGGGAGCGGCCCTGGGCGCGGCGCCGCCCGGCTCCGCCCGCCCCCCCCGGCGCTGCGCTGCGTTGCGCTACGCTGCGAAGTGCTGCGCTGCGTTGTGTTACGTTGTGCTGTGCAGTGCTGTTGCGCTGCGGGCCCGGCGCGGGGGGCGGCGGGGGCGGGGTGGGGCCGCGGGGAATGGAACAAAGGCGCTGCGGGGGGCGGCGCGTGGCAAGGCGCGGCCGCGCTCACCGCCCGTCCCGACCCGCAGGGACGCGGAGGACGCCGTCTACGGGCGGGACGGTTACGATTACGATGGGTATCGCCTCCGCGTGGAGTTCCCTCGCAGCGGCCGGGGCACCGGCAGAGGAGGTGGCGGCGGCGGAGGGGGCGGAGCCCCGCGGGGCAGGTACGGCCCCCCGTCCCGGCGATCGGAGTACAGAGTGATCGTATCGGGTGAGTCACGGCTCTCTGCCCCCGGGTCCTTCCGGCCGCCGTGCGCGGGGGGCGATGCGGCTTCGCTTCTCTCGGGAGGGGCGCCGGGTGCCGCGGGGCAGGCCGCTCTCGGCCGAACGGTCCTCGTGGCCGCGGGGGGCTCTCGGCCTCCTGACGCCGTTCTCCCCGCAGGAGAGGCCCGCGCGATCGGGTTTTAAAGCTGGGTGTTGCTTTTTATCCAGGGCTGCCTCCAAGTGGAAGTTGGCAGGATTTAAAGGATCACATGCGTGAAGCAGGTGATGTATGTTATGCTGATGTTTTCCGAGATGGCACTGGTGTCGTGGAGTTTGTACGGAAGGAAGATATGACCTACGCTGTGCGAAAGCTGGATAACACTAAGTTTAGATCTCATGAGGTAGGTTTCACCCTTACTTGGTTTTGGCCAGAATTGGATACAAAGGGCTTAACAGTAGGATGTGAAGGTAAGGAACACGTGGTGTTCGTTGCGTTAATACACAAAGCAGCTAAACTGAGTCTGCTGTCAGTTCGTCACGGAATAGACTTTATTAAGGGCTTGGTGTCTATTTCTGTGCTTTAGTAAACGATATCTGCAGTCTGTCAGCATGCCTAAAACGATGGCCCTGAAGCCTAGACCTTTCAATCGAAAGTTCTGTCTATTCAATAGGGAGAAACTGCCTACATCCGTGTTAAAGTTGATGGTCCAAGAAGTCCAAGCTATGGAAGATCTCGGTCACGCAGCCGTAGTCGTAGCAGAAGCCGTAGTCGAAGCAACAGCAGAAGCCGCAGTTATTCCCCACGGAGAAGCAGAGGATCTCCACGCTACTCTCCCCGCCACAGCAGATCCCGATCTCGTACATAAGCGATCACTAGCTCTGATCTTTTTGTAGAACCCCATGTTGTACACAGTTTTCCTTTACTCAGTACAGTCTTTCAATTTATTTTTTTTTTTTAATTCAAACTGTTTTATTCAAATCGGCTGAAGTGTTGAATTGCATTCTTGTGTAAAATCCCTAGTGAGTATTTGCTCCGTAACAACAACATTCCCCTCATGTCTTTGGTAAACTGTATTTTAATTGATGTCAGTCAGGATTGTTTCAATTTAGTTCTAGTTAAATACCACCATTCTTCGAGCTGTGGTATTGCTGTGTAAATGTCTCAGTGTTCAGCTATGGTTTATGCGAGCTGGGGATGTTGGGATGTTTGTGGCTAACTTGTCTCTTCTGGGGGATCTTATATTTTATCTTGCCTTTTCGTGTGTCTTTCTGTAGACATATCTGAAGAGATGGATTAAGAATGCTTTGGATTAAAGGATTGTGGAGCACATGTCAATCATTTTAGGATTGTCAAAAGGAGGATTGAGGAGGATCAGATCAATAATGGAGGCAATGGTATGACTCCAAGTGCTATTGTCACAGATGAACTTGGCAGTATTGACCTTATACTGAGACAGGTGAATTGAGAACGTGCGCCTGCGTGTCACTTCTTCAGGCACCTCTTGGTCTCTGCAGGCTACAATTGCTCTCCTCTTTAAAGCCCTCTTGGCAATTGTGGCTCAGTACTTGCTGTTGTAATTCCTTATTCCATTCTAGTTTTTTTCTAAAGGAGTAAACCGGGACGGGGGGGGAGTATTGGTTTACTTTGTCCTGCAGCATTTGGTTACAAGCGTTAATGTTCCGTGGTACTTCTACACTTGCAGATCAAGGGTATCTTTAAAACGGAGTATAATATCAATACTGCTAAAATCTGCATGTCCTCTGTGTGACTGATACAGCGTTGCTATTTCATTTTTTTTAAAGTATCAGAATGAAAGAAAAAAAATAAGAGAACCTAGTTGGGAATAGTTTGTCAGCCCTTCCCCCAGACTAATTCAGATCTGACTCACCGGTATGCTTGAAAACTGCAGTTAGTTAACTTTGTTACCTTCCAGCTAGGGGTGCTGGCTGTAGCTTAGAGGTGCAGTAGGCGGATAGCTTTAGCAGTAAACTCTTCCAATTTCATAAACATTTTTTGCAACCACAAAACCTGTAGCACACCACCGTACGAGCGATGAGTATGTTGGCATTTTCCGTTGGCATATGTAAATATTACAGTGTTTCCTCCGAATAATTAACATTTCTTAAAAAAAAAAATAGCATCACCATTCAGAAGCTTGTTTTGGGGAATTGATAGTTATTAATGTACATCTGTATTAATTGATGGCAAACATAACTGATCATTCCCCAGAATCCTATTTTTTCATTGCAGTATCTAACTTTTTGCCTCCTCTTTTTTGGTTTTGCTGGTTATAAAGGTTTGGATTGGAGAGGGCTCACTGGATCCCAATCCTTGGAGCTGGATCATTGGATTCAAATCATAATGTGGATAGGATAGGGAGGCTGAATGGCAAGGATTCATGGAGCGGGATCAGATTACCAGGAACGTAGGAGTGGATTCCTGCCCCAACCAAACCGCATTCGTGTGGATTTTTTTATTCAACTCAATTGGCTATTCCAAAGATTTTTCTTTCCTATTTTTGACGATTGGAGCCCTTATGATGCACGATGGAGTTTTTCATTTTTTGGTAAAAGGAGCAAAGCGAGGACCTGGAGAGGTACGCTGGAGCAATCTCCTTGGAAGGATTCAGCACGAGTAGATGGTAAACGTTGAATGGGAAAAAGGGGGGTTTGTTTAAACAAAAAAAAAAAGTCATTTCTCTAAATTTAAAGTCAAAAAATTGGAGTTTAAGTAGGCTTTCAATTGGCTATTGCGTTTTTTTTCTTTGACAAATAAAATTTTTTAAAAATCACACATGGTTGTCATCATTTGCTGATTGCAAAGCCTGCTCACCGCCAGGAGCTGCAGCGTTGTTCACAGCAGACAAAAGGCTCCTGTGTTCAACAGCGACCTGCTGCTCCGCAGGAAGCTCCTGCGTGGAGGATCGGGTGCCCTGTGGGACATGGATGGGATTTGTTGGCTGGGGGAAAAGGAGTTCTAACCATCACCAAGAGGTGCTTTGCTTCTGGTACTGATAACAACTGCAGTGAGCGTGGAAGCGTGAGATCAGCCGGGCCCAGCGTTCCCCTCTGCCTTCCTCAGAAACTGCTCTGACTGCAGGCTGCGTCCACACACCTGGCTTCTCCAGTACTGGCAGACTTGGAGGCTGCGTGCAGGAGGCACATCTAGCATGAAGGATGTGGATGTTCCTTCGGTTTCCTGATGAGGTAATGCTGAACTTGGTTCAGTTTACAAGGAATTCAAGTGTTGACACAGCGAGTGGGAAAACTTTCCATAGGATGTGCAGTTGTCTGCCAGTGTCTGAGCGTCGGGCTGGTGCTCCAACAGGAAGCTGCTGTGTGTGCAGGAATGGCTGCCTGCTGGAGGTTGCTGCGTGGCTGCGCAGGGCAGGGCAGAGGCGTGCTGTATTTCCAGGCAGGAACACGGATGTGTTCAGGGTGAGATGAGCAGCTTCGGGTTGGGAAGCCAAGTGCTGCAACGTGTGACACTGTACAGCATGCTGCATGTGGTGAGTTTGGTACAGGATGCTGCATCCGTGCAGAAGTACTGCGCTGCAAGGGATGTGTGTGTGAGATGCTCTTTTTTTTGAGATACAGTTGCTTTTTTGAGGGGGGGAGCAGCAGAGATGAGAGGTGATCTGGGGTGCACAGAGGTGTGGTGGCTCTTGCTGGGAGGGTTAGGCTGTGGGAAGGGAGGGAGGGGAGCACACTGCTGTCAGAGCACAGGAAGGTTCGCCCCAGACCCAAACCCTCATGGGAATTCAATCTATTCTGTCACCTGTGTTCAGGAAAGGAGAGCCTGCAACAGTTGTATAGCAAGGGAAGCAAAACCTTTTGTATTGCAGAATTAAACCTTGAAGGGTTTGGTTTAACTGGAAAAGGCTGCTGTGAATGCACAAGGATTGGAAAGAAAGCAAACTGCTCAGGAGAGGAGTTGGGACCTTGAGAAGGGGGTTGCAGTCCTGTAAGTGTGCTACAGGAACCGGTGCTGAGCCAAGCAGTGCAGCCCAACCAGTGGTTCTCAGCAAGCTAATATGTAGCTAATTAATGTGCTGTAGTGCTGAATGAAGGGGTGCTTGGCTGACTTCAGGACGTGGGACGTACTCACGCAGGCTGTAATGGCAGAGGTGTGAGGAGGCTTTCAGGTGCACAGCCGGGTCCTCCAGGCTCTCCCAGGTGAGGGCAGAGCTGTGTGCAGGGAGCTGCTCCATCTGCTGTGCGGCTCAGCCGCCTGGCTGCAAATCCTGCGGGATTGGCTGCTGCCACGGGCATCTCGAGGGCTCCCCAGCAGCAGTAAGGCTGTGCAAGGCTGGTGCTCCTGGGGGGGGGGGGGAGCGCGCTGGTGTCGGTGTGCCGAGGCACGGCTGGGAGCAGCAGTGCTTCAGGGCTGCGGTGCTCACGCACTGCAGGTGGGTTCGGCCCCGTGGCATCCCGCCGCTGCCGTGCTGGAGGCTGCTACCTGCTGGTGCGCTTTGCAGGCAGCCGTGTGATGCCGAAGCGCCGCTCTGTTGGTACACTGAGGGCAATTGTTGGCCTCGGGATGTGTGGCCGCTCTGTTTCACCCTGGGCCCCGCAGCTGGCAGCAAACAGCGAGCCCATACTGCGCCCATTGTGCGCCGCGCAGGGAGGGAGGGCTCTGCCCTCAACTGCGCGCGACGCCGGTAGCGTTGATAATAAGCGTTGGGTTGATAATAAACCCAACATTAGCACCAAAATAGAAGTGGGTAGAAAGCTTGTGGTTTCTCCTACAAACCGCAGTTTGGGGTTTTTTGTTGGTTGTTTGCTGTGTTGTTTTTTTTTTTTTTAACAGAAACTTCTGCCTTAGAGCAGCAGAGCCTCCCTGCCTCCTCGCTCCGGTAGCGGCAGTCGGGGCTCTGGGGCTCCGTCCCACCTGTGGCAGCTTGCTTCTCCTTCCATGGCACCATGCTAACAATTCCTGGTTCTGCCAGGCGTAGCTGCAGATGAGGGTCCAACTTCCCCCCTCGAGTGCAAAGTGTTCCCCATCGCCAACAAGGAAGAGCGATTTCTCTTAATTTGCAATTAAAACAATTTCAGGTAGAAAGCTGAATGAGTAACAAATGGGATTCCATGCAGTTTCTAAGTAAGGACCCTTCCCTCAAGTCTTTCCTATGTGCATGAGGGCAGCAGGGGCTCAGGCTGCAGTGCTCTGTGTGCAGCTGCTTCAGGCATGCTTTGTGCTGCCTTCATGCAGCTGCTGTGCAGCACGTGGCCGCTGCCCGGCACGGAGCAGGGGCTCCATTGGGATGCAGCAGGAGCAGGGCTGGAGGCACAGCCAGGGCCCATTGGCTTTGCCCATCCTGTGCTGCTCAGCCTGCCGCGTGCTGCAGGACTGAACGTCTGTGAAACAGTTGTGGGGCTATTAACATAATTTTATGCACTAATTTGTGTGATCATTAAAGAGTTGAAAAGGCCATTGTTCACATGAGTAATTACCTCTGTGTTCTAATAGCTTTAATTCATCCTGTAAGCGAGTTTCATATTTGTGTGACTCAGCTGAAGATTCGTGCTTTGGGTATAATACGATTTGAAAGTCCTCATTGCTTGTGGGGTGGGTGGTGCTCGGCTGCGACCCCACGCAGCTGTGAGTGCAGGCTGTGTTACCACGGGGTGGGCTGAGGTCCTGCGGGGAACCTCCTGCCCCTGGGGTGGCACACGTGGCCTCTGGGAGCGGAGATTTCATAGCCCGGCAGTGTGCTGCACCCCAGCTGTGCTCCCCCCAGCAAACGGCAGGGCTGTGCTCTTCTAGAGACTTTTGGGACTGCGTAGCAATGGGGAAAACTTCCTGTGCACCGCTTTGCAGCGGGTGTGGATCTGTCTTCTTTCGCTGTGTGTGTGTGTGCGCATCCCTGAGGGGCGGCTGCAGGTGGAGGAGCTGGAGGCAGAGGGGCAGCGGTGGCACGGCTCACCCTGACCTCGCACAGCCAGCACTGCTCCGCAGCTCAGCCTCCAGCGGGGGTCTCCCCACGTACATCCTGTGCCCGCACGCAGCAGCCGCCTCTCAGCCTGGGGTTGTGCCCCCGCTCTGCACAGCAGAGCCTCCCCGGCACGGCGCACAGCAGGCAAATGCGCCAACATTGATTACTCTGAGAAAATCCATAGCTGCCAAATGAGATTAACCCCCCCTACGCACACGGGCACAGGTCCCACTCAAAGCAAACAGTGGAGAATCAACAACGCGGGTGCACGGCACGAGTGGGGCTGGAGCTGTGCCTGCTGCCCACAGCGCCCAGGGACGGCTCCGTGCCTGCGGGAGGGCAGGAGGCAGCAGCTGCGGGGCTGCGGGGCTGCCGGTGTCGGAGCAGGGATTACTGCCTGGATTTCAGCCACGCTGTTCTGCGTGGCGCTGACCCAACGTGCGCAGCCGCATGGCACTGCTGGCCAGGCAGATGCTGGGAAGGGAGCGGGGCAGGAGAGGATGTTTCTGCACAGCCCTCAGCCCCAAAGGAATTATGACTAAAAATGGTCACTGGTGATGAAGCGGAGGAGCGCGCTGCTGTGCGATTGCTTCTCTCGCTGCCGCGTGAAGTTTCAAATCAAGAGCAGAGCTGGGAAGCAGCAGATGTGGTGCAAAGGCAGCATGGTGGGGTCGGGGTGCAGGCAGAGGTCTCTGAGCTGCAGGCGACAAAGAATTCCGGTGCCGTGCACCACGTGTACGTATGGAGCCGAGGGGTGGCAGCAGATCTGATGCTAAGTGTGGGTGGGTGGCACTGCCGGCACCGTACCGCTGGGTGTCCCTCAGAAGTGCCACTGCTGCAGCCTTTCCCTGGGGCAGTCCGGGGGTGTGAAATGTGCCAAGGATGGCAGCGAGGCTGGCAGCTGACGTGGTGGTTCTGAGCAGTGTGGATGGGACGGCAATGTGGCAGCAGCAGTGTGGTGGGAAAAGTTGCGGCGAAATAGGCAACGTAACAGTGCAGGACTGTGCAGCACTCCCAGCATGGGGCAGCCCCAAGCTCAAGGTGCTGAGCGGAGATTAGTGAGCGCTCAGCTGAGGGCAAGGAGGTGGAAAGAGATAACGCTGCTTCCCCAGCGCAGGGCTAAACATAGCTGTACTGCTGCTCGGCCGCAGGCACAGCCAGGGCCGTGCTGGGCACAGCGTGGGAGAACCGTGCTGCCATTGGAAGGCTGTGTTAGCATCTGTCACTCACGGGGCTGCAGGGATGTGAGTTGGTGGCACTGTAGAGATGGGAACCATTGGCAATGGTGAGCCTCAAGGGCGGCCCATGATGTGCTGTGATGGGGGTGGGAACCTCGAAGTTTGGTGCTGACAGCACGAAAACAGAGTGGGAGAGCACGGAGATCCCCGCTGAGGACTCGTAAGGAAACTCCCTCATACTGAGCAGCTTCTTACTGCTGCTCCATTGATAGCCACAATGCCTGGCTGCGGTGATTCAGCCTGGCTGGCTGCTGATTTCCGGCATCCTATTTTCCTCTTTTGAAAAGTGGAGTGATCTTTCAGATGCGCTAATTGCCAGGCACAGAGGATGCTCTGCATGGCGGTGGGAGCTCCCTGCCAAGCAAGCACTGGGGCTGAGGAGTACCGGCACCGGTGCTGCTGGCGGGTACAGGGTGGCAGAGGAACCACAGGGGGAGATGGCAGTGGGTGTCGTGATGGTGACGGCCATCCACCTGCCCCAGCAGCTTCCATGGGCTCTGCTCCAGCAGAGGTGGTATAATAGTGGGAGCTCCCTGGGGGATGCCAGGACTCCCAGCGCTGTGTCCTGTAGCTGTGCTGGGGATGCCCCCCACAACCACCCGGCAGCCCCACAGCGACCTGTGGCTGTCACAACATCCAGTGTACGTTTCCCAGTTTCATATTTTGCTGTCTCTTTTTAGCTGCCCGGATCTGTTTGAAGAGGAAGTCGAGGCTGCGTGGAGAGCGAATAGAGAAGGCTCAAAGTTGGGAAAGCAGCAGAAGGGAACTGCCCCTGGCAGCGATCTCAGTGACGCCATCCCCGCTTATTGACACACTCGAGGGCTCTTCAACCGCGCAGAGCTGTGAAATTCAAAGCACGCTGTGCCGCCCCAGAAGCTGAGCATAAACAGAGCGGGGCTCCTCCGAAGCCGAAATATTTGACAACATTTTCTATTCTTAGCCATCCAAGCGCACGCTCGCGAAACGGAGTCGGAGCGCTGCGTGTCAGCGGGCAGCCAAGGGCTGGGGAAGCGCTGCGGCTTCGGCGCACGGCTGGGGACGGTGCGGGTCGCAGAGCCGGGCTCGGATCCGTGCCGCGCTCTCGGAGCAGCGCGAGAGGCACGGAGAGCGGAAACGCTGATCGCGCTTCGGTGTCTCACAGCCCACGATGAGCGCTGACACCCAGGGCGCTGCAAGGGGACGGCACGGAATCGCTGCCCGGGGAGGGAGGGAGCATCCACTTCCACCATCCCCGCGCACCAGCACAGGACGGGGCAGCTAATGGCGCCCGCACACTGCGCGTCGTTAACTGCTTCGTGGCTGCCACGCTGCCGGGAGCCGCTCGGCTCTGTGGGTTTCACGAGTTCTCCACGGTCGTTCTTTCTGCCAGCCCCGGGGACGGGCGCGCTCCCGGCTGAGGGCTGTCCCACCCTCCGCTCCCGGGGCTGCCGGCGGCACCGCGGCGCTGCGCGGCTTTGGGCAGCGCGGTGCTGCTGGCGTTGGGCGCGGGATGCGGAGCGGGTCAGCGGCAGCGCTCCCGTCCTCTCGTGCCGTGCGGGAAGAAAGGGGGAAGGATTCGTTCCGAGAGGCAGGAAAAGCTGTGTCAGGCGGGCGCTGAGTGGGCCGGGGGATCCCGCTGCCCCAGGAATTCCCGCTGCACGTTCGCTGCGTACCCGGGCGGCGGTGGCTGCTGATGTTATCGCCGTCCCGGCTCGGTGACTAAGGCAGCTGGAAGGTACAAGTTAAACAGCGCGGCGCGCCGAGTCACCTGCTGCGTGGGTTTGTCCAAAGCGGTGCTGTGTTAATTAAGACAGAGAGTTTACAAATCTATCCTTTGTTTATTGTGCTTTGGGGCACAGAAAATGTAAATAGGTGTTTTCAAACACTGTGGCTTTTTATATTTCCAGTTATAATTCTGCATAAAGGGAAGTCTGTCAGGTTTGGCATGGGCTTGCCCTTTACCAACACTCTCCTGCAGCTCACGCTCCCCTTGGGGCCATCTGCTCTGCTCTGCTCTGCTTCCTGCAGCTTTCTCCTGACTCTGGGACATCCCAGGTGTGTGGGGCTGCCCCCTGTCCCCTGCTCAGGGCCCAGCCGCACTCATCCGAGAGGAACCCACTGCTGCTCCCCATTCCCTCCCCTTACAACTGAGTAAGGATGTGCTGAATGTCCTCCCCACTTCTGTTTCTGAAGGTGCTTTATGCCCTCTTGGTTGTTTAA
This sequence comes from Centrocercus urophasianus, assembly GCF_019232065.1. Lineage (NCBI taxonomy): Eukaryota > Metazoa > Chordata > Aves > Galliformes > Phasianidae > Centrocercus > Centrocercus urophasianus. The sequence goes on along the minus strand of NW_024884900.1, from coordinate 1,209,515 downwards.
CTGTAAAAATAACCAAAACATCAAGTTTGGCCTCCTGAGTACAGATTGGGATTTCTTCGATGACTCAGTGATACGCTCGGGTGGTTCCCTTCGCCTTTAATTGAAGTGAGTGTGAGCCCTCCACAAAGAGCCCTCTCCCAAAGCCCTATTAATAAGTGCTAACAAAAATAACCCAGCAGCCAGAAGAAAAGCGCCGCCAGCAGCAGTGATTTCCCTCTCTGTAAGGATGGGGTTCTCTCTCAGCTCTCCCTGTGGCAGACAGGAGTGCAGGACAGGAGATGACAGCTGCCCTGTGCCCCATTTGGGCACAGCATCCCCAGCAGGAGCTGCCTGGATTGAGCTGAGGGGACATCCATAGTACCGACCCGTGGAGTCCTTCATTTGTATGTTTGTCTCAGCTCAGGGCTCCTGCAGCCCAGGGTCAGTACTCGGTGTGTTCCCCCTTCATTTGTGTGTGTGTTTGTCTCAGCTCCTGCAGCCCGCTGACGGTACTTTGTGTGCTCTGTGCTGGATGTATCATAGCAGAGCTCTGCAAAACTCTTTTGATTGCAAACAGATTTTGGCATTACCACTCAGCTCCTACACTGGGGTTTGGAGGAAAAAAATGATGGATACCTGAAGGTGCATGAAACAGCTGCAAGGACAGATGCTAGCAGAAGTGCTGCTGCTTCGCAATAGGGTTGGGAGGTGGAGAAACACAGTCGGTCCTTTACACCACCATGAAGCGCTGGGGTCCCAGCCACATCTCTTGTGCCCCAGCACATTGCTGCTGCAGCAAACCCAGCCTGCCCAGTGTGCTGCTGGGCCCGTCCTTCGTGTTATCAATCATCCAACGCCCAAGAGTGAAAGAAGTGCCCAGCTCCCCAGAGAGGGGGGAAGTAATACGGGACGCATCGGCGAGGTGAGGCAGATGGAGCCCTGCATGCTGAGCTCGGGCTCTGCGGAAACCAAGGGTGACCAACATCATCGTGTGTCTGTGCACGCAGTGATGGGGCAGACACTCCCGCGGCCAAGGGCTGCGTGCGGTGGTGCAGGGCTGGGCCTGGGAACGGCAGAGAGGAGCTGCGGGCAGAAAGGGAAAGTGCTGCTCTCGCCCCGGGTTCCTCGTGTCCCCGGCTCCCGGACACACAGCCCTTTCCCTGCAAGCAGAGCCGCGGCTCCGAGCCCCTCGCACCGCCGTGTCGGACCCACGCGTGTGCGCTCCCGGCAGCGCCGTGGAGCAACGGTGCCCCCGGAGCGCGGCTGAGCCCCGATCCCTTCGCTCTCGGGGCTGAGCTTGATGTGTGTAAACACATAATTGAGGGTAAGCGTACGCTTAATTGTTTGTGGCTTCGATTTGCATTCGGGTGCCGCGCGGAGGACGCCTCAGCCGCCGCCGAACGCGGGCAGCCCGCTCGTGGGAGGCGCGGGGGGCGCCGAGCCGAGGCCCGGCGGGG